>NC_090921.1:1018737172-1019040202 GCF_040938575.1 Ambystoma mexicanum | reverse complement strand
ATTTACTAATCTCACTGGTCAGAATGTTTGTCATGTGTTGGATTATCGTTTTTTTTCTTATTATTTTGTTCTTTTTATAGCAAAAGGTTTGTAATAAGGGAAACGCTTACTAAAAAAAATAACGATTATACAAAATAGCTAGTCACCCATGAAGTACAAGAATCCGTCTTATAAGAAATCTGGAGTGAGAACACATCAGCCAGCAGTAAAGTTGCTTCTCCACAAAGCAGCACAGACCCCAACAACCACATGATCCCACTGGGATCATGTGTTAGCGATGTGTTCACAAGTTGTTAGCGATGTGAACAGGATAACCAAAAATCAATTGGTGCAATGGATTTTGAAAAAGGGTAAAAAATACAATTTCTAGCTCTTCCTCGCCAGTGAGGGAACATCTTTAACTCTTTTCACAAGGAGATGGACAAGAGGAAAGCTCTTCTAGAACGGTTAAATGATTTAATAATGAAAGGTGTCATTTCAAAAGGTCCTTCCAGGATAGGAAGGGAAACATTTATAGTCAATCATCTTGTTGTGAAGAAGACTTAAGGAAAGTACAGATTGGTCCCTCAACTTTGGCCAACAAGCCAGTCACTTATACCCATTTTATCAGGCGGAGACGTCCTACTGTCCCTGGATCTCCAGGATGCGTATGTCCATGTACAAAGCAGGAGGACAGACTAGTGGTGCACTACTCAAACTTTCAGAGCTCTGCCCTTTGGATTCAAAACAGCTCTGAGGGATTCACAAAGGTTCGGGCTCTAGTTATGGCACCTCTTTACCTGGAAGGGATCCAAGCATTTGCCTACCTCGATGATTGACTTATCGGCGCCAAACCCAGATCTCTCGTGATCAACTATGGGACTCAAACGTGCCAGTTTAAAGTCTCTGGGATTCTAATCAACCTTCAAAAATCACAACTTGACCCATCCCTTTAACTGAAGTACGTAGGAGACTCTTTAGAGTTCGTCTTCCGCAAGACAGGCGAGTGGGCCTCGGAAAGCTCCTCGAGTTGATTCTTCTGGTGGCTCAAACTCTGCAAAGCACTTCCGACAACTGCAGGGACACATGGCTGCATGTGTATAGATGGTTTCATGGGGGAAGCTTCATCTGCATCCACTCACTAATGGCCCACATTCACAAGCACCAGTCATCAGCCTCCCAAGAATTAGATGCCATCATTCTAGTGGATAAACCTTTGAGGAAGGCAATGCAATGGTGGCTTCAGGGGGAGAACCTATCCAAATTTGGTCATCTAACATCACTCCTACCACAGATCCCAGTGGGGTCCGACAAGAGCAACCCTGGATCAAGCATGTTACCAGGAAAAGTGGGAACCCGAAGAGAGATGTCATTGCTCCAATTGGAAGAAATTAGGTGGTGGCTTTGCTGTCGTTGAAGAACCTGGTCGAGGGAAAATATATGATAGTGAGGATAAACAGTATCACAAGGGTCTCATTCTAACTATGCCAGTATCCTGGCAGTAGAGCCGCCAGGATACCGGCAAATGTGGGTACCGTTTCCGGCACCAGGTCTGGCGGCATTGGGTGCCGGAGTGACGGTGTAAATCCCCATTCATGGAGTCCCATCGGACTCCATGAGGGGATTCGCTGTCATCACTGGCACCAGTGCCAGTAATGATGGCTATTTTTGCCAGTAGGGCACCTGGCTTACCTCCAGCTGTTAGCTGGACGTAACCCATTTGCACCACTGGCAAACCTAGAGTTGGGCAGTCCTGCAAAGTGCCGGTATCCATAAATACTGGCACTTTTTTATGGGACCGGCCGACTCCGAATGAGGCCGCCTTGTATTGGTACTTGGTTAGGACGTTGCATGAAACACATCGGAAAACATTACAGTCGTACTGACTATATAGTACACTCAAAAGTAACAAGAAGTGAAATCCTGGTGAGTTTCACCGAACATGTATTTTTATTGCGTTACATGCACTGAGCAGCCGTTACATGCACTGAACAGCAATCTCTTTGTGAGGCGACAGAGCAAATACTAATGAAAGTCAATGCAGAGTTTGGGACTTATTTTGCTGTTTACTCTGGCTTATTTTAGGATCTTTGGTTTCTTTAGGAATGTTTGAAAACCTTTTTTTAGATGGCATAGCAAAGCTCTGTTTATTTTGATAAATGAATAGAAACTGGAGACTGTATTATCGAAATGAAATGAACAGATCTGCAGGCCAATTTTTGAACGTTTTTTAATCGAAGTGGTGGAAAGTCACCTAAATCCACATTACCGCGTGACGTTATTTTTGCTGTTGTCAAACAGTTGGGCAAAGCTTGGCTGGTGAGAGGGAAATAGTTTAAAAGGACAAACTTGGTCTCAATGTATTCGTATTCCAGTGCTATTTGTGTAGGGTTGTTTTTGGCTCCTTTAGAATGTGCGTAACCGTTGAGTTGTTTGATAAGTCTGGACAGTGAGGCCATTTTCTCTCACTAGAACACAGGTCTAAGTGCACGCTGGTTTAGCTGAAACGGAAAATACAACATTCATTAAAACCTTTTCTGCGCATGTTAAGGCCATTTTTTCTCTCGTTTAACACTTCCCTTCAAGGACTGTTACAAATACTCCTCCATACACACGAAAATTGTTCTTTTTACCTTTTTTCCACAATTTGTTATTATTACACTTTAAATTAACGTACATTAATCATTTTTTTACCTCTGTGTTTTTACTTTGATATATTTTTATATTTAAACATTGAACCCCTGTATCAACAGGCAGGGACACTCTGGCGACTCTAGTTCCAGCTGGACGGTTGGGCAGGGAGGCACTGACATCTCTCTGGGCAGTCCACACAGGAAGGGCTTCGTATTCTTTTTCCAGAGATAAACTCGAGGTTCGAGTGACGGTCTCCCTCTTTGGACCATCACAGGAACATCTGCTACATACTGCAGTCTTTCTCCACGTTCCTACGTGAGAGAGCGTGGCAATGGACACTAGCACTCTGACTCGGCCGATGTACCCCCTTGCATGATTTTCCCGCCAATTCCCTTAACTCCCAGTCATCCAGAAAATTAAGTATTTCCGGGAGGAGATTATCCTGGTGGTTCTACACTTGCCAAGGAAACCCCATTTTGGAGATGGCGGGAACAGATCTAGCTGATTCCCTCCGGGCTATGCCCAGTTTCAGTGCATGGGGTCGGGCCCACTGCCCAGCTGATGGAGATGGGGCCATGAAAATTGTTCCATAACAGGGACCTTTCGAACAGGTAGCGTCATTGGGTCTGGCTATCGTACAGCAGGGGGAGCTAGGAATGACACCCCTTCTCTTTCCTGTGGTATGCTCATTCTATGCGCCCAGTCTCAATGCCAGCATGCTTCTTTCCACCTTACTGCACCTGCAGCACACCTTTAGGACAACGAATGAGGAACCCAGCTTCCTGGGGCACTTTGAGGAGTCCAGACATTACCCTTTATCTTTCCTCCCACTCATGTCACTATTAAGAACCCCATGCAGGCTTCTGGATTGAATATCAATGCAACCATGCAAGCTGTTGTGCGCGGGGGTCGATTTCAGTTTGACTTGTGGTTTTGAGCATTGTGTGAGTGGAGTTTGAGGCTTGTGTGAGACATTGGCGTAGCCCTCTGGGAGAAAAAATCAGGGATTCTTGCCCAAAGCCCCTATCACTTGATGAACAGCTGACAAATACCAGCCGGTGTCCCGCTGGAGAAAAGTCCGAGCTACTGGCACAGCACCTGAGCAAGTTAGAGCGAGGTTTGAAAAAGCACTCAGCCTGCCAGGCTACATACAAAGGAAGCTCAAATGGGTGCCTGTTGTTGACATATCTCAAGCAGCCAATTCACCGAATCAAAGGTTCTTACATTCCATAATCCTTAGCAGCTAGCTTATGGTAATGAAAGGAGTCTCCAGATGCCCCGATTCCCTCATCTGCCGATTCCCAGATCTGTGTGGAACATGGGGTACAATGTATCTCTGTGTGTTTTAAGGACAGAGCAAACAGAGCGAGCCAGTGTAACCGTTCCAGTGTGAGAAAGTGAAATGGGACCTGTCTGTAAGAGGCCAGTGGAAAGAGCAGAGGGAGATAGAAATGTTGCGAGGCCTTTTTTCGTGTATTTCTGTTACTTCTGATACCTTGCGATTACTTCCTTGTCTTGTTCATGATTTACTTTGCCATTTTACGATCTGCCAGATGTGGTTTCAGATCTGTCTCTTCCCATTGTGGTCTCTGATTGCACCCTACACTAGCATGCTCAAATTCTATGTTCCAGCACACAATATCCATACCAACTAAGCCACCCACACACAGCAATAGATCATCCCTTCCAACACACATCCAGCTTCAGAACACAACAACTCTACAATCAACTTACATAACACACCCTGGGCCAATGCATCTCAGCACCAGAGGCACACAAGGTTCCCCTTTGAACAGAATACCCCCCAGCTCTTTACACAAAAGACATAGAAACTGAGCCCCCCCGCAGAGCATTGGTTACTTTTGGTCTGCATGCATCAACACAACAGAAAAGCTATCATGCATTTGCCCTCTCTCCCATGAACTTCACCCACCCCCTCTCTTTAAGATCCATCAGAGCACCTGAACACCATGCAAAAGGCAGTGGAATACAGCATACATCCCAATACCATGACATCTTACAGGTGATGCATTCAAAACAGAAGGGTTCCCCTGGCGGGCTAGCAGCCTCTACCTGGAGGCCACATGGGTAAGATGTTCAGACCATTCGTGATCCACAGGAAGATCTAACGGAAGGACATTTTTAGTAGACCACTTGTTAAAAAAAATTAAATGTCCTTCTTTCCTGCCTATGGCTCAGTCTGGCATCCTTTCTTGGGAACTTCACTTGTTGCTCAAGATTCTGTAGTCTCCTCCCTTTGAGCCTATTGAGTCAATTGATGTAGAGTTACTGACCCTGAAGATAGTTGATGTGGCATTCATATCTGCTAGGATACTGGGGAAGACAGGAGCCCATATATCCAATCACCCTCCCTAAAATGTTACTCTCCTTTTGTGTCAAATTTCCAACCCTCTCGGGATATAATTCTTTTGTCTTTTTATTCGGAAAATGTCCCCTCCTAAGGGCACCAGTTGGATGTGAGAAGGGTGCTACTGACCGAGCTGGATAGAACATCATCTTTTAGGATGTCAAAAAACCAGTCCATTACTTTTGGGCTGGCAAGAAAGTCTTCGTCATGTTTATAAGTAGATGGATATGTTCAACAATCTCCATGGCCTATGAAGTATCGGATGTGCCTCTTCTAGGCAAAATACAGTGTCATTCAACTATACGCATGCAAACTCACTGTTCCTGAGTCCCAGGGTGTTCCATTATTGGATATTTGTAGGTTGGCCATGTCCGCTGACCCATATACCTTCATAAAATACTGCACCTGTAATGGTGAAGGTCATGCCTCCTGTGTGTACAAGCCACTGATGGACTTGGGTGTTCTTCAGATACACATAATAAACATGACCAGATGTGCTCTGTCAGGCAGAATCCTGTGCAGTTCCCTTCGGGAACACTGCAAAAAGATTAAGACTACAGGAGTTAGCAGTAAACCCAATTGGTAGCAGTCTGCACCACCCAGATTTACCTGGTAGCTGTGGCTGAGCAGTCAGACTTCTCTCAAGAAGAGTAGGGCAGTATATAGAGTATACACAATAGGGCCAAAAACACAGTAGAGCAAACAAACACTGACCAGAGCTTTGTATAAAAAGTATATAATTATTTATTTAACACACACTTTAGGCAATATGCTAGCACTCTAAATCAAATGCTAGTTAAAACACAGTCAGGTAAAGTATACACACCTCCCTTGATAACTATTAGACAAGTCAGAGTTAAAACACCACGATTTGTTAAACAGATGTGAGCGCATAACCTGATGGCACTCCAATAGTTCAGTTAAAGGGAGAGAAAAAGGCAAAGCATAGAAATAAAACAGGTCCCAACACTTTTAGGAGTTCTCAGCAACGGAATAAAGGCAGTATATACTGTAGAGCCAAAGTTCATAGGCCAGGCCCACTTTAAATGGAGCAAAGCGAAATGTGCCCAGGATCACATGGTTTAAAATGCAATAAAAGTTTTTACAGAATGTTCAAAAGAGGTTGGGGCGATTCAAGAAGGTAAAGTTAGAAGGCCTTGGGCCAACCCAGTTGGAAAGCCAAGGATTTAAGGGTCACCTTGGGCAAACCGAACAAAGGGAGGCCAGGCAGGACAAGGTACCTTAAAGAGAGAGGAAGCTCCAGCGGTGGCAGTTGTTCCTGGCAGTGGTTGCAGTTCATTGTTTCGACCGGGGGAAGAGAGGATCTCGTCGAGGAGGAAACGTGGAGTCGTTGCACTGCACAGGGATGAAACCATCCGCAGAGTTCATCGATAAAAGGTGGGTTCCTTTTATTCGCGGTCAAAGTGGTGAAGCTTGGCTATCCGGCCGCCGGGGTGCGTGGGCGATTCGACCAAGGGACGTCTTTGAAGGCAAAAGGGGTGAACTGGTTGGTCCCACCAGCTCAGAGGAAGAAGACTCGTCCTGCAGAAGATCTTCTCTTGTCGTCGGGAAAGTGGTGAGGTAGTTGCAGCAGAGCTTCACCGGTGGTGTCGTCGTTGCAGATGGCTCAGCTTCTTGCCTCTTTGGATTCTTAGGTCCTGTGGTGACTTCTGAAGTTCCAGTCCCAAAAGCCCTGCTTTTATGCAGAAAAACCCCCATTCAAAAGCCTAGCTGTCACTCAAACAGTGGTGAGCCGGGCGGCTCAACACCGGCCCAATCAGAACAGAGTGCGACTTGAGTTGCTAAGGCAACGCAGTCCAGGGTGCCAATTCCCCTCCCCACCCATCCTGTGGAACCCAGACAGAGTGGCACCATTTGGAGGGCTTCTGTGGAGAAGCCTGCCAAAAAGGGGAACAAAGGGCTCGACCTTGGTCAGAGTTACAGAGACGGACACGAACGCCATTTTAGAAAAGAGTTCTGGCAAAAAGACCCAACCGTTAATTTAATATGAAATAAATAAACCGGCGGTATCTTTAACATTGCACCAAAAAGTGGTGCATTTAAAATCAATAGGAAAATCCCATAGAGAATATTCCGGTGGAATATTTCGCGTGGTAACCACTGCCACCAGCCAGAAACTCGACAAGGGGGGACTGGAAAGTGCCCCCTTGAAAACAAACCCAGGAGCAATATAATTACCCCCTTCCAGTACTTCCACAATATGATGATTTGTGCTGGTTCTGTTCACAATTTAGGACTAGTAAAGTCAATGGTGCCTTTACATGCCCTGGGAGACAGTAGTCAGTCCCAGGGTAGGGTGCTGTGTAACACACACATAAAAAATAGATGATACCCTGTGGAGTAAAAAGAAAACCCCATAGCCCATAAGCACACAAAGAGTCAAAGACATACCTCAAATCATGCCTAAGTGTGGGAGGAAAAGAGTCTCACTCTTAGCAGGAGAAAAAAACAAACCCCAGAAATCCAGCACAGCTGCTGGGGGACTCACTAGGTTTGTGAAATTAGCCTTATAAGAGAATTCTCCCTAACACTCGCCCCCCCCAGACTAAGGGACAGGAGGATTGAATCCACTCCTGGATGAATCTCATACCTCTAGTCGGTTATAAATATCCTAGAGAGACCATGAGCATTTTGGTGGTGACACCCTGACCCGTGCTCAATGGTGAAATCAAACCCCTGGAGGCAGATTGACCATCTCAATAGTTTTGGGTTTTCCCCTTTCATTTGCATTAACCATCTCAAGGGTTGCTGGTCAGTCTGAATAACAAAAGTAGAACCATACAAGTATGGCCTAAACTTCTTCAGAGCCCACACAATGGCAAAACACTCTCTTTCAATAGTTGCCCACCTTGTCTCAGGATCCTTCAGTTTTCTACTGATGAAGCAAATGGGGTGTTTCCTACCCTTCCCATCCAGTTGACTAAGGACTGCATCTATACCTGCATTAGAAGCATCTGTCTGTACAATGAAAGTTTGGTGGTAGTCAGGAGCTCTTAGCACTGGAGCTTGACAAAGGGCTTTCTTCAGGTTTTCAAAAGCCTGATTGCACTCCTCATTCCATCTGACCTTTTTAGGGAATTTAGGAGAGGAGATCACATTCAGTGGAGAAGCTATGGTCCCATAGTTCTCTATGAAATTCCTGTAGTACCCAGTGAGGCCTAGGAAGGCTCTCACCTGGGTCTGAGTAGTAGGTGTTGTCCAATTTTGCACAGCTTCAATCTTGCTGGGCAAAGGCCTTATTTCTCCACCTCCTACCTCATGTCCAAGGTAGACCACTTTACTCTGTCCAATCTGGCATTTACTTGCCTTTATGGTCAGATTGGCCTGCTTTAGAGCCTGCAAAACATGTCCTAGGTGGTCAGCATGCTCTTCCCAGGTTTGGCTGAATACTGCAATGTCATCCAAGTATGTCATGCAGAAGTCCTCCATCCCAGTCAGAACCTGATTTAACATCCTTTGCAATGTAGCAGGTGCATTGTTCAGTCCAAAAGGCATAACCTTAACTTGGTATAAGCCAACTGGGGTAGAAAATGCAGTTTTCTCCTTGGCATGGTCTGTCAGGGCTATTTGCCAATAGCCTGACATCAGATCAAATGTGCTGAGGTACTTGGCTGAACCAAGTCTACCACGAACTCATCTGTCCTTGGCAATGGATGGCCATCAGTCTTGGTGACTGCATTAAGAGCTCTATAGTCCACACAGAATCTCAATTATTTGGATCCTGCCTTTGGTACTAACACAACTGGGCTATACCATGGACTAGTAGAGGGCTCTATTACCCCGAGGTCAAGCATCTTGCTGACCTCTCCTTTGATGTGGGTTCTTACATTCTCTGACATGCAGTATCCTCTGCTTTTTACTGGCAGACAGTCACCAGTGAGTATATCATGCTGGCCCCAAGGGGTCAAGCCTGGTGAAAGTGAGAACAGGGAGGCAAACTGATCTAACATAGATTTGCACTCCTCTTGTTGCTCAGGTGTCAGATTTGAAGAGAGATTAACTCCTTCAATCTTTTCATCCAAAGGTAAGCCTCTGAGGAGATCGGGGGAGAGGTTCACTCTCTTCTTCCTCTTCTGCTGAAGCTAGAAGCAAGGCTCCTACTTCAGGTCTAGAAACATACGCTTTTAGTCTGTTGGTGTGGAAGACTCTGGGAGCATCCTTGGGATTGCCCAAGCCCACCAGATAGTTCACCTCTCCAGGTTTTTCCACAACCTTGAAGGGTCCCATCCATTTGTCTTGCAAGGCCCTCTGCCTAAGAAATCGGAGCGTTCTATAGTCCTCTCTGTGTCCATTAGGCATGCATTGTGAGGGGAGCCATTGGTTTCAGAGCATAATGGTTGATGCTTTGCTGTGTGGGAAACTATGAGGCGAAGCAGAATTATTGAGAAGGTGTCAGCCACCCACGACCCCATCACCCAAAGTAAGAGGCTTGGAAGATTCCATGGGGGTCAGGCATCATATGAGCTTTGTGTATGGCAAGCCATGAGGGAGTGCATAACCATAGGCATGGGTGAGACTACAGGAATGACAAGCAAATCCCTCTCTACAAGGTCTCATCCAGAGCCTCAGCCTCACTCTACATAACCCTATTCAGATGCTTGCAAGTTCTTATTTGGACACCCTTTAAAAATCCAGAGTCTAGTTCCATGCACTGCCCCCTACTACAAAGTCATCCTCTTAACAAAACTCCATCCTGACTCCACTCTACGTAGTCACTTCATGACCCACTCTACAAAGCCCCATCCAGAATTCTACTAACAGAGAATTGTTAGTGTTAGAGAAAAATTCACCACTCAGAAAAACTCATCTCAAAGAAGGTTGGTAAGAGTCTTCAATGGCACTCAGCAAAGCAACATATAGACATCCACAGGACAGGACGACACAAAACACCCTGATCCCAGTGTTTGGGCTGAAAACTCAACAGCCACCTCTGAGAAGTCAGCCAATACAAGTCAGACAACTGTTTGATGATTGTTCAAAATGTGCCATTTTATTAAAGTAAAAATGATATTAAATGCCTCACTATCCCTACTCTGTCCAGGATTTACCGGCCTAACTAAAGCTAAAGGAAAACACTCTAACACAAGATGTCTGGCCCTCACACTAAACATTCAATACAAAGAAAATATATGGCAATTCAAAATAGCATCAACAGCATTCACAGTTACTTGATAACCTCTCAATAACCTGGGTGAGTTCCCTTCCCCAGGATTCACAGTGAGTTCTACTCCAAGGTTCAACGAAAGAAAGAAACAAGGAACTCCTTTTAAGTATGATAGTCTCAAATCAGTTCTTGATGTTTCAAAGTCAAGGTAAAGTTTTGTTAAACAAAGTTCCAACAATAGCAAATCTTTTCTTTTTGATGAAACATTGGCTTTCCACTTCCTCAGAACAGCACCAATGGGATACCTAGCCACAATGCTTTGTCGCAGTTCAAAAGAAATGCACAGTTGAAAAGGAATGCAACTCCTAAAATTGTCAGTGAAACACAGTTCTTGTTAAACAGTCAGTGGTCCTCATTGGGGGTCTGGCGGTAACCCTGTCTGTGATACCAGCGGGTTGCCGCCTGATCTGAAAAAAAATGACCGGCGCCTGAGTTCCCAGTAACACCGGGGTATTACAACCTCGGTGGCCGGGAAGTCAAGCTCCGGTAATTCTGTTAATCCCCATTCCCATAGAGTCCCATGGGCCCACGGAAGCACCAGCACCGTTATTAATGGTGCCGGTACTTACGTGATGGTCTGCCTAATGTGGCCGCTGTGCCCGGCAGGGTCAGACCTGCCGGGCACAGCAACTCCGGCAGGCAGACCCGTAGTGTGCCGGTCCAGTAACAACGATGCCAGTAGGCTTACCAGCACCGTTGTTACCGGACCGGCACACTTGTAATGAGGCCCAGTATGTCATTAGTTACAGGATTAAGATTCACTGTAGGTATATTTGTCAGGATGACTTCACAGTGCTGATGCGTCTACTCCAAACACTTCACCTCTACTGAAGTTTACCATGAGAACAGTCTCCTTTGCCTCATAATACCGCACTTTGTTTAGACTACTGAAATGTTGCATCTACTGACAATCAGATATACCACCACAGCTTCAGTACTTTGGTCTACTACCACAGCTTCAGTGATTTGAGATTCAAGGCAGGTTTTGACAAGATCCACTTTAAAGTACTTCAACAACTTCAAGTGGGCAAGGCGCTCTTCTTCTGAATATCTCTCTACAAAAGGGGAAGCTGCTTTGCCTTGCTTGTCTGTCTGCCACAATAACAACTTCAAAATAATATTTCCCTTCCCCAACTTTGCCTTCACCTCTCTGCCAACCGTTTCCCCAAGTAATTACCCAAAAGCCTTGGTGCCATTCTCTTGGCTTCAGGTAATGCTTGCAGACTTGTAATGGTATGGGGAGGGGGACAAGTGTGCCCATTCCAGCAGGGCCTTGGGTTAAGTGCAGGGAGGTTACCCTTCTCATGGAACAAATTCCAAAAGTGCAGTAGTGCTGAGCAGAGTGCAGAGGCCCGGAGGCAAGTGCAAGGACTGGCGGGGGAGCCTAGGACCTGTGAGGCTCTGGCGGTGCACCAGGCGACCAGTCAGCAAAACAGAGCATAGTTTAGGGAAGAGAAGGAGGAGGGAAGTAGGCAAGATGAGAGAGTAGGTTAGCAAGGGAGAGGGAGAGAGAAAGAAGGAGAGAAGAGGAAGGGCCTGAGGAGTTTTTTTGGAACTTAAGGAGATCAGGCTCATGACGGAGAGAGGCAGGGAGGCTGTTCCAGAGGGAAGCACCTGCAGAGGATAAAGATCTACCCCCAAATCTCTGTTTGGAAAAACAGCTCACCCGCAGAGAGTTGCCAGAGGACAAGCAGAGGGCTCTATAAGGAGAGTATTTAGGGAGAGAGTTGTAAATATTGCGTTCCCTGGCCCCAGAAAGCCTTGTGGACTAGCAGAGGGTCTTGAGCTTGATCCTTGCAGCCACGGGTAACCAGTGGAGGGATTTCAGTGCCGGAGAGATGTGGTCCCTGGGTTTGAGCCAAGGATAAGTCTTGCGGTTCTGTTCTGAATGAGTTGTAGAGGTCGTAGGGTAGAAGTACAACGATTGAGAAAGATACTGTTGCAGTAGTCCAGTCTAGAGAGAACCAGGGCTCTGGAGACAGTAAGCCGCTGGGGGAAAGTGAGAAAAGGTAGAATACCTCTGAGGAGATGCAGCTGGTACTGGGACTTTTTAGAGATGTCCGAGATGTGACTGGAGAAGGAGAGAGTGGAGTCGAAGATGACCCCCAGATTTTTTGCCTCACTAGTAGGTGAGGGCGCAGGGCCAAGGGAGGCTGGCCAGAGTGAAAGTGGGAAAGCGGGAGCAGAGTGGGAGAATGAGGACGATCTCTGTCTTGCTGGCATTAAGGCAGAGATAATTCGCAGCACACCAAGACTCAATTGCGGACAGACAGTCAGGAATGAGCGAGGAGGAGGCCGAGGGTAGCCTGAAAGAGAGCTGCATGTCATTCGCATAACACTGAAAGTTGGAGGTGAAGGCAGAGATCCTGCAAGCCAGAGGGGCCATGTAGACATTGAAGAACCAAGGGGATAGGTCAGATCCCTGGGGGACACCACAAGTAGAGTGAGTGATAGCAGAGAGAAAGGACCCAAGTTCTACCTGGGAAGGACAGTCAGAGGGAAAGAAGGCAAGCCATGCCAGGGCCTAATCTCTGATGCCAAGGGTATCACAGAGACGGGAGATCAGGATGTTGTGGTTTACCGTATTGAAGGAAGAAGAGAGGTCAAGAAGAACGAGGACAGATGGAGAGTCAAGATTTAGAACAGGTATTCATGGGTGTTCAGAAGAGCAGTTTTCCTTGCCTCTGGATGCTCTAAAGCCAGACTGATGGTCATGGAGACAGCCAAAAGATTCAGTGTGGAGGGTAAGCTGAGAAATAGCCAACTTCTCCAGGAGTTTTCCCAGGAAAGGAGTGATAGAGATCAGGCGGTAGTTTGCCGGAATAGAAGGGTCAGCAGAAGTTTTTTTGAGCAGAGGGTGCACAAGAGAGTTCTTGAGAGAAATGGGGAAAACTCCAGTGGTGAAGGACAGGTTACAGAGGTCTGCCAAGGCTGGAGCGAGAGTGTCAATGTTGTCCTTGATGATTTTGAAAGGGCAGGGGACCACCTGTTTGGAAGAGGCTTTAATAGACTGGACTGGTCTAGAGACCTCCTCAGGTGTGACAGGGGAGAGGGAGTAGAGAAGATGGGAGGGGTGGAGGCAGCCGAGGGGGGCCCAAGAGAGGTTGGTGCATGAGTGGGTGCGGACGCGAGTGAAGTGTGCAGCCAGGGCCGAACAAAGGGCCTGGGTGGGTGCAGTAGAGGATGAAGCTGCAGTAGGATTTGCCAGTTCCTTGCAGACTTTGAATTTGGCTGTGTTGTTAGATGCCGCAGAGATGCAGCCTTGAATATGGACTCTCTTTTCGGATGCAGAATCTGTATTGCTACCACATCAGAACTACATAATCTATGCAGATTTTTTAAACGTTTTCAAACAGCACCAATTCATTGTTGATCACAAACAAGAGACGTGTGAGAGCCAAAATCAAGGAAATATTTTCACCCCACATACATCGTAGCCAGAGAAAACACCATGACAAACTGGTATCATCAGTGAAATATTTGCCAAAGGCAAGCAATCTGGCAGATTGAAAATAAGCACACACAGTAACAAGATGTTTCAGGGTTTCGTCTTGAGTTGCATTAAGACAAAATCTGCAACCAATATGTAGTGATTTTTTCATTACTTCCTCTTCAGTACCCCAGTATTTGATTCTATCATAGGTGTGAAATTGATTTAATTTGAATCTTAAGTACAATACTCAGGCCTTTTCACAGGGAAAACGGAGAAGATATGGAGATCGTGGACTTCTCTTCCTGAGAAAGCAAGCATATTCCTTGTATGAGCTGTATTGATTGATGGAATCAATGGTACGCACCCAATCAGTACCATACAGTTTATTTTTTAACAAATCCCGGACGGGTAGTGAGATCTTGTTTCTCTGCATCTAGTTTATCAAGTAGAGATTGCATTGTGCCACAAAACAATGAGAATGAGGCTGGCCGTGCATCATCAATCATCTGCGCAAGATCAACATACAGAGAATTGGGCAGAGGATTGATCATCTTTGCATAGCTATTCATCAATCTCCATTGGTATTTCAAAGATAAAAAACTAAGTCCAAGTTCATGCCCGAAGAAGGAATTGGGAACGGAACTAACTAGTCCCAATGTTTGCTTCCAGATATGACCCTGCAATGTGTACAGGAATAAAGTGAAATCTACCAGACACATGTCAAGGCCATATAGTAGCATAGGTTCTACTTTTAGAATATAGTAGTCTATTACAGGCAATAGTGAAAATGTGCACTATTTCTTACAAAATTATTTTAATTTGTGAAATCATGTGTCTTGATTTTCGATTGAGGCTCCACATAGTGATAGAAGAAGTATCACAGAGATTATATCCAAGACATTGCACTCTCAATTGTTGATCCATCAATTGACCATATATAGTTCCTGATCTTCTTCTTCCCAGAAAAAGATCACAATCTTCTATTTTCTAGGATTGGAATGTAGGTTGTATTTGTGAGCATATAGAGAAAATATATGTAGTTTATTCTGCAACCCAAAGGGAGTCTTGTCGAGCAATATTATGTCATTAGCAAATGCTATCCAATGTATATGCAATTTGCAGAGTCTAACTGGAAATAGATTTTCATGATGCCAAATGTCATTAAGGTAAGACAAATAATGATTGAAAAGTGTAGATGCCAAATTACAGCCTTGTTTGACTCCTGTCAATGTAGCGATTGGATCTGTTAGCGCACCATTCTGGTTGATGCGTACCCTGTAGCTGGTATGATTACGTAGCATGGAAATGAACAAGACGAGCTGTCGAGAAATAGCAAGGTTTACCATTTTATTCCACAAGTGGTTGCGTATGTCAAAGGCTGATGTCATATCCAAAGACACCATGTATACTGGACCACTCTCAGATTTCTTTGTCGATGTAAGAATGTGAGATAGGATTGTGGCATTAAGGGGCGTAACCATACGTTTTTCAAAATCCTATTTGGAATTTTGAGAGGGTAACATGACCTTGCATAAATCTTTTCAGACCGTCCAGAAGCAAAATTGAAAAAAACCTTTGATGCATAGTCCATAAGGGCAATATTCCTGTAATTGGCTGGATTAGACGGGTTGCCCTTTTTATAGATAGGAATGATTATCGATAGGAGCCAAGATTGAGGAATCGTCTTAGATTTGAAAATGAATTCAAATTTCATTTATAGAATGAAACCCCAAAAGGATGGATCAGACTTAAGCACGCAGGCAGGAATCCCATCGGGACCTGCAGCTTTAGAGTAATTGAGTTTGTTGATAGCCCATTCAACATCCTTCAAAGACCATTGACAAAGCCCCATAATAGAAATATCAGGGATGGTAAATACAACATCTGAATGCAACGGGGGTATTTGATATGTTTTTGAGAGATGCGATTTCTATTCTTCTGCCGAGATGGAAGAGTTCAATGCAGCAGAAGGGCATTTGTTCACATTCCTAAAAATCGTCTAAATTGTTGGAGTTAATAGTTTGCCATAGTTATCAGTTTGTCAGTATCATAAGTTTCAGAGGATTTAATCAAATTACACACTCGCAAGGTTTGGCTTGTGCTGGATGTAACGGATATTTGTTTTTTTTTTCCTGATTTGGTGGAAGGTTAGCTGACTTAGAAGATTCTTGTGCGAGTGTAAATCCCTCCACTTTGTTCATTTTGCTAGAATGTTAGTCAAGGAGATTTTAATATTGCGAATCTCGTAATGTTTGACTTCATGACCTTTGTCTAAAAAGTTCAATATATGAGTTAGAACAGGAAAGCTGTACATGTCAGAGGCATTGGGGTCTAGGGATATATTAATGCCAGAAGGCATTGCATTTGGAGTTAAGACATTCCTGGGGTGTACAGATTGATCCTTTTCATCATCTCGTTGACACTCATGGTGATCATTAGCTTGCCCATTCAATTCCTACCTATCAATGATTTTGGAGGGGACTAGAGAGATAACCATAGGCATATGGCAGTCATTTTTATTAGTTGCCAATGGGGATATTAAGTTGTCCTGTAATTTTAAACAAGAGTTTGTGTTGTTATACAGGCATATTTCCTCTTTGGAGTTTGGAAACAAAAGTGCAGGAGTTGAGGGGCCAAGTGATAATCTGATCCGTTTTTCCAATTCCGCCTTTACAGCAGGAGCCAACATAGAGATGTTGGGTAGCGACTTATTAGGACGTGCAATATGTTCAATATGTTCAGACGTCGAGGGTATGGAACGAGGGTAACCCAGGCTGTTCATGTGGCCCTGAAAAACAGATTTATTGAGATCGTAAATCTCATGTAGAGAATATGAGGGTGGTTTGTGTTTGGAAATTAGAGAATGATGAACCTGCGCTCTAGCATGAATTAGCAAGGGAGCCTGATTTTGTGATAGAGTACAGTTTCTTTATTAAAAAGAGGCTTGTCACAAAGCTCATTCTGAAACGACTCTTTTTTGTTATGTGCTATGCTTGATTTTGTTTGACTAGAAGATGGTTAGTTTATGGCCAAAGAATCCTCAACAGGTGTCTCTGTGAGGCAGCTGCCGCTTCTCAGGCCCCCTACCATTGGGCAATATTAGTTTTTTGTTTTTAAAAAAAAATATTTTGTAATGTCACTATAAATTTGCTGCTGACTGATATCAAGTAATTGGTTCAGAGCATTTAGGTGATGTGATGACTGAGCTCTCAACGAGATATAGCATACAAAATAATAAGACGTAAGATGCACCATATATCTCCATAGAACCCAAGCAATGAGTCAACACCAATGCGATTAAGCCTATCACTAGCAAAGTGCATGCCAGAAACCAACACTACCACTAAGTTACATTTTATAACTATGGTCGAAAGGGGAGCTTAGAGTAACCGACCTAAGTATAGTTTGATGGCAGAGTGTAAGGATCCTGTGTGTTGCACAGCAAGGTGCCTTCTCATGGCCTATTAGAGCTACAGTGCAAAGAAGTGGCCAAGCATTAATTACGGTAAGAAAGCGGTGAACTTTAGTCAAGTGTACACAATTTACTGTGTGCAGCAATGCATAAATGAACAACAATTTATCCAAAGACAAGATGTCAACACTGATCAAAAATTCCTTTAAAACGCGGACTGGATATATGTCCTTTTGCAAAAGTAAGGCAACTTTATAGATGGATGTCAGTCACACAGTTAATTAAAGTTTGCGACTGTCACAATGCGCAAGGAATCATAACGATTTCATGGAGACAAATCATAACTAGCAGTAGGCATACTTGACCATAGTTTGTAAAGGCTGTTTACAAGTAGAAATACTTACTGCGGCAGAGAGGTATTGTAGTCTAAGCCTCTCCAAGACGGAACGTGTGGTACGATCAGAGAAATGAGAAAGTAGCAAGACAATACCGCCCAGTCACCTCAGCTGAACAGACAAACAGACACTTCCAGTGCGCGTGCACTGGTGCGCGCGGCAGTGCCTTCTTGTGCTGATGAGAGGAGGTGGTGGGCAGGCCTTCAGAGTAACTTAGAAGTTGGTAACTTCAAAAGTACACAGCGTGGTCTGGTGGAACTGCAACAGAGCAGAGGGCTGTGTCAGGGTGGGAGTCAGCAGCAGGAGTAGAAGGAGGAGAGTAGGAGGAGGCAAAGGAGGAGGCAAAGGCAACCACTGACACTCTTTCCATGGAGTCATATGCAGAAGACCTTGAAGGTGGTCGGCGGTGCACGGTGTACCAGTGCTAAAGGAGAAGAGAACTGTCAAGCTTCACGAGAAAAGAGAGTGATATGTCCAGGAGAGTGAGGTAGTGCGAGGGATGTCTGTGGAGATAAGAGCATCCAACTTAACTTCTTTTGTTTGGCAAACAGCCATCAAAAGTATGGGATTATGGGGAAAGTTAAACAGGGGGATTTCCCAGTCTTCCTGGTCTATTCCCTCTGCCCCCTGATCCTCATGTGATCCTCACACAGTATACCACCTCCAGGGTCGGGATCAGGAAGCGTCTGCTTTTCCCTGGCCACATGAGAAGGGTCCCAGACCAGGTTTCTGGGAGGAATCATGACTGATTCATCACACACACCCTTTCATGTGTGGGGGTAAACTGTGTTATGAAACATTTTAATTAACTCTTTGATCACTTTGCTGCCTTATAATAAGGCTCAGCTAATGCCATCTGCCATGTTTAACAAGTGCCTTAATGCCACTGCAGTATGATTCCCATGTTCTAATGCACATGTCCTTATTTTGAAGGCTTTTTCTCGTCTATTACTTAGAGGCACTGCTTCCACCATTCTTGCCTCTGACGTGTTTCCCTGTTTGGCATATAGAAGCATGTTTAGACTGCTGCTTTACTAGACAATGTGGCTTTAGCAGATGGAAGTTGTCAGTGTAAGTGGCCTCGCATTCCCTGAGCAGTGTGCGAATCGTAGAAGCAGCTTGCTCAGCAAGACCCAAATGTATCACTGTTTGTCTTCCATCCTGGTAATGCTTGCCTAAGACTTGTTTGCTGAGACACTTTTCATCCACCTGAAACATTGTTGCTTTTCATGCTATGTCTGAAAACCTCCCACTCTTTTGAAAGGAATGTGTGCTCTGTTGTATAAAGCCCAGTAACTGGAGGGGAGGGAGTTGCTGTGCTGAGTCTCCTTTGTCGGTGGGTTGTTGTTTATTCTGTGTATGCTGGTTTTTGTTATTGACATTAAAAGTCTTTCATCAATCCACTGCAATAGTCTGTGGTTATTTTTCCAGGACAGATTGGTGCCTGAAACATTGGATTCCCGCTGCCCTGCAGCCAAACTCAGGGGTCACTTGACGCAACTTCCAGTGATCCCTGTGGGCCCAAGTAAGACAATTCCGTCAGTGGGGAAAGCTGGCAGACGTGACTTGGGATTTGGGGGAGTACACAGAGCAGATGAGGAAGAGGAGGTTACCAAAAGACGTGTGTTGGTGAGCGCAGTTAATTGGATTGCTATCTGTCATGTTTTATGTATTACTGTCTGAAACGGGTCAGTGTAAATGTGTGTCTCTGGTTAAGGAATTCTAGAATTTGGAAATTGTCTGGTTGTCCTGGGATCTAGGAAGGAAGGTACCCTCCCTAATAACAAGTTCAATCTGATCAGAATTAACAAAAAGTTGAAAGCGGTTGGCCACCGCAGTTAAAAGTAATTGTGAAGGTAGAGCATCCATGATCCTTACTAACTTAAGATTACATAAGGCCGTGTTGTCCGTCAGAGTAGAGTAGTATAGACCAGGAGCTGGAATGAGTGTACCTTGTACTAGTGTGAGGAAAACATTTTGGATGAGAGCCCCATATTTGTCCTGTCTAGCCTATCCCTTGATACTTGAAACACTGAATGTGCAACTTGATTGCGACCCCGACTTTGTATTCAGACTCTCCTCTATCGTAGTATGGGAACTGTAATAGGCCTTCATTCATCTGTCTTATCTCTGACCATTCCGTAACGCTGTCTCTGATAAGTTAAATACTGCTCTGTATTGTGGGTAGCATTACGAGGATGTAGGCTGTGAATCAGCAGTCATCTGAATTTGACAAACACCTGTGGGTGTCACTGAAATGTCCGTAACAGAGAGGAGCAGAGGTCTGAGTGTCCCCATCCAAAACCTCTGAACAGGTGTTCCAAAGTGGTCAGCTATGAGCCGAACTAGCCCCGCCAGCCTCGGGACACCATAGTCCTGGTGCAGACAGAGTTAGGTACGGACCTACTTCCGTAATAAACCATACTTTGTCTAACCCGTGCAAGAATGGGTTCAGGTCAGCCTAGAGAAGTGCCACTTCCTCCTAAAGGAAGTCCAGCTCACTTTATGTATACACACTACTAGCCCAAACGCCTGTATGTTTCTGGATAAATGGCATGATTATATTCAGAATGAGTCACCTAAACACTTCCCACAGGAAGGCACATTTGATTTAGATAAAATAACAAACCTGTGCAAGGCAATAGAGAAGAAAGGTGCATGAATACACCAAGAGCAATGGGATAACTATCTGGAATGGTACATTAAAGCTACTAAAAGACAGTCTGAATCGGAGACCTGAGCCCTGAGAGATACCCAAGACAACCTTCAGGAAACAGTTAAGACATTTAAAACTGAGTACTCCAACCTACATGTCCTTGCCCAAAAAATCAGGTATAACCGACGGTACCCTGTCATCCAAGGGGTGCCTCCTCTGGAAGGAATCCCCTGAGGACATTATGGACTCTTATAATCCTGCCATATTAAATCCTGCTCCTGGTTCTCAGCCAGTCAGTCCCAGGTCCAATGCTAGTCTGCCAATCACTGTCCTATCACTAGTCAGCCCGCTAAGTGCCATGACTGGCACACACTGAGCTGCACTGCAATCACAGGTCTCAAATCTCTTTGAGTCATCATCCACTACCAACTTCCGGACCTTGAAGGCTTCCCAGGTACCCTTGCATCTACTAGCACCAATGCATTCCCACTCATGCAACTCCCTGGAGGAGGAGATACCATAGTGTTATGTTATGCTACTCAGATTTATAACACGCACATACACCCGAAGGCATCTTGGCGCGAGGATAGTCACAGAAGTACTACCTCAATCTAGGGGATTAATGAAAGAGCAAAGTTTTTAACAAGCGACGGAAGTGCAGGTGGTTCATGGTCAGCATCAAAGTTAAAGGGAGACCATTCCAAAACTTATTAGCGGCCACTGAAAATGCTCAGCCGCCCACTCTTTGAAGACGAAATCAGGGGACGACGACCAGTCACTGCATGACTGAAGAGGGTGGCAAGGCATATAAGGAATGCATTTATCCCACAAGAAATCAGCACCAGCCTGGCAGTATGCCCGGTTAACAAGACAGAGAGATTTAAAGATTATTCTTTGTTTCACTGGAAGCCAGTACAATGAACGTAGCACTGGGCTAATGTGGGAACCATAAGGGGTGGCTGTGGCTGTCCGAGCAGCCAGGTTCTGCAGCAATTGCAGGCAATGGATTATGCCCAAGAGCTGGGCCAGGTAGAGAGCATTACAATAGTCCAGCCTTCTGGAAATAAGAGAAGCCACAACTGGAGGGTGAAGAGAAGGAGAAAGAAAGGGCAGGATCTCCAGAAGAGCCCTCAGTAAGAAGTGGCCGGTCTGGCACACTGCACTCACCTGTAATGCCATGGACAGAGAAGCAGAGAGATAGACCCCCAGATTTTGAAATACTGTCACTGGAATAGGAAAGTCACCCAGTGAGAATGGCCAGAAGGCCGAGGGACAAGAACATGATTCAGGGGAGGCACCCACCACCAGGACCTCAGTCTTGTCCCCATTGAGTTTGAGCCAACTGGCGCTCACCCACTCCCACCCAGGTAGTCACACAGACAGGACTATACCTCCTCCTGGTCCTGATCTAAACGGACCAGGATCTGCATGTCGTCCGCATATGAGTAGCACCTGAAGCCGTGAGAGCGGATGAGGTCAACCAAAGGCTGCACATAGATGTTAAATAACATTGGGGACAAGGCAGAGCCCTGGGGGATGCCACAGGAAAGAGAATAAAGAGAGAAGAGAAAAAGGAGGTAAAGGTACTGATTGTCCCCGATCGGTCAGAAAAGAGGGATACCATGCGAGGACAGGACCCAAGAGGTTGATAGAGACCAGGAAGGATAGTATTATGGGGTGGTCGACAGTGTTGAAGGCTGCTGATAGATCGAGCAGAATTAGGGCCCCCACACCAACTCCATCGACCAGCCTGGCCATATCATCCATTACTGAAACTAGGACACATTCAGTACCTCGCCCGGGGCGCAAACCTGACTGAAAGGGGTCAAGCACAGAGGAGGACTCAAAAAACCCTGAAAGAAGTGGGGATATCAAGGCCTCAAGAAGCTTCATAAAGAAGGGATGTAGAGAGATAGGGTGGAAGTTGGACAGAACAGAGGCATCCAGTAACAGCTTCTTTTAAAGAGGGACCACTATAGCCTGTTCAAGTTCTTTAGGGATCACACCAGAGAAACAGGGATGGTTTACGTCCTGGTCACCAGAGGAATAATCTTAGGCAAGAAATCTTTAAGAATAAATGCAGGAAAAGGGTCGGATGGGGCTGCAGATTTCAGGGGAGTGATGGGTTTCAATACGGCATCAACAGAGAATACAGGGAAGGTAGCCAAGCCAGGGGTAGCTGGCTGGCTGCGCCCCACGATGGTCACACCAGGGCTAAACTGTGTGAGATGAATATTGTTTGAAATATTAACTATTTTGGAATGGAAAAACTCAAAGTGCTTCACAGTGTGACTGAGAAGCAGGCGCTCTGGTAAGAAAGCGAGCTGTAGAAGAAAAGGATTTAACAACCGCAAATAGCTCCTTCAATTGATCGAGTGCCGTTTCAATCTTGAGAGTAAAACATTTCTGTTTGGCTGACTTAATAGCCAGATGATAGTTTCTGGAGAGCGAGGCGAAGGCCACTTTATCCTAAGGACTATAAGAAGAGCGCCACTTGCACTCTGCTTGGCGAAGCTCCAATTTAGCCACTCTCAGTTCTTCCATGAACCATCCCTGAGAAAGGCGGCCATGCAGCTGCATGGTTGTAAAGGGTGCAATTGATTGGCAGTAGCTAGCAACACCTGAGATAGGGTGGCAAAGTCCACAGGCAAGTCACTAGGACATTTAGTCTTCACCGCAGATGCTAAAACAGACACACCAATGCCATGTCATTTCCTCCTAAGAACTATGCCTCCAGACGGTGTATGAGGGGAAACTCCAAAGGGTACTGAAAAAGGGATCAAAAAGTGGTCGGACCAAGGGACAGACACTAAGGGGCAGACTACCAGACCCGGGACTGCAGAGAAAATAAGATCCAGGATCCCCCCCAAGAAGATGGGTGGGTTCAGTGACATGCTGGGTTAGACCCAGAGCCACAAAACCCTCAAAAAAGCATCTAGAGTAGGGACAAGAGGAGGGTTGAAGCGGATATTAAAGTCACCTAGTACTACAAGATTTACATATTTCGGGTGTCACAGTACGCGCACCATGAAATGCCAACAACCTGTTTATTATTGTTCCAAAATTCCCTAAGGTATGTGAAGACCATGTCAAATTCCAAGAGGAACAACAGGTCATCATAGACTGCTACTGTCCCAGGTGTGCAGAACTAAACCAATTCCTACTGATACCTTTAATCTGCTAAAAGTACGCTCCAACTGACCAAACGTAGATCCCCCCCTTGAACGGTTAAAGTCATTTACTGTTAGACTATTACAAACCATTCTTGAAATGTATCTCTGGAAGATGAATTTGTTAAAAACGAACATCTGTAAACAGGCAAAGTGTGAAAATGCAGCAGAATAGCTTGAACTCCTAAAAGAAAATGTTGAACAATTTTCCAGAATCATTGATTGCACGTTTGTAGCTCCCCAGGCTGTGGTGGCTCAATTTGTTATAGGGTTGCAACCACAGGTAGCGGACGGTATAGAATCACTCCTAATAGGCCGGGAGGGAAAGAACTTGACTGAAGTTCTGTTAGCCGCACAGCATTTTCATGAGAAGATCAAAAGACACAAAGAAAATACTGAAGCTAAGCTTATGGCATTACAGATACCGCAATTACAGCCTTCCCAGGGAAGGGGAGAACTCCGCCCAATTCCTGAGGTCCAGGGGCATGGAAGGGGTGCTCGTCAGCCACACAAACAGGGCTAGTATAACAAAAGATATCACACAAATGCCAGTGACCAGTGCAATTACTGTAAAGAGTTTGGGCACTAAAAAGCTGAATGTCCGGATCAGCCCAGTATGATGGTTGAGGCGGTCAGCCAACTGCGCCAGTCAGGCATGCTGTGCCCCTGCCTACACTGCCACAAAATGATTAGGATTGCCAAGGGGTTCCAGAACTTGTTGCACCACTCATACCACTTAATCCTTCTGCCCCTACGTTGATTGTACTATTGCAGGCAAAAGATATCATGCGTGGTTGCCACTGGAGAGTCACTCTCAGCACTGAAGGCTTCTGAATTTCCACATGTTGTGCACGCAGATGAAATTGCCAATGCTGCTGCCCCCGTATCTCCCCCGCTAATGGTCACATTTGGGCCTATTTCAGATTACCGTGCTTTTTTATTGAGCCCCTGTTCACCTGTTGATTTGTTTTGGTTAGATGTGTTATGTAAGCTGAGTTGCTCCATTTACTGTTTCCTTCCCCCGATGGCATATTCCTTAGCATCCCTGCCCAGAGAGAACAAAAGGTTTTGGCTTTACCGCAGGAGATTCCGCATTCGAACCCATGTGACCTGCAGCAGGAAGTACTGGACTGAATTCCAGCTAAATTGTGGTGTACTCATGAAAATGAAGCCATTATATGTGCATTGCCGAGCCAGTCAAGATCACTCTGAACCCAGCCCAAACCCTGCCATGTGTGCCTCAGTATCCCATATCAAGACAGGCAGAAGAGGACATCCTTCCTGAAATAGAGTCTCTGCTTGAACAGGATATATTGTACCTATACTAAGCCCCTGTAATGCCCCAATCTTGCCCACCAAGAAGCCTGGTAAAGAGGTCTACCATTTTATACATGACCTGAGGGCAGTTAATGCTGCTGTCCTGACAGCATTTCCTGTGGTCCCCAATCCCACCACCATTCTGTCTTGTATCCCAGCATCGTCCACCTACTGTTGTAGATTTGTGCTCAGATTTGTTCACTATCCTGATCCAGCCTGACAGTCAGTATCCGTTTGCATTTACCTATAAATCTGTGCAGTATATGTTCACATGTCTTCCTATGGGGTATGTAGAGAGCCCCGCCTTATTTTCCCAAATCCTGAAGAAGGATCGTGACTTGGTAGTGTTCCCAGGAGGGTCTACGCTGGTGCAGTATGTAGACGATCTGCTACTATCCTTCGTCTCTTGGAAGCCTGCAAGCAAGACTCCCTTGCTCTGTGGACAGCTTTCCGGAAAGCAGCTAAAGAAAATCTACAACTTTGCTTACCACACAGGGAGGAAGTAACACCACTCTCTGTGCAGTCCTTGAGGTCACAGGTGGGAGATGCTTGAATCCCGGAACCACGGAACACTGGAACCCCAAAGCCGCTGTAAAGCAAAATGCCAATGCCAATTAGCACCGAACGATCACAGTAAAAATTACAGTGCAAGTAAAGGACTATGACTGTCTTACCTAGCAGTGGCAGTGATGTTGTGGCTAACCACACAGGGCTAAGGGAATGGTTCCCTGGGGGACACGTGAGCAGCACCCCAGATGGAAGTAGGGTGAGTTGAGTTGGCTCACCTGTAGCTGAGGCTGAAGGAAACAAAGAGTTCCGTGATAAGGATCCTGAAGTTCGTCAAAATAAGGATCCTGAAGTTCGTCAAAGGAATGCCAAGAATGGGTGCAGGGCGCCAAGACAAAAGGAAAATCCAAAGAAGTCCGAGTAACAGTTCCGAGGTCAAGAAGTCCGTGAATTCAGAGCACAAAGTCACAACAGAAGGGCAAATCCAAATGGAGTCCGTGTAAGTATTCTGAAGTCGAGAGGTCCGTGAAATCAAGAATAAACAGTAAGCGCCATACAGAGTCCCAAGGAAACAGCTGTGAAGCAGAGAGTAGCGGACGAGTTACTGCTTAAGTACTGACTGCTTTCGCGTCACATGACAAGCAGCCGTAGCACGTGACCGGGAACCAACTGTCATTCGACCAGGACGCGATCTTCCATGGATGCCTTCCCCAATGCGGCATGGCAACCGCCAGTGAAAGAAGGGATACAAACGGGCCTGCCGCGCCCCGAATGGGTGACACGGCCCGGAGGGAAATGGGGAACCAGCGGCTCAAGTGACCCCCGCGCTACGTGAGTAGCAGAGGAGGGAGGTGCAGGGCCCGGAAGTGCTATGGGACACCTAGAAGTTGTAGGGACATGAGTGGGAGTGCGGTGTGTGACATGTGTGAGAGATGGGAGCGTGACAACCAGGCATTCAGTTGTGCACTTTGTTTACTTCTGTGCATTTTGATGGGTGCAATAATGTCTAAGGCTTTAGACATAGGGCCTCATTACGAGGTGGGCGGAATGGGTTTAATGGCGCCGGTAATGGTGCCGGTGCCAGTTAACCCATTCCGCCCTATTACGAGGTTCCATTGCGGGACCCGCTCTGAAAGTCTGGTCAGACCAGACATCCTTTGCGGGTCCTGCAAGGGGACCAGGGAGCTAATAACGGGCCCATAATTATGGGCCCGTTATTAGCTCCCTCCCCATTCCCATTGAGCCCTATCGGGGCTCAAATAGGAATGGGGATGGGTTTTTTGAATGAGGAACTACCGGGTCCTCCAAGGTTGGAATGGCCTGGTAATTCCTCATTCAAGGAACCCGGTACCGGACCCGACTTTGGAGGCAGCCATGCTCTTAATAAGGGCATGGCTGCCCCCAAACTCGTAATGAGGCCCATAGTGTTATTATATGCCTTAGGGTCAGAGGCACATGGGAGTGACTTTAAGGTTGGTAGGCTATGTGATAGTATCCTGTCAGCCATGATATTTCTTTTGCTCCTAGTAGGGAGAGGTGGTGCCATGACTTTGTCTTTGGATGTTTGTCTATTTATGGCTAGGATGAATGCAATCAGGAGGTGGTCTGTCCAAGGTTGGGGTGTTATGGATGTGATAGAAGCTTTGCAGTTTAGATCAGCAACCCAGTCTAGTGTCCTTCCTTTGACATGGGTCGGTATGGATACTCTTTGGGTAAGTCCCTGTTCTGAGAGGATATTAGTTACTGCCTGAGCATGTATGTCGGCCCATTCGTTAAATCCAAGGTTGAAGTCACCAAGTATTAATAGTTGTGAGGAATCTTTAGAGTTATTTGCGAGAATGCTGGAGATGTCCTCCTCAAATGTGCCAATGGGACCGGAGGTCTGTATACTAGGTAAATAGTTAGAGTGCAGCAGTTGGAGATAGATAGTTTGGCAATGAGAATTTCGCAAGATTTCAGTGGCGGTGATGGAGCTAGTCTTATTGTCAGGTTAGATTTAGCGATGAGGGCTAAGTCGTCTTCTTTAGCGTCAGATCTGTCCGCTCTGAGGATTTGGTAATTGTCAGGGACTGCTAAGGTGAGGGCTGGGCCGGCAGCAGCGTGCAACCATGACTCTGTGATGGCTAGGATGTCAAGGTTGTTTGTGGAGATTAGGTCTGATATTTCGTGGTGTGCGCCACTAGAGATCTAGCATTAACTAGTGATCCAGAGATAAAAGTATTATTTTTAGGGTCCTGAAGCTTAGTGGGTTCAAGTTTTGGTCAGTTGGTTTTAGTCTTTGAGTGGATGTTAGTTGTAAGATTTTGAGTTTTATGGGAGACCTCATTATTTAGACAATAGGAAGAGTGAATTTGGAGGCATTATTGTTAGCGTGGAAGCAAGGATTTATAATGTTGCTGCTTCGAGGCTCGTTAAGGCAAGGTAACCTGGCGCAAAGTCTAACATTTCTTGCAGATAGAGGACAAGGTAGGTACAATATGTTAGTCATTGTTATGGCAATAGTCTGTTGAATGGCTATTAGTAAGGCAAGCAATAATAAACTCAACTGGGTATTCTTAGGAATCATATTTCACCCAGGGGAGAGAGACGTAGTCCTTGGGACCCTACTAGGACAGTTCTATAGGTATGGCCGAAGGCGGTTGTTAGGATAGTTATTGGTAAGTAGCAATAGACAGCAATCGTCAGTGCTTGACAGTCGAATTATATAGTTTGCAGCTATTAGGGCGCAGTCAAAGCAGCTATTGCACACAGTTACAATTACATAACAGTCAAATTACACACATTAAATATGAGAGTAGGTTGGGCAACAATCACTCTTATACAACAGCTAGGCAACAGTGTGTATAGCAAACATTATTAAGCAGTAGATTGTACAGCATTGATTGTTCGGCAGAATTTGTGGCAATAAATACAGTAAGGCAGTAAAAGAGGCAAGTGCTATTTAGACAGCATTGTGGTCGGCGATATGTATTACAGTCGCTGGGCATATAGGAGTCACCACAGTGGTGTAATTTGCCAGTACAAGCAAGGAACAGTCAAGAGAAAGAAATACAATCAGCGGTAGGTGCATAGAATTAAGATTTAGGTAGCGGTCAGACATGCATGTTGAGCGCTGATATTTGGGAAGGTGAACAACAAATGATGGATATGGCAAATGCAATATAGCTCAGTGAGAGAAGGGGACTTCTTATGACAATGAGTTAATAGCACACAGTAAGATCTGTAGGTAAAACCAAGTTGGTTCCGGGAGTACGTCAAGGTATTTAGCAGGTGAAAGACTGTATAATCATGGTTGGGTCAGGTACTAATCTAGCGATAAGGCCTTAAGGGTTAGAGGGCTCACCATTAGTTATGACAGCCAGATAAGATACGAAGCCTACCTTCGGAGACATAGGGCCTCATTATTAGTTTGGCGGTAGCCGTGCCCTTATTAAGGGCACGGCTACCGCCAAACTTGCTACTGGCACTGGCACCCGCGAATGGGCCATTACCAGCCCATTACGAGATGAATGGGCTGGTAATTGCCCATTCACGGGTGCTGGTGTGGGTGGGCTCCCGATCCCCATTCTGCCCAATAGGGCAGAATGTGGGTGGGGAGCATGGTTGCACCGGCACCGTTTATAACGGTGCCGGTGCAATCACAAGTTCTGCTCGCGGGTGCTGCTCTGCACGCCAGGTCTGACCAGGAATGCAGAGCAGCACCCGCGAGCAGAACTCGTAATGTGGCGGTACAGTAACAACAGTGCCGGTAGCACTACCGGCGCCGTTGTTGCCTTACCGCCACATTCGTAATGAGGCCCATAGAGTTCAGAATGATGTGTCCGTGCAGCCCATCAGTGCGCAACAGGCGAAAAACAGGGCCTTGTCTTCGCGGGTCTTTCCTGGAGAGGGCCGGCTTCCGCCTCGCCGGCGGATACACGTAGGATATATTCGGTTCAGTATCCTAGCAACATGACGCTCCGGTCGTGCTAGCATGTGCGGCTATTTTATAATCAGGCTGCAGTTTCTTATATGGTTCACGAAGCATATTAATGATAAAAGATGAAAGCAGATGATCAGCTGAGCGCCGTTGCATGAAGCAGCAACGTGCTAACCTGTAGTCAAAGGTTGTGTAGTAGGATCCGGATCGATCAGCTACTCCTGCAGTGTCGAGGTAGATGTCGGGCAGGCGGGAATCGATGAAGGGAGGGGAGGGGCTCCTGCCCGCTCCATGTGCCGGAGATTAATGAGCAAAAACAAGCGCAAAACAGGGCCTTGTCTTTGCGGGCCTTTCCAGGAGAGGGCCTGCTTCTGCCTCGCCGGCAGATACACGTAGGATATATTCGATTCAGTATCCTAGCAACATGACGCTCCGGTCGTGATAGCGTGTGCATCCATTTTATAGTCAGGCTGCAGTTTCTTATATGGTTCACAAAGGGTATTAATGATAAAAAATGAAAGCAGATGATCGGCTGAGCGCCGTTGCACGAAGCAGCAACGTGCTCACGTGTAGTCAGAGGTTGTGTAGTAGCATCCGGATCGATCAGCTACTCCTGCAGTGTTGAGGTAGATGTCAGGCAGGTGGGAATCGATGAAGGGAGGAAAGGGGCTCCTGCCTGCAGCGTGTGCCGGAGATTAATGAGTGAAAACAGGCGCGAGACAGGGCCCTGTCTTCGCAGGCCTTTCATGGAGAGGGTCGGCTTCCGCCTCGCCAGCAGATACACGTAGGATATATTCGGTTAAGTATCCTAGCAACATGACGCTCTGGTCATGCTAGCGTGTGCGGCCATTTTTTAATCAGGCTGCAGTTTCGTATATGGTTCACGAAGCGTATTAATGATAAAAGATTAAAGCAGATGATCGTTTGAGCGCCGTTGCAAGAAGCAACAACGTGCTCACCTGTAGTCAGAGGTCGTGTAGTAGCATCCGGATCGATCAGCTGCTCCTGCAGCATAGAGGTAGATGTCGGTCATGCAGGGATCAATGAGGGGAAGGGAGGGGCTTCTGCCCACTCCGTGTGCCAGAGATTAATGAGTGAAGACAGGCACAAAACAGGGCCTTGTCTTCGCAGGCCTTTCATGGAGAGGGCCGCTTCCGCCTCGCCGACGGATACACGTAGGATATATTCGGTTCAGTATCCTAGCAACATGACGCCCCGGTCGTGCTACTTGTGCATCCATTTTATAGTCAGGCTGCAGTTTCTTATATGGTTCACAAAGGGTATTAATGATAAAAGATGAAAGCAGATGATCGGCTGAGCGCCGTTGCAAGAAGCAGCAACGTGCTCACCTGTAGTCAGGGGTCGTGTAGTAGCATCCGGATCGATCAGCTGCTGCTGCAGCATAGAGGTAGATGTCGGTGATGCGGGGATCGATGAGGGGAAGGGAGGGGCTCCTGCCCACTCCTTGTGCCAGAGATTAATGAGTGAAGACAGGCGCATAACAGGGCCTTGTCTTTGCAGGCCTTTCATGGAGAGGGCCGGCTTCCGCCTCGCCGGCAGATACACGTAGGATATATTCGGTTCAGTAGCCTAGCAACATGACGCTCCGGTCGTGCTAGCGTGTGTGGCCATTTTATAATCAGGCTGCAGTTTCATATATGGTTCACAAAGTGTAATAATGATAAAAGATGAAAGCAGATGATCGGCTGAGCGCTGTTGCACAAAGCAGCAACGTGCTCACCTGTAGTCAGAGGTCCTGTAGTAGAATCCGGATTGATCAGCTGCTGCTGCAGCGTCGAGGTAGATGTCAGTCAGGCGGGGATCGATGAGGGGAGGGGAGGGGCTCCTGCCCGCTCCGTGTGCCAGAGATTAATAGTGTTCTATGGAAACAGCATGGGTACTTGACATCCACTGGCACCCCTATACTGAATGGAAAATATGTGTCAGCCATATTGCATGTGCAATTGCTCCCATCTGCGCTGGTCATTGTTAAATGCAAGGGACACAATCCCTCTCAGTCCTTCCCTGCCCAAGAAAATACCCTAGCAGATAGTGCAGCTCGTTCTGGCCCTTAAATAGGCCTCTGGCTCCTAAGGAACCCCTTGCTTGAATTGCAGTCGGCCAGTCAACGATTGCCTCCATTTCCAGCCTGGCCATACTCCAAGACCAAGCTTCCAAAGTAGAACTAGTGAACTGGACTCAGCGGTTATGTAAGTTGGGGAGAAATTCCCTTTGGCGTTCCCCAGATGGCTGACCTGGTGCCACCCTAGGTACTCCTCCCCTACCAGGTAAAAATGCCATGAAAGGTGTAGTGTACCAAGACTGGGTTGCCACTAGTTTTGTGTTGATAGGACAGGATCATTACGAAAGGTGTGCCACATGTTTTACTCATAATGTTGGTTTAGCTGTTAAAACAAAGCTGTCTGCACGTGCAGTAGCAGAGGATCCCTTCTTCAACATGCAGACAGATTTCGTACAACTACCCACATACATGAATTTCTCATATGGCGGGTTGAAGCCTATTCCTGTAAGAGGGTGGATGCTGTCACAGTTGCAAAGAAATTGCTTGCTGAAGTCATACCCCTATTTGGCCTTCCCCTTCTTATAGACAGTGACCGGCGAACCCATTTTACTCAAAAAATCATCAAGGAATTGTGCAAGGCATTAGGAGATCTTACAGCAGTTTCACTGCACGTACCACCCTCAGTTGAGCATATTTGTAGAATGCCGAAATGGCAACCGCAAGCTTAAGCAGTCCAAAGCGTGTCATGAAACAGGTCTGCAATGGCTACAAGCACTGTCCTAGCACTTTTCACCATGCGGAATAACCCCCAGCGCAAGCATGGTTTGTCTGCCCATGAGATCCTTACAGGGCCTCCCATGAGAATAGGAACTGCACCCCTTCAGCCCCACATCTCCTGAATCTAAACCTAGAAGAGTAAACTCTAATTACGTATTGTCACACATTGTTCAAACCTGATTTGCTCTCTTCATGCCCAGGCCAAAGCTGCCCTACCAGAACCAGAGACTAAGCCCTGTCACCCTCTGGAGCCTGGTGACTGCATCCTCGTGAAAGTTCCCCAGCGGAGGTCTGCACTCCAGTCCAGTTGGTTCATACCACACCAGATACTACTGACGATGCACACAGCGGTGAAGTGTTTGTTGTGGTTTGACATACTTGGTAAATGCTGCCATCTCTTGGTCATCCTCTTTGTCCTGACAACCACTGTGAGCTTGTGGCTCTGGTATCTTTGATATTTCTAGCTTGAACTATTAGTAAGGAGAACACTGGACCCTGAACTGTGGAACCTTTGCCCCGCACCTGATCCAGATCAGAACTTTTTTTAACATTGACATTTGTCCCGTATCAGAATTATCGATTGATGTGTCCAGAACTGAAAGAAATTTCTCGTGCAGACTGCAAAGTGCAGCCAACCTCCCCAGATTAACTGAACTTTATCCCTTACCCCAAACTTTGATATTGCAGCACAAGCCAGATTGCCTGGATTTTGATATTTGGGCTCAGCCCCCAACACACGCCATGGGCCTCATTACGAGTTTGGAGGTAGCCATGGTGCTAAAAGCGCCATGGCTGTCTACAAACTCGGGTCCGGGTTCCTTGAATGAGGAATTACCGGGTTATTCCAACCTTGGAGGCCCCAGTAATTCCTCATTCAAAAAACCCATCCTCATTCCCATTTGAGCCCCCATAGGCCTCAATGGGAATGGGGAGGGAGCTAATAACGGCCCCGTTATTAGCTCCCTGGTCCCCTTGCGGGACCCGCAAAGGACATCTGGTCTGACCAGACGTTCAGAGCGGATCCCGCAAGGGAACCTCGTAATAGGGCGGTGTTAAACCCATTCCGCCCAACTCGTAATGAGGCCCCATGTCTGGTTATTTGTCTACTGTTTTTGTTATTGTTGGTTTATTGAGTCAGTACCATCTCACTGTGGTTGCTGCTTTTAGAACGACATGTTATAAACACAGTGGTCCTTCTGCTCACCCTTGGCTTCACAGTGAGCATACCTGCACCTCACATGGCAGTATGCCTGCATCTTCAATGTCACGTATTGTTGGGTTGTGCACATTTACCTCATGACCTATCCTCCAAGTTCCCCTTAGCCCCTATTTCTTTCAACTGGGGGGATGTCTGCCTGTATCTGTCATGAACCGTCGGATACGTCCCTTTTGGACTTCCTGGTCCTTGACACATCGGGGCTTACACTCTGCTGTACTTCCAACATGGCCGTTAAACACAGAACGCTGTCTGCCAGCTTTCACGTCACACGTAGCACATTCTATAAAGAAGCCACGCCCCTGCGGCCCCACGCGTCTCAATGCTACTGATTGCTGTGTTTAGACGTGTGCTCTGTAGTTCGCCTTCGCTGAACTCTGTAGTTCCTGGTTCCTGGACCATCGCTTCCTCCTTCTATCTTCCCTTCCTCCTTATCCTGTCTTACATCCCGGATTCCATGTACCCGCATCCGAGTACACCTCCTTCGTTTCCTGGACTTCCTGGAGATTCCTGGCGATCCTGGACGTAGAATGGTGAACGCACGCTGGAACCCGAAGACGCCCGTACGGGGTTGTACAAAACCCGAACCGTACGCAAGAAGACTCCTTCCAAGAATTCCAGTAAACATCGAACTCAGGTGAGAAAGGGGGAACCTGTGACAGTATCTTAAGCTGGCCTACTGATCCCCAGTCCCTGGACCCTGCAGCAATTCACATTTTCCCACATGGGTTTTGCTTATCTTCCAAATTTCCGCAGACCAGGTGCTCGGGAGGCCAGCAGCACTTCACCTTTCAACTCAGGCTACTGGCCTTGTGTGTTACGTCAACAGGGGTACACTATTCATGGGGCTCAGCAAGTGTCACTATTATCTTTCAACCAACTCCAGTGTAGTTATCCACATTTTTCCTTTACCCAATCTGGGTACGCCACATATTCCGGAACCTATTTCATCTGTTGGGACCAGGCTTATTCCTGGTTGCCCATTAATTGCAGAGGTAGCTGTTATATGGGCTATGCCCTACCTGTTGTCCAGCATATCCGCACTTTCCCAACACAGCCCCGCCTGAAAAGAAGCCCAGCGTGGGATGGGTTTATTGCTGGGATAGGGTACCTTATACCAGCCCTTAGTGCCAAGGTAAATTGAGACCGCCTGACCAAACTGTAATGTTTGATTGAGGATATTGCGAATGCCACTGCATCTTCCCTGACACTATGGTCCTGTGATCAAACAGCCATCCGAACAGCCGTATGGCGCGTGTCACCCGATTAGCCTCACAAGGACGATTTTGCGCAATCGTGAAGAGCGAGTGCTGCACTTTACCCAGTTATACCTGCAACATCTCTGACATTGTCTCACACATTCGTACTACAGTAGGTCACCTCCACATCAGATCAGCCCCGAGTCCACCTGTACCTTTAGTTCCTGGGTATTGAGTATTCTGGGAACACTAGGCGCCTCCATAGGCCAGATCTTACTCATAATCCTAGTACTAATTCTGAGCTTGTCCTGCGTTGTGATGAGTTGCAAATGTCTCCAATATTATGCATGCGCCCATTGGTCAGGGTCTCCGCAGACCACTTAGGTGTTTCACTGCCAAACTATGGAACAAGAGAAATGTTATGACTTACCATATACTGGATGAGACTGGAGTGAAGGTCTCATAGGAGGGAGTTGTGGGGTGTAAAGGCATCATGAAGCAAGACACAGACAACAGATTTAAAGTTAAAAATAAAATGGTTTATTAACTCAAATATCAGGATGGTTGAAGGCCTGACTTGCCATATGCTAAGGTGGGATTTCCCTACCTGAAAGAAACAAGGGAAAGTCTGAGTAAGAGAGTTCAACTTGAAAAGTCTGTCTGTGTCCAAAACCTATCCTTGCCCTCACAACTAAAGCTAAACAATGTGCAGGGATGACAATAGTAAAATAAATGGTGATCAAAATAATGTTCTGAGCTTCTTCCAGCTCCTAGTTTCCTTTTCAGCTTCCCTTCCCCAAGTTCAAGAAAGTTCCACAAAAGTACAGTTGCACAAATCCTTGGGGTTCCCTTCCCCAAATTCAAGAAAGTTCCACAAATCCTCAGGGTTCCCTTCTCCAAGTTCAAGGCAACACAGTTCCAAAGAAAAGAGTCTTGAGGGCTACGTCCTCAAGACAGCATTAAAGTTCACTTGGTCTCAGTCTTTCAATGTTCAAAAGCAACTCCAAATTAACTTAATACTCTTTCTGGCTATGCTTAGCAATTCAATCAGCTCAATCCTTCTTGGTTTGTTTTACCAAGGTCTTCAGCTTTCACAATTGAGGGTTCTCTTCACTAGGGGCAGTTGCCAGACCACACGGTCCACCCATCACAGGTCATGCAACCAGGAACCCTAGGCTCTTTGACCCACACAGATTCTTCTGTATCTGCCCCGTGTGACTGTTTACACTCATTTGGCTTGTCCTTGTCAGCATCTTGGCTTTGCCACACAGACATATCCTTGGGCAGTCATTGGCCTTGTCACACTGAATTTATACATAAAGTTCACTTTGTGGTCATTTTTATTTTTCTCCTTTAGCACCTTGCGGCTATCGTTCCCGGACAATCTTCCACTCTTGCTCACTTACCTCTTACTTTGCTTTAAAACCAGCAATATCTTCTTGCCTCTGACTTTCAAACAGGCAATACTGGCACTTCAGATTAATTTGTCATCTGGTCGTAACTTTCCCCGTAAAGGTTTCATTCAGTTCTGTATTAGATATTTGTAAGAATTACTTTTCCTCTTAATTTTCACCCAACCGGTGGCTCTGGGTTTGTTTCTTTATTCATGTGCTGTTTTGGTTTGTTCAGCATTCGCCTTGCTTCCCCACTGCCCCCAGGAGCGCCCCGGTTCGAGTGACTTTATCTCTTCACTCACCAGTTCCTGGTATTTTCTCCAGGCGGCTGGTCTGGTCGGTTTTGGTTCCGCCCGCTGGCTTTCCTGTGAGCCAAGCGTGCACTTCTGAGGTTCTTCTACGCTCACCGGCAACTCCGCGGATGCTGGCGGCAACTTTGTTTCCTTTTCTTTGTCCGCAGCTCCGGCTGCAGATCTCTGACCATGGAGGCTCCCACACATTTGGCCTCCTTATGGCCCGCCTGCTCCTGGGCTCCACAGGTCCTTGGGATCGTCTGCCTGGCTTCTCTTCAGGACGCACCACAGATGCCTCCTTACAAATAGGACTCGCTACTGGGCCAAGTGTTGCTGGCTTCCTCCTTCTTATACACCTGCAGCCACTTGATAGTTTGCAGGTGTGAGTTCCTAACTGGCATTGCCTGACTGCAATTAGAGGGGCATGCCTGACCTCTACAGTACTCTGCAGCCATCTTCCTCGTCTCAGTACTAGAGTGGTGAAATGAATGACTGGTGTTCACTACTCCTAGTCGCCTCTTCCTTGTCCCAGTACTGTAACAGGTTGAATGAGGAAAATTGAGGGGACCTGTTTTATAGTAGCCCATAAAGGCTGGGGAAGGGTTTGGTTGGTTCTCACAGAGGAAAGGGGGATACCATGTCTCGCCTTCGGTTACCCTCATCCCAATCCCCAAGGACCCTCCACCGTGGTGATCCTCTCTTTCTTCTCAACCCCCAGGGTCAGGATCCAAAAGCAATGTCCTTTCCCTGGCCACATGAGAAGAGGATCCAGGAGGAGTAGGAGTGAGAATACCGGGTTATGAAAATATTTAATGAACTCTTCGATCACTTTGCTGCTTTATAACAATGTTCTGCTAATGCCAACTGGCATGTCTAACAAATGCCTTATTTCCATTTTAGTGTGCGCTCTATGTTCTAATGCGCATGTTGTAACTTTGAAGGATTTCACAGTCTAGAACCCAGAGACATCTGCTTCCACTGCCTCTAATGTGCTTCCCTTTTGACATATAGATGCATGTTTAGACTGATGCTTTCATAGGAGGGGCGAGCTAGAGCTCATGCCGCGAGTACGAGTTTAGAGCAAGTTCCTGCTCTGATCCTATCTTGATCCTTTTCTTCGGTGCTCGTGATCCTCCGTTCCTCGCCACTGTCTGGAGAGGGTGGCAGAGAAGCCTGCAGCTGGATTGAGCACACACAGAGGTGTAGGTTGCCTGCCCAGGACAAGAGTATGCAGAACGCTTGGGTGGTGGAAGGGGAGACAAGATGGCCACCACAGCTCGAGTCGGAGCCTGAGGCTGGTTCAACGGCGACCTGCAACTTGCAGCTGCAGCCTTGTGGGGCCTTGGAGTTGCCACCCCTGCTACGAACTGTGACAATTGGACCTCCTAGTGAGGAGGCAAGGGAGTGCTGCGGGGGGCTGGATCCTGTATGACGCGATACAAGAAGGTGCAATCTGGATGGTGCGCAGAGGGCTGGCCCTTGTCGGCATCCCCGCTCACACACACACAGACTGGCCCGGCCGCCAATTGATATTGCAGTGGCTGCTCTTTCGCTTTTACTTTTTCTTAACATTGGCTGATGTGGAGATGGCTCCCTCCTGCCTCAGTGTTGCCCAAGTGGCCTTAGTGCACAGTTTCTTGGCACACTGCTGCAAGACTCTGCAGGGCTACACTGCATGGCTGATCTGCAGGACCAGTTATTACCGGAGGCCACCCACACTGTCATCTGGCCATTCTGTTGCTGTAGAGGGCTGATCCGCCTGTTGCTGTGCTATTTGGGGACTCCTCTACTCTGATCTGCCTTGTCCTCTAATAATGGCGCTGGGCAAGGGCAAAGGCACACTGAAGGGGAACATTCTTGATTCATTTGCCTCGTAAACAAAAATCACACAGCGCTCCCATGGTGGCATGAGGTTCAGAGGCCCAGTCTACCCTAACCCAGAGGGACATGTACATGAAGATTAGGTGCTGGCTGCGATTGCGGCGCTGTGCAGTTCAATAGAAAACAAGGGGGATGAGTTTAAAATAGACTTTGGTTTGCTGCGACAGGATGTGGGCTCCTTGTCGGAACGGGTGACAAAGAATGTGGTCTTGGCTGAGTGTTGTGAGAAATCTGAGGGTGTTCCCCAAGTAGATCCCAGGAACCCCTTATTCAGGTGGCCACAAAAGGACTGGCCCTCTTTTATCTCAGCCCTGAAGGCAAACAAGCAGGGAAAGATCACCTGGGTAGGGGTAGCCGGGGGTTATACTCAGGAGAATGCCCAGAGGGAGAAGCAGTATGATACTGAGGAAGGAGAAGAGGAGAGTGAATTCTCTGAGACCTTTATGGGCTGTGCCACATCTACCCCCCTTCCTCTCATTAAATCCCTCCTACACAAACCCTGTTCTCCTGTTCCCTGTCCGAATACTCCCAATAATTCTTCTTCCTGCCCCTCTGATTATTGTTTTCTGCACTCCCAACCCACTCAGGCAAAATACTACAGTTCCCACAATCCCTCTTGTTTATTTCACGGTCCCAGCTATTCCCGTTTGCCCCACAAACCCTATCAATCCTGTCGCTCTGATTGTCATTTTCCGAACACCAGATCCACTATCACAGAACACTACCGTTCCCACAATCCCCTCTGTTCTCCATCCCGGTCATTCTCATCCATTTAACAAACCCTCCAAAACCTTCTCCTTTTCTGACACAAACACCAAAGCCGTTTACCCGACATGTCCCAATACAAGGGTCAGGCAAAGTCAGGCAATTGACCAGAATCACACAAACCTGACCGCCCTTTCCCTTCCCCACAGGGATAAAAGGTGGAGCAAGAGAGAACAGTAGGAGGAAGGTGAACACAGCAGACAGCATGTCGAAAAGGCTAAGCAGTCGCGGCAGTTCAATCGAAGGGGAAAGGCGGCAGGAATCGAGAGGGTGGCGAGGAGAGAAGTGACCTTGACCTTTTTCGACCCAGACCCACGGAACCGTCGAGAAAGAAATAATAAGACCGCAAACAATAGCACAAGTGTCTTGCAGCAGATGTCAACGGTACACGAGGCAACCCTATGCCGATAAGCAGGAGTGAGGGAAGCTCCTGCGCCCGTGGTACCGGCCTTGACTCCAATGAAGAGGAAAGCCAAGAGGTTCATCACAGCTGGTGAGTCGAGGGGAGAGCCGATAAGAACTGGGCTGTGTTGAATGAGAATCGCAGAGTGGCAAGTTTGAACCAAGTTTCAATTAACTGTCATGGCCACTGGACAAGGGCCCAGGCCTTCTTCACCCCCAGGATCCAAATGGACCCAGTCCTGGCGCCTCTGGCACCAGGCTCATGGAAAAGTGTGCTTTGCACACTTTGTGCCTGAGGCACGTGCATCAGGGCCAGGCGTGGCCATAGACTATCATTGGAAGGCATGTGCAAGGATCTCTGGGAGTGGCAAGGTGGAGCCACAAGGCAGGGCCAAAGGGAGAGGCCGGGGCCAGCCTATTTAAGGCCAACCTGCCCACATGCCTCCGCTTTGCGTTATTCTGCTTTCAGCAGCGTAACGCTTACCGCTGTCGTTACCTGTTCCTCATCTCATCGTGTATCTGCTTGATTCCAGCGACTCCTTCGCTGAAGACACACCTTACCTGATTCCAACATCTCCATCGCTGAAGGCGCAGCTTACCTGAACCAGCTACCCCATCGCTGAAGGCACACCTTACCTGAATCCGGCAACCCCATCGCGGAAGGCGCACCTTACCTGATTCCAGCCGCTCCATCGCTGTGCACGCATCTTACCTGTCTCCCATCGCTATCAGAGTCAGGGCCTTTCCTCACCTGATCCGGAGGACGTCCAGCTACGCGGAAACTCTGCTTCTCTTCTTCCTCTTCGCGGTACCTCCATCCTGCAGCCGCGGATCGACCTTCGAGCAACCAGACTCTGCTCGACACCGCCAGACTTCTCCTGCAAGGCAAAAAGAACACAACAGGTTAGGAGTCACATAAATACCTAACGCTTGGCCGCTCCATACCTGAGTATAGAGATCTATCTTAAAGGCCAACTTACCAGCTAATTTGAGGGCTCCATCATATTCAAGGGAATTCCCGGACTCGCTCTGCGACTCCAATCACTCATCTTCACACCTATTGGGGAGAGAAAAGACATTGCAAGAATTACTATTTACAACCACGGCAAAAGACATTAACACAAACACACAATACTCATTGCCGAAAGACTTACCTCCTATGTGGTTGGTTGCAGCCAGTCTGGATCGCCACTTTCAAGGACCAGTGAAGCAACTAGGTCCACTCTATGCACCCCTGCTAAAAGAAGCAGGACGGAGAGCCCAGCGTTACAAAACAACAGGTGAGCTTGCATGGGAAAACGCTTGCACACTTCGTTTTGGCACTAAAGGGTCGAGGGGATTCACGACACCACCACGCCATTCCCATTGCCTCTCATCTTCTCTCAGGGGCAATACCAGTATCCAGAACAGTTGGTTCCACAGCAGCTGGGGGAGAGAGTTGATCCAAGGGAGCCAAGTCAAGGGAGGATCTAGGTCACCTGGCCTAAGCCCCGCCCACCTGGTGCCTTCCTGCCTGCCACTCTTTTTCACCACTTAGAAAGCCCCGGCCACCTGGTGCCTTCCTGCTTGCCGCTCTTTTCCACCACTTAGCAAGCCCCGCCCACCTCGTGCCTCCCTGCTTGCCACTCTGTTTCTCTACCCAGGGAGCCCTCCAGCCTCTTTTCCTTTTCAGATGGGGAGCAGGTGCAAGTGGATCTAGGTCACCTGGCCTAAGCCCCGCCCACTTTGTGCCTTCCTGCCTGCCGCTCTTTTTTATCACTTAGCAAGCCCCACCCACCTGGTGCCTTCCTGCTTGCCGCTCTTTTTCACCACTTAGCAAGCCACGCCCACCTGGTGCCTTCCTGCTTGCCGCTCTGTTTCCCTACTTAAGGAGCCCTCCAGCTTCTTTTCCTTTGCAGATGGGGAGCAGGTGCAAGTGGATCTAGGTCACCTGGCCTAAGCCCCACCCACCTGGTGCCTTCCTGCCTGCCGCTCTTTTTCACCACTTAGCAAGCCCCGCCCAACTGGTGCCTTCCTGCTTGCCGCTCTTTTTCACCACTTAGCAAGCCACGCCCACCTGGTGCCTTCCTGCTTCCTGCTCTTTTTCACCACTTAGCAAGCCACGCCCACCTGGTGCCTTCTTGCCTGCCGCTCTTTTTCACCACTTAGCAAGCCACGCCCACCCGGTGCCTTCCTGTTTGCCGCTCTGTTTCTCTACTTAAGAAGCCCTCCAGCTTCTTTTCTTTTGCAGATGGGGAGCAGGTGCAAGTGGATCTAGGTCACCTGGCCTAAGCCCCGCCCACCTGGTGCCTTCCTGCCTGCCGCTCTTTTTCACCACTTAGCAAGCCCCGCACACCTGGTGCCTTCCTGCTTGCTGCTCTTTTTCACCACTTAGCAAGCCCCGCACACCTGGTGCCTTCCTGCTTCCTGCTCTTTTTCACCACTTAGCAAGCCACGCCCACCTGGTGCCTTCCTGCTTGCCGCTCTGTTTCCCTACTTAAGGAGCCCTCCAGCTTCTTTTCCTTTGCAGATGGCGAGCAGGTGCAAGTGGATCTAGGTCACCTGGCCTAAGCCCTGTCCACCTGGTGCCTTCCTGCCTGCCGCTCTTTTTCACCACTTAGCAAGCCCCGCCCACCTGGTGCCTTCCCGCTTGCCGCTCTTTTCCACCACTTAGCAAGCCCCGCCCACCTGGTGCCTTCCTGCCTGCTGCTCTTTTCACCACTTAGCAAGCCCCGCACACCTGGTGCCTTCCTGCTTGCCGCTCTTTTTCACCACTTAGCATGCCCCGCCCACCTGGTGCCTTCCCGCTCTTTTTCACCACTTAGTAAGCCCCGCCCACCTGGTGCCTTCCTGCTCTTTTTCACCACTTAGCAAGCCCCGCCCACCTGGTGCCTTCCTGCCTGCCGCTCTTTTTCACCACTTAGCAAGCCCCGCTCAACTGGTGCCTTCCTGCTTGCTGCTCTTTTTCACAACTTAGCAAGCCGTGCCCACCTGGTGCCTTCCTGCTTCCCGCTCCTTTTCACCACTTAGCAAGCCACACCCACCTGGTAGCTTCCTGCTTGCCGCTCCGCTTCCCTCCTTAAGGAGCCCTCCAGCTTCTTTTCCTTTACAGATGGGGTGCAGGTGCAAGTGGATCTAGGTCACCTGGCCTAAGCCCCACCCACCTAGTACCTTCCTGCCTGCTGCTCTTTTTCACCACTTAGCAAGCCCCGCCCACCTGGTGCCTTCCTTCACCATCACTGTCTTGTGGCCAATGCCGGATTTGACTTTTATGGACTTCATTCATTCACGGTCCGTCATTCTTTCTCAACTCCCATGCTGGACTTCCTTTGCATCTTGTACTCATGGTGTTCCCATCTTAATCTTGTATCCTGGCTTGCAACATTATGTCTTACTATTGACTTCTGCAATTGTATTCACTCTCCACTCTTGCTTCTCCACTCTTTTTGACTGCTTACTCTCTTTTCTCTCCTCCTTTCCCTTCTCCCTTTTCCTATCTCCTCCCCTTACTTTCTTCTATGCACTTACTCTATCAGAATTATCCCTGGACCTAATATGATTGCAACCTCGTCTGTTTCCTCCACCCTCCCATTACTGTTTCCTCCCCACCACCCCTCCAGCACTATCTGAAATCTTGTCAGGCCTAGTATGATAGTCGCTTGTTTTGTTCCTCCCCTCCCTTTGTGCACCCCTCTCCCTCACCTTTTGTTTTTCTCCGCTCTACCAGAAATGTCGTCAGGCCTAGTACAGTAGTCGCCTGTCAGTTTCCATTTCCTTCCCACTCTCCCCCTCCCTTCCTTATCTATGTCTTAGCTCTTGCACTATCTGAAATGTTGTCAGGCCGAGTATGATAGTTAATTTCACATCCTTACTCTTTATAGCCTGTAAGGATGTGGTTGTATTTTCCCTTGTTCCCTCCCTTGCCTTGAAGCGCTTTGAAACAAATTGTGTATAGGCGCTATATAAATAAACAATCATATCATATCATATCATAACCGTGCACCAACACCCCCGCAGAGACCAGGTGAGCGTAACATTAACTGTAAAAAGTGTTAAGGGGTGACCATCTGCAAAGGGAAACTGGCACCACGTCGGGGCTAACTTGAGAGACTCTGGTCGATCTTCATCTGAGCAAAACTACAGATACCAGAAGGCTGTAGGAGAGTCACCGAAATAGGTCAAAGTGGTCATACTGAGAGTCAAGTAAAATCCCATACAATTGAAAGACTTTGATCTACCGGCTGAGAAGAAGCCAGGGACGTGAATCCTGCAACACTTGAAAGTAAAGTGAATGTGAAGTTAGCAAGAGTGAACCCGACTAGGGATGCTGATGAGAGGGGCAGAGTCTACAGTCCCGAGAAACAGTGTGTTGACAGATGTAAACTCGGCCGAGGGATGTCCACTCTGAACTGGTTTAAAAGACATTGAGAAACTAAGGGAAAAGAAATCCTGCTAAAGAGAAGAGAAGGGTCTGAGCCTGACTGAGGGAGATCCAGCTGAGATTTGAGAAGGGTCCAAGCCCGACCGAGGGAGATCCGGGGTGAAGCCCCACCCAAGTATTGGCAGTCAAGAGGGGCCAAGCCCGACCGAGGGAGATCCAGGGGTGAAGTCCTCACCCAAATACTGGCAGGCAAGAGGGGTCCGAGCCCGATCGAGGAAGATCCAGGGATGAAGCTATCATGCAAACTTCATCAAGAAAAGAATTAGTATATACATGGTGGATAACAATACGTGAGGGGTGGAGGCGTGCCTAGCTGCCATGGGAGGCAGACGTACATACTGGAAGCTCCTGTGATCCAGACATTGATTTGCTACAAACTCTTGCTTAATTGCTGTTAAGGAACCCACAAGCAGGCAAGCGGCTATGTGAAATACTTGAGGCAGTCATGAGCGAGTGCGAGATCTCAGGAGTTACCACAGCAGGAGAAATACTGTGTCAGAGCTGAGATGGTAACTGAGCTTGAAAATGGCGGCGGAATGACACAGTGAACAGAGGGACCTCAGTGACCCCTAGACTGAACAGGGCAACGCGTGGAGAGGAAGAGGACGGAGCTGCAAAGATGGGACGGCGGAAAGCATGTAAGCGTAACCACGAGTTGAGAGGCCACGAAACGGAGAAGGTTGCGGGAAGCCACGCGGAACTCTGGGTGAGACGTCGGAAGATCAAGGATGGAAAGTGCAACAAACCCAAACGGGCTGTTTTCCACGGCAGACACCCACAGAGACCTGCTGTGACGCTTCCAGAGGCGGCAGGATAGGGGCTGCCCTTGGGTCCCTCAACAAATCCCACCTCCCCCTCTCACTTTAATCCCCATGTGGTAAAGGAACAAAGCCCCTGCCGCATCTGACGGGACAGCTGTGGCCGAGCAGTGGCATCCGTGCATACAGGCTACAGGTGGGCGCTCACGCCGAGGGAGACGAGGGACCTGAATCCAGACTTGGAACTCGGACCCCACCCACAGTGAACCAGCGAGGGAGAGAGTGGAGGCAGACGCAGGGAATCGCCAGCGGGAGTGACTGTGGCCGACAAGGAAGAGGTGAGGAGTCAGCGGTGTGGGGCGCAATATAACAATAGAAAAGATCTGTGTGCCGGAGGGGGAACTCTCTCACCGTTCCTGCGGGGCTGGTGCTGCGCGACCTCTCTGCCCCGAAAGCCAAATCGCAAAAGGCACAGAGATAGAGGGGACATATGTCCTGGGCGGGCTTGTGGACCTATCAGCGCGAGGCCATGCTGCGCCGGGGTTGAATGCTCTGGCTGGAACTGTGGGCGCTTTGCACAACGCATTGCAGCGCAGAAACGCGATAGGCAACCTTAAAACACAAAAACTGAGTGAAACAGAAAAAGGAACCCCCAAAGGCAGGACATTATACTGCCGTAAAGAGCAGTGTACCTCACAAAACACGGCCGTAGAGATAGCACCCTGGATAGGGGATTAGCCTGCTATATACATATGGCCTTGGGGTCCACAGCATAAAGCGGACGGCACAGACACAGGTGCAGTACCCTGACCGGCACCACCAGCAGAGGGGGCGGCATACTGAAGCTCCGGATATGCTGTAGACGATCCTCACAAAGACCTTAATGGTGCGCTGAGTTTAAGGGGGTGCCTGCCCTGGCAGCAGCCTACATCGGGCCAGATAGTTGGAGAACTTGTCGGCTCTAATGATACAGAGGGCAGCAGCAGCAGAGGGAGCAAGGGTAGGGGCCCCAGCACGAGCCAGAATGTTGTTGAACGGAAGGCAGCATCACTCATGAGGCGCACAGATACAAAATAAAACAGCTACTAGATCCTGAGACCCACCGGGGGAGGCACCACCGGAAGCCACTGAAGAGGAGTGTTCTGTTCTTGGAATAGGGGACGCAGCAGACTGCCATAAGTACTGTGTGTAAGAATGACAGCCAAGGGCGGCAAGTCCAAGCAAAAACAGACAACGCTGGAAACCTTTGCAAAACGTCAGGCCAACAGCCAAGAAGCAGACATGGGAGTTAAAGAGACAAGACAAGCAATACCCCCACCGAACATGACAGATGCAGGGAACCAGCAGGTCCTAGCAGCCATCGCGGCGCTGCAGGCAACCTTAGAAGCCAAGATTAATGCGGTGGGCATCGACGTAGGACTGTTTTGGCAGGGCGTCAGAGCTCTTACAGAATGCACTTGGACCCTAGAAGCACAAGTGAAAGAGAACACTGAGACAAAAGAGCGGATAGTGAAAGATGTTGACTTTCCAAAAAGTCAAATTACTAGAAGACAGAGCGGAAGAACCGGAAGGCCGGGCACGCAGAAATAACATTATGATTGTGGGTCTGCCAGAAGGAACGGAAGCATCTGATCCCAAAGCCTACGTGGAGAACATGCTGCTATAAGAAATAGGGGCGGGTGAACTTACTCAAGGGTTCACGATAGAAAGAGCACATCGCTCCCTGGTTAGACGGCCACCGCCAGGTGCTCCACCGAGACCCTTAAGAGCAAAAGTGTTCAATTATAAGACTGTGAGAAGATCCTGTCTTTCTCCAGGTCAGGTGGGACATTGCAGAGAGCATCAGCAAACATTTCAATATATCCTGACTATACGTTCCAGGTCCAGAAGAAGAGAGCCCAATTTATCACAACAAAAGCCAGACTTAGGAAAGCAGGCCTGAAATACATGTTAATATACCCTGCAAAACTTAAAGTGATACACAATTCTTTGAGACGCTGATGGACTCGCAAGAATGGATGGACAATGCACAGATACCGGACACAGCAGAGCATAACCAGTGCCTGTAGATGAAGGGAAATTGGCCTGGGTAGTCTCCTGGTGTAGACCTGACAACAACCAAAATAGATGCAGCAAGATTGAATGATGCAGACGATCAGCAGTGCTTAGCAATGACAGAATCTGGCAGCGAGGAGAAAGGATATGACAGAGACAGGAGCAACACAGTGAACTACGGACACCCAGTAGTGCGAACGCAAAGTGTGCAAACTCTACCCCACCCCCCCCCCGAGAAGTAGATTTAGGGCCACTGTGTAGAGCCCCCCTGTAGAGCACTAGGAGACTAGACTAGTGACCAGGTCCAATGGAAATGTGGAAGTCCCAGCATGCTTAGCATTGCTGGACACGTTGAGTTTGAGTTTGGTTTGGAGTGGGGTTTGGGTGTGGGGGGAGGGAGGTTGACATGGAGCAGGGTGCATATGATGGATGGTTACATAGATCTCCTCCTGAAGTTGGTTAAATGTTGGCAGCCTCACTGAAACCCCGACTGTGACACAATGGAAGACACAATCAGGATTATGACATGGAATGTCAGGGGGGCTGAATAATTATGTGAAACGTAGAAGAGTGAGCATGTATATAAAGAAGAAAAAAATAGGGATAGCGTTGTTGCAGGAAACGTATCTGGATGCACAAAGGCAGGAAAATCTAACGGGAGCATGGGGTGGGGTGATGGTGGGCTCCACTTATTCGTCGTATGCCAAAGGGGTCCTCATCTAGGAAGATCCTGCTATACCATTCAAATTTTTGACCAAAAAAAAAACCGACGATGAGGCAGAATGGCAATGTTGCATGGAATGCTACAGAACCGTGAAATATGTATTGTGAATACCTATGCCCCCAATCATGCCGCCACAGTGTTTTTCAGATCTATGTATGCAAGGCTGGGACCATATAGAAGTGGAACCCTGATTTGGGGAGGGGATTTTAACTGCATGCTGAACCCAACGGTGGACAGGTCAGATGAGAAACACAGGTGGCCAAAGTTCTACACTCGCTTCTGAAGCATTTTAAATTACGGGACATATGGAGGGCAGAACACGGGGTAGGCATGGGGTACTCGCATTATTCGTCCCCACATGAGGTGTATACCAGAATCGATTATATGTTTGCCAGAGAAGAGCATGGGATGGACTTTTCTGGGGTGGAATACTTGACCAGGATCTTGTCAGACCCCTCTCCACTTGTAGTGCGATGGCAGGTGACTGCTCCGAGACCACCCATACCCACATGGTGGTTGCAAGGCAAAGCCCTGTTGGATAAAGCATTTGTCCGAAAGAGCATAGCCCAGTTCATTAAAGTTAACGAGGGGAGTGTGTGAAAGGTGGGCACAGTCTGGGAGGCATACAAGGTGGTCATAAGGGGGGGAATGATAGCTGAATCTGGAGGAGTGCAAAAACTATTGTCAATGGTCTCGATAATATAGAAAAGAAGTTAGGGGTATTGGAGGAGGGAGCCAAGACAGACAAGGTGCACATGGAGGAACTGATAAACTGAAGCAGGCAGGCCTAGTACAATGGGATAGACTGGGGAAGTTCAACTATGCTAGACACCTGGAGAGGAGTCACATGCAGGGAGACAAACCCGGTAGAATGCTAGCCTGGCTATACAGACGCCAGGATGTTAGATCGTCAATATGCCCTATCTTTAATGAAGACCGAGAAGAAATAAACACGCAAGTGGGTATAAATTAGGTGTTCTCAGAATATTACAAAGCACTATATGCGGTGCCTGTAATGAGCGAAGAGGAGGACTTGCAGGACGTCCTTCACCTCATACCCTGCTCCGCTTAGACGCACTTCCCGCAGAGTCACTTGAGGCGCCCATAACCCCGGAAGAGGTTTAGCTACGGTTAAACCCCTGCCTACAGGGAAAGCGCCAGGCATGTACGGACTCCCTAGCAAATTATGCAAGGCCTATGCTGACCTGCTGGCGCCATTGTTGGCCAAAGTGTATAATGAGTCGCATGCAGACAACATACTTCCAGATAGTCTGAGAGAAGTTGTGATAGTTCCGCTACTAAAGCCACAGAAAGTGAGCACGGATTGTGGATCCTATAGACCACTATCGTTGCTAAACCAGGACAGCAAGATCCTTACAGCGATTTTGGCTAACAGACTCGGTAATGTAATAAATGTCCTGATCTATCCAGATCAGACTGGGTACGTACCAGGCTGGAATATTACTGAAAATCTCAGGAGACTGCACCAGGTAATATACAGCACGGCAGGTTGTTTCAGTGATTGTGCAGTTGCCTCATTAGACGCAACTAAGGCATTTGATTTAGTGCACTGGAATTGGCTGTATGCCACAATGATAAGGATGGGGATCGGACCACAATACATGAGGTGGGTGCAGTTGGTATATACAGAGCCGTTGGCCAGAGTTTGGACAGGGAGAACGTTCTCAGAAAAATGGCAAAAGAAAAGAGACACAAGACAGGGCTGTCCACTGTCCCAGTTGGTGTATATTATAGTAGCGGAACTCAGGGTGGTGTACCTGAGGCAGGAATATTGCGATGCAGGTATAGATGGGGGAGGGACAAAACACGTGGTATCCATGTATGCAGACGACACACTGCTATATCTGTGTAACCCTGAGACAAATCTGCCATACATCCTGGAATTACTGAACAACTCCAGTGCCTTGACGGGAATCAAGATAATCAAAGGTAAATCCTGTTTGTTCCATCTAGCGGCGGCAGTGTCCGTAGTCCTCCCTCTGCCCTGGAGCAAGGATTACTTTTGGTACCTGGGCGTTCACATCTATCACGACCCAAAGCGGGAACATGATGACAACACGATACAGGCCAAAAAATGGACTAGAAAAGTCTATTGAGTTTTGGAGTAATTTGCCCTTGTCAGTGATGGGTCGAGTGGCACTGCTCAAAATGGTGGCTCTGCCGAGACTTATGCACTACCTCGGGAACGTCCCATTCAATATCCCAAGAACCTTCTTCTGGGACTTAGAGAAATTGTGTAGAAGGTTTCTGTGGCGGGCAGGGGAGAACAAGGAGGCTCTGGGCACGTTGCAAAGGCCATATGATCAGGGAGGGCTCAGGCCAGAGGCGTAGACAGGGTAGGGCCTTAGGGGCAAGTCCCACTCAAAATCTGTAAATGCCCACTCAGCAGTGCAGTGTGGGCATTTACAGATATTTTTGTTAGTGCAGTGGGCCCAACTACATTAGCTTCAGGCCCCATTTGCTAGACAATCCTGGCTCAGGCTACCGAATTTCGAGTTATACTTCCTGGCTCGCCATCTGCAGCATGTCCTGCAATGTACGGCTGATGACCCCACGGCGGAAACGATACTGTTGCAGCCGGTGGTGGGAAAAAGATACCTCCGAGACCTCCTGTGGGTTTCTGCTAGAGAACAAATCAGGCATCCCTATCTGATAGTACTGGGCACTCTCACATGGAGGCAGGCATGCAATGTAATGTGGCTAGTGGATCCGCTTTCGCTGCAGACACCAATAGCGTCAGTCCTAGAAGGTCGACCTGGCAGCAGGGCAATAGTGCGTTCAAGATGGAAAACGTATGGCATAGCTATGGCGGGAGACCTGCGGAATAAAAGTGGGCTTGAAGAACTACGAGAGACCACGGGCATACATGAGGGCCAGTTCCTATTGCATAGCACGGTTCTGAGGGTGTTAAGTAACAGATGGCCAAATAGCAAGGACGAAAGTATAGAGAATGCAGAAATTGAGACATTGCTGGCTGTGGCGGAGAGGGGACATGCGATCTCCAGGATTTACAAGGTACTCATAGAATCCACCTCCAGAACAGACCTGAAGTGCAGAGGCAGATGGGAAAGGAAATTGGGAAAGACGTTTGAGGACAATGAATGGGAAAAGATAACCATGTATCATAAGAAGGTTTCCAAAAATGCCAAACTACAGCTAATTCAATTGTACATAACACAAAGAGCATACCTCACACCTGCCGTAATTGCAACATTCAAAGGGGCGAATAGGCAAGAATGTCCTAGATGTAAGGAAGAAAACGTGGGCCTCATACCCATGTTTTTGGGATGCCCGCTGGTGCGGGGGTTCTGGAGGGAGGTGGCACAAAAAGGGGCCCGAGGAGGAGTAGAGTTGGATATATATACTCCAGAGGCCTGGCTGCTTGTCAGATTCAAGAGAAGCAAGAAAGATAAATCGATGAACAAGCTGAAAGATTTGATGTATATATTAGCTAAACTCAGTATTGCAATGAGATGTAAAGATGCAAAAGAACAGAGGGTTGAGGTATGGTAGAGGGAACTGGTAAAGTGGGCCGCAGCGGAAACTGGAGTGTGGAAAAAAGCACTGGGGAAACAAAAAATGGACCTGGGAATGGATATTCGAAGATGGATAGAACTAACAGAAACTTTGTTCACATGCCGCAGCGTAGACAATGCCACTTCAGGCATATTGAGGGAAGGAGATGCTATGTGATTTGTAATGCACAGTTTGATGAGTGACGCACCGGCTGAGTTGGGGGGAAGGAGTTTTGGTAGTCTAGATGTTAAGTGACAACGATTGTAGGTTCAGTGTGTTTCAGAAAAAATGCAATAAAGATCATTAAAAAAAAGCAATACGTGAGGGGTCCACGTCCGGAAGAGGGGTGAAGCCATCACCCTACGTGAATTGTGGCTGAGAATTGGGAAGGGTCAGCGCCCAGAAGAGGGGGATCCAGGGGTGAAAAATTACCACCCTAACAAACTTTCATTTAGTTAAAGGAACTTTTGTTTTGTTATTTGAATATGTCAGGTCCTCGATGTTAGGGAGAATTCTCTGCTAAGGCTAATTTCCCAAACCTAGTGAGTCCCCCAGCAGCTTTGCTGGATTTTTGGGATTTTTTCTCCTGCTAAGAGTGAGACTCTTTTTCTCCCACTCTTGGACATGATCTGAGAATGTCCTTTGACTATGTAATGTGTTGTATGGGCTATGGGGTCTTTTACTCCATAGAGCTTCATGTGTTTTTGGTAAGAGTGTTACACAGCACCCTCAGTGCAATAACACAGGGGTGTCATAGTGACCCTCAAACATAGACTCCATGCCCTGGGACTGACTACTGTCTCCCAGGGCATGTAAAGTCACCATTGGCTTTACTAGTCTCAAATTGTGAACAGAACCAGTACAAACCATCATATTGTGGAAGTACTGGTAGGGGTAATTAGATTGGCCCTGGGTCTGTTTTCCAAGGGGGCACTGTCCAGTCCTCCCTTGTCGAGTTTCTGGCTGGTGGCAGTGGTTACCACGCGAAATATTCCACCGGAATATTTCCTATGGGATGTTCCCATTCATTTTAAACGCACCACTTTTTTGGTGCAATGTTAAAGATACTGCCGGGTTATTTATTTAATATTTATTCCCCGGTTGGGTCTTTTTGCCAGGACACGGTTTTAAAATGGCGTTTGTGTTCGCCTCTGTAACTCCAACCCAAGTCGAACCCTTTGTTCCACTTTTGGTGGGCTTCTGCACAGAAGCCTCCAAAAGTAATGCCACTCTGTCTGGGTCTACAGGATGTGTGGGAGGGAGGAATAGGCACCCTGGACTGAGTTTCCTCGGCAACTCAAGTCGCACTCTTGTGTGATTGGCCCAGTGGTGAGCCGCCCGGCTCACCACTTAGCATGTTTGAGTGACAGCAAGGACTGATGAATGGGGGTTTTCTCCATAAAAGCAGGGCTTTGGGGACTGGAACTTCAGAAGTCGCCACAGGACCTAAAGAATCCAAAGAGGGAGAAGCTGAGCCGACCTGCAACGACGACACCACCGGTGGAGCCCTGCTGAACCGACTCACCACTTACCAACGACAGAGAAGATCTTCTTCCTGGAGAGCCTTCTTCCTTTGAGCTGGTGGGGTTAACCAGTTCGCCCTTTTCCACCTTCCGGGATCGTCTCGTGGTTGAATTGCCCGTGCCAAGCACCCCGGTGGCCGGATAGTCACGCTTCACCACTACCGCGAATAAAAGGGTAGTACCTATTAACCGGGAAACTCTGCGGCTTCCCTGGCAGTGCAACGACCTCCAGCTTTCCTCCACGTCGAGATCTTCTCTTCCCCTGGATGAAGCACCAACTTGCACCCGCTGCCAGGAACAACTGCCCCCGCTGGAGCTTTCTCACCATTTCAGGTACTGTGTCCCGTATGGTGTCCCTTGCAACAGACTGTTCAAGGTGTCCCGTAAATCCTTGACTCTCTATCCTGGGGTGACCTCTGACCTGTTAACTAACTTTTCTGAACTGATCTAACTCCTTTTTGAACTATCTGCAAAGACTTTTAAAGTGTACTTCAACTGTGTGATCTTGGGCACATTCCGCCTTGCTCTCTCCAAGAGTGGGCCTGGCCTATGAGCTTTTTGCTCTACAGTAGACCCTCCCTTTCTTGACTTGCTGTGGTTCTTTAAAAGTGTTGGTATTGTGTGTTTTCCGATTTCTGCCTTTTTCTCTCCCTTTTTAAATAATTATTGGAGTGCCATCTTGGTTAAGCACTCACCTCTGTGTTAATAATAAGTGGTGTTCTTTTCCTAAAACTTGCCGAATAATTAATCAGGGAGGTGTATGTTTTCCTAATGACTGTGTTTGAACTTGCTTGACATATTAGTGCCAGTGTATTTTTTACAAGTGTGTTTTTAAATAAATAATTATATACGTTTATACCAAAGCTCTGGTCAGTGTTTGATTGTGCTACTGTGTTTTTGTACCTGTTAGGGAGAATTCTCTGTTTAGGCTGAATTTCCTAACCTAGTGAGTCCCCCAGCAGCTTTGCTGGATTTTTGGGTTTATTTTTTTCTCCTGCCAAGAGTGAGACTCTTTTACCCTCACTCTTGGGCATGATTTGAGTGTGTTTCTTTGAATCTAGATGTGTTTAATGGGCTATGGGGTCTTTTACTCCATAGGGCTTCATGTGTTTTTGTGATGTGTGTTACACAGCACCCTCAGTGCAGTGACACAGGGGTGTCATAGTGACCCCCCAGTATAGACTCCATACCCTGGGACTGACTACTGTCTCCCAGGGCATGTAAAGTCACCATTGACTTTACTAGTCTTAAATTCTGAACAGAACCAGTACAAACCATCATATTGTGGACGTACTGGCGGGGCAATTCAATTGCCCCAGGGTCTGTTAGTCGAGGGGGCACGTCTCCGTCCCCCCTGATCGAGTTTTGGCTGGTGGCAGTGGACACTACTTTTTATATTCAACCGCAAATATTTTCCTATGGGATTTCCCATTGTTTTAGGCTACTATCTTTATTTAATTATTTACGGTAGCCTCGAACATACCGCCGGTTTATTTAATTAATATTAATTCTCCGGTTGGTATTTTTTGCCAAAACTTGATTGTGTTCTCTTCTGTGACTCCAACCCAAGTCGAGCCCTTTGTTCCACTTTTTGGCGGGCTTCTCCACAGAAGCCCTCCAAAGTGGTGCCACTCTGTCTGGGGTACTTAGGAGGGGTGGAGGGAAATTTAGGCACCCTGGACTGAGTTGCCTAGGCAACCCAAGTCGCACTCCATCCTGATTGGCCCAAGTGGTGAGCCGGCCGGCTGAAGCTGAGCCGACCTGCCACGACACCACCACCGGTAGAGCCCTGCTGGACTGCCTCACCACTTTTCCCAACGACAGAGGAGATCTCCCGCCGAAGAGTCTTCTTCTTTTGACTGGTGGGGATAACCAGTTTCACCGTCTTTTCGCTTTCCCGACATACCTCGCGGCCGCCTTGCCCGTGCCAAGCACCCCGGCAACCGGGATACCACGTTTTACCACGACCGCGTAACAAAGGTACCACCTTTAACCGGAAAACTCTGCGGCTGGTTTCTTCCCTGGTAGTGCAACGACCTTCATCTTTCCTCCAAGTCGAGATGTTCTCTTCCCCTGGACGACAACGCAACTTGCAACCACTACCAGGAACAACTGCCACCGCTGGAGGATCCTTCCCACTTAAGGTACCGTGTCCCGCCTGGCTTCCCTTGCTACCGACTGTACGGGGTAGATTTAGCCCCCGGCTTTCGAACCTGGGTTAGCCTGGGACACCCTGGCTAAACTTTCCTAAGCCTCTCTAAACTCTTTTTGAACCCTCTGCAAGACTTTCTAAGCCTAGTGTAACTGTGTGATCTTGGGCGCATTTGTGCTCTGCTCTCTCTAAGAGTGGACCCAGCCTTTGGACTTTGGCTCACCAGTGACTTTTGCTCTTCTGCCTTGCTAATAGTGTTCCTGAATCTTAGAGTGGTGTACCTTTCCATATTCTGTCTTTTTCCCTCCCTTTCTCACAAACTTATTGGAGTGCAATCTAGTTAAGCGCTCACCTCTGTATGAAAATAAGTGGTGCTTTACTGTGACTTATCTGATAAGGAAAAAGGGGTGTATATATTATAATAGTAACTGTGTTTAGAATATTTTACAACAAGAGTGCTGGAGTGTTTCAAACCGTGTGTTTTTAAATAAATAATTATATACTTTGATACCAAAGCTCTGGTCAGTGTTTGCTTGTATTGTTGTATCTGAGTGCCAATTGTGTATACTTTGCATACTGCCTAACTCTTCTTGAGGGAAGTCTGACTGCTCAGCCACAGCTACCAGGTAAATCTGGGTGGTACAGACGGTACAGACTTCTACCAAGTGGGTTTACTGCCAACACCTGAAGTCTTAAATCTTTTGCATTGGTCCCTAAGGGAACTGCACAGGTTTCTGCCTAACACTGGTGTACAGCGGTGGGATTTATATTGAGTATACACTTTAGAGTGCTTGAGGATACCTTAGTACAACTAACCACAAAGCTTAGCACTGAAAAAGTAATCTTTCTAACATATCAACTATGGAAACTTATAGTCAAGAGTCCCTTGCTACAAAAACTGCTGATTGTTTAAGAGTATTATGTAAGCATAAGAACCTCCTGACTAAAGGCAAGAAAATGGAATTAATAGAAAGGTTGTTAGCTAACCGAAGTCTGGATGATGGTTCAGAGGAACCTGCCATGACAGAAAATGTAGATAACAGTATGGCAATTGATATTGATCAAAATGTTGATAATCCTGAGGAAGAGTCAGAAGAGGAGGGTGAGGCTGCTGTGACTGTCCCCCTAGGCCTCTGTCTGCTCTACCTGCTGTACCTACTGGGCCTTTGCCAAGTCCCACACTAAGTCCTCAATATCTCGAATTAGAGAAAATGAAACTTGAACTAGAGTTCAAGAGACTGAATACTCTGGCTGAACAGAGACATCAGGAAATGAATCAAGAGCTAAGGCTCCAAGAGCATGAGCTGGAAATGAAGAAATTATCTGTCCAAAATGCTTCTCTCTGGCTCCTCTAGAAGTTCCAGTCCTAAAAGACCCCGGATGCCTAAAGAATTGGTTGGTATGTATGAGCCTAAGTTGGATGTGTTGGATTGTTTGTCTCTGTTTGAATATAATCATGGGCTCCAGAACATCACAGGAAATGACTTACTCACCTGGTTGTTCTCTAGGCTTCCCCTTGTTGTAACTGATGTGGTAATGGAGTTGGGGGAGGAGGATAGGAAAGAGTATGAATGTGTGAAACTAGCTCTGATAGCTAGGTTTGGGAAGACCCCTTCCCAGTATCTTAAGAGGTTTAGAACCCTCAAAAAGAATGATGGTACCCCTTGGGCTACCTAGGTGAGTGAGTGTTTGAAAAACTTAGAGGGATGGATTAAGGGTTACAAGGTGAACACTTATGAAGGTATGAAGAATCCTTTTATGTTGGAGTCAATTTATGATGCCTGCTCTCCTGAGCTCAGACAGCACTTGGATGATTCAAAGGAATTAGATTCCAGAAAGCTAGCTAAGGCTGCTGACTTGTGGGTTGCCAACAGGGCCACTCACAAGGATTCAGGGGTCACTCAGAAAAAGGATGAGGGAAAGCAGCCACCTAAAGTGAATCCAGAGAATTCTAATACCTCCCATACCAAAGAGGGCCACAAACAACAAAATAACCAGGGTAAGCCCCAGGGTAAACCGAATCAGGCTAGTGTACCTTCTGGTCAACCACCAGAAGGAGGTCAGAACAAGCCACCCTTTCAGAGAGCATTTGGACAATGCTATATCTGTAAGGCTACTGACCATATCAAAGGTGATCCCAGATGCAAGGGTAACCCTGCAGGGATCAGCACAGCCTCCTTAGCCTTCACACCAGAGGATGAAGTACAAATGGCTAGTGTCCACTTTGAACTCTTTGCTGAAGAACCCTTGGGTCTTCAAGCAGCTGTAAACTTAGAGCCTATGGGTCTGGTTAGTCCCCAGAATAGGGTTGTGTATAACTCCCTACCTGTTAACTCTAAGGTGTATTATGTGGACAGTGTTCTTGTCAATGGCCAGGATACACCTGCCAGGAGAGACACTGGGGCCAGCAGAACAGTAGTGGATGAAAGCTTCTTTCAACCTGAGGATGTGGCAAAAGCACCCAAAGGTCCCACTAAGTTGTCTGGAGGCCCTGTCCAAATGGTTCCTATTCTACCAGCCCTCATTCAGTGTAACAACATGACAGTGAGGATCCCTGTCAGTGTTCAGTCTGAGGTGCCTGGGAAGGTCCTGTTGGGGAATGACCTGAGAACTCTAGGAGCAGTGTCACATACCCCCAGGCCTCCCAGTATGGAGACCCAGAACCTAACAAATTTGGCTAGAGAGGCCACCTTAAGGGACCCCTCTAAGCCTGTGGGAACCTCTACTGAGACCCCCACTACATGCCCTAGTGTTAGTAAATTGACCTCTAACCCAGGCACATTTCAGGCTAGTACATTAGGGAAAATGGAGCCCCAACCAAGCTCCATCATTGTTCCCCCAGTTTCAGAGTCTGGGAACACCCCTGCTTCTGAGGAAGAGGATGATAGACCTACTGGACCCTTACCTAGGCCTGAGAGAACTGGTAATTCTCAATCTGGTGGGAAACCAGGAAAGGAAAGTCTAAGGCCAAAAACCTTCAGACTGTTGGACCTTCTACTGAAGACCCCAACTCAAATCCTAATATTAGGGGGGAAACTCCTAAAGTAGGTAAGGTTAGATCTAAGAGGAAGGGGGAAGCAGGTACATTGCCTAACCCCAACCCCTCCAACCAAGAGGCCTAAGATCCAACCTGCTCTCACAAGAGAGGTGGTGAGGAACCTTGGAGGCCCCTCTAGATCTAAGGGAATCCTTTATAAGGACACCTTGAAAAAGCCTATCACAGGTTCAGAAGTTGTAACAACTTCTGAGGGATTGGTCAACCAGGTCCCCTATAACTTTAAAAAGACTGATGTTCCTCAAAGGGTTTGTAGGTCATATAGCTTACAAAGGAAAACCTTTGATTGGGCCATAGAACATAGGTCAAGGTGTCACCATCAAAATGCTGATGGACTCTCTAGGATGTATGTCATCGACTAGAGGTATGAGGTTCATCCAGGAGTGGATGAAATCCTCCTGTCCCTTAGTCTGGGGGGGGGGGTGAGTGTTAGGGAGAATTCTCTTTTTAGGCTGAATTTCCTAACCTAGTGAGTCCCCCAGCAGCTTTGCTGGATTTTTGGGGTTTATTTTTTTCTCCTGCCAAGAGTGAGACTCTTTTACCCTCACTCTTGGGCATGATTTGAGTGTGTTTCTTTGAATCTAGATGTGTTTAATGGGCTATGGGGTCTTTTACTCCATATGGCTTCATGTGTTTTTGTGATGTGTGTTACACAGCACCCTCAGTGCAGTGACACAGGAGTGTCATAGTGACCCCCCAGTATAGACTCCATACCCTGGGACTGACTATTGTCTCCCAGGGCATGTACAGTCACCATTGACTTTACTAGTCTTAAATTCTGAACAGAACCAGTACAAACCATCATATTGTGGACGTACTGGCTGGGGCAATTCAATTGCCCCAGGGTCTGTTAGTCGAGGGGGCACGTCTCCGTCCCCCCTGATCGAGTTTGGGTTGGTGGCAGTGGATACTACTTTTTATATTCAACCGCAAATATTTTCCTATGGGATTTCCCATTGTTTTAGGCTACTATCTTTATTTAATTATTTACGCTAGCCTCGAACATACCGCCGGTTTATTTAATTAATATTAATTCTCCGGTTGGTATTTTTTGCCAAAACTTGATTCTAAAATGGCCTTTGTGTTCTCTTCTGGGACTCCAACCCAAGTCGAGCCCTTTGTTCCACTTTTTAGCGGGCTTCTCCACAGAAGCCCTCCAAAGTGGTGCCACTCTGTCTGGGGTACTTAGGAGGGGTGGAGGAAAATTTAGGCACCCTAGACTGAGTTGCCTAGGCAACTCAAGTCGCACTCCATCCTGATTGGCCCAAGTGGTGAGCGCATGTTTGAGTAACATCTAGGCTGAGTGAATGGGGGTTTGCTGCATAAAAGCAGGGCTTTGGGGACTGGAACTTCAGAAGTCGCCACAGGACCTAAGAATCCGACGAGGGAGAAGCTGAGCTGACCTGCCACGACACCACCACCGGTGGACAGCCCTGCTGGACTGCCTCACCACTTTTCCCAACGACAGAAGAGATCTCCCGCCGGAGAGTCTTCTTCCTTTGACTGGTGTGGATAACCAGTTTCACCGTCTTTTTGCTTTCCCGATGTACCTCGTGGCCGCCTTGCCTGTGCCAAGCACCCCGGCAACCGGGATACCACGTTTTACCACGACCGCAAAACAAAGGTACCACCTTTAACCGGAAAACTCTGCGGCTGGTTTCTTCCCTGGTAGTGCAACGACCTTCATCTTTCCTCCAAGTCGAGATGTTCTCTTCCCCTGGACGACAACGCAACTTGCAACCACTACCAGGAACAACTGCCACCGCTGGAGGATCCTTCCCACTTAAGGTACCGTGTCCCGCCTGGCTTCCCTTGCTACCGACTGTACGGGGTAGATTTAGCCCCCGGCTTTCGAACCTGGGTTAGCCTGGGACACCCTGGCTAAACTTTCCTAAGCCTCTCTAAACTCTTTTTGAACCCTCTGCAAGACTTTCTAAGCCTAGTGTAACTGTGTGATCTTGGGCGCATTTGTGCTCTGCTCTCTCTAAGAGTGGACCCAGCCTTTGGACTTTGGCTCACCAGTGACTTTTGCTCTTCTGCCTTGCTAATAGTGTTCCTGAATCTTAGAGTGGTGTAACTTTCCATATTCTGTCTTTTTCCCTCCCTTTCTCACAAACTTATTGGAGTGCAATCTAGTTAAGTGCTCACCTCTGTATGAAAATAAGTGGTGTTTTACTGTGACGTATCTGATAAGGAAAAAGGGGTGTATAATTATAATAGTAACTGTGTTTAGAATATTTTACAACAAGAGTGCTGGAGTGTTTCAAACCGTGTGTTTTTAAATAAATAATTATATACTTTGATACCAAAGCTCTGGTCAGTGTTTGCTTGTATTGTTGAATCTGATTGCCTATTGTGTATACTTTGCATACTGCCTAACTCTTCTTGAGGGAAGTCTGACTGCTCAGCCACAGCTACCAGGTACATCTGGGTGGTACAGACTGCTACCAAGTGGGTTTACTGCCAACACCTGTAGTCTTAAATCTTTTGCAGTGGTCCCTAAGGGAACTGCACAGGTTTCTGCCTAACAGTACCTAATGTGTATACTCTATATACTGCCTAACTCTTCTTGAGAGAAGTCTGACTGCTCAGCCACAGCTACCAGTTAAATCTGGGTGGTGCACAGGTTTCTGCCTAACACTCAAAGGCAAGAGACTTGCAAGTGAGACGAGACTTGGCCATCGACGGCCGTGGTATTTGTATTTGTTTATTATTTATATTGCGCACCAAACCCGTAGGTAGCTAGGCGCATTATTTGGTTACATAGGTTACATACATATCAAACATATGAATCAGGTACATAAATGGTAATGAACAAACAGTCATAAATATTACAAGATAATTATCCTAATTACAGATGTTACATACAGATATGTACAAGGTTGAGGTGAAACAAAGCTTATACATCCAGCGACAAAAGCCAAGAAAGCTAGAGAGTTCAAAGCGGAACTGTCATCTCGTGCCAGGAAAGCTCGAGAGTTGAAAGATCAGCTGTCATCTCGTGCTAGGAAAGCTCGAGAGTGTGCAGTGCTCTACGATCCCACCTTACCCGTGCTCAAAACATGGGGAAGGGAGGCCCAGGCTACCGCATTCTGACATATTATTTGAGAACACTTCTTTCTTTTCTTGAGAACTATCCGACACACTTTCTTTTGTATTAGTTATAAGGTTTGGCAATAGGTTTCTTAGTATAGGCCCTTTTTATTTTGACACAATTCCACTAGGACTGCCTTATTTTTCATTTGATGGTTGACGCTTGCTCCCATCTTAGATTTAGGTTTAGATTAGGCGTTTTCCCAACCTGCACACATTATTAATTGTTCAATAAACACCCTTAGACTGTGATCACTTGTGTCTGTCTTACTAGTTGCCACCATGAGTTCCTCAAAGTATGCTACTGTCGCTGGAAATCTGAAGGCGGTGGTACAAGATCTAGATAAGTGCAATGCCGTGCTTGAAATGCACTGAAGATGCAGAGGGTCGATCCTGGCGCAATAAAATTTGTCTGCTGGGCTTGCCGGAAGTGGAGGAGGGGCATGACCCCACAACGTACATAGAGAATCTGTTCCTTCAAGAGCTGGGCCCAGGTAAGCTATGCCAGGGTTTTAGTATCGAGTGGGCGCACTGATGGCTGCAGCGCAGGACTCCTCCAGGTGTAAACCCTGGGCCCCTGTTATGGTGCGGGGTACTCAACATCTGTGATAGGGAAGTAATCCTCCAGTTCTCTAAAGATGGTAGTCCAATGCAACGAGGTAATGCAAAACTTGCGATCTTTCCTTACTACACTTGGCTTACGCAAAGGAAGAGGAATATGTTTGTCCCGGTGAAAGAGAGGCTTTGTGCTCAGGGCTAACGTACATGCTTCTTGTAACTGTAACTGGATGGATCATGCTTGATTGATGAAAGGAACTGCAGATAACTCCCAAGATGGCTCTTTGACAGCACCATGAATAACTGTTTTCCTGATGGAACCTACATACATTAATACTCGCACACTGGTGACACGGACGCCTGCTGTACGCCTAAGTCCCATGATGCGCCTTGTAGGAAGGAGGTCGCTCTACCCCTACGGTGGACATTTCTAGTGACCCCCATGGACAAGACTGTTCAGGAGAGTGCTGCATGTTGTGGGCTCCTCCGCCTGTGTTCCTAATGGCGACGTTCCACCATGTGGGGGCAGGTCTGCTCGAATGACAGTCTGTTGTTGAGCCTGTGCAGTGCCAAACTATCCCACGTTTGGGACTTTGGGCTGCATTTTTCTTTTTTTGTTTAAGTTCTTTTGTGTTGGGCATGGTGATATCAGTGATACTGAACAGTGCTTTGGGTTCCCCTTCCTGAGTGCTCGCACCCGTTGCTTGGCGGAGTTGGGTGGTGTGGGGATGCGCATGATGCCTGATGCAGGGGGGGTGAGCAGGTTGACCTTGCTATGATATGGTGCACTTGACGATACTAACGTGGAATGTCAGGGGCCTGAACACATATTTGAGGCACAACAGGATTGGATCCTACCTGTGTAGGAAGAAAATCCTGCACTGTTGCAGGAAATGCACCTGTTGCCGGAGGAGCAGCGGCAAGTGGTGGCACGAGGGAACGGGGTGGGATATGGCGCCATGTTTTCCAGGTTTGCGAGAGGTGTCCTGGCATGGAGTGATGGTGCGGTCTCCTTTAAACTAATAACTGTTGAGAGGGATAAGGAGGGCAGGTCGTGGTGGTTCATGGTCATATTGAAAATAGAGAAATTTCCATTGTCAACTCCTATGACCCCAACCACTCACAGACAGTGTTCTTCAAAGAATTAGGTCTGAAACTAGTCCATATGAGGGATGTGGCTCTGACTTTGGGGCGGTGACTTTAACTGTGTCCTTAATCCCATGATGGACTGATCCTCCTATACGTCTGTCACCCCATCTTCTGCTGCACTAACCCTTAGAGACTTATTGCTGGAGCTATGACTTGTAGATCTGTGGAGATCCTTTTTTTAAAAACAACTTTATTTTAGGTTTCCAATAACAAACAAACGGGTATCAACAATGCGCCACGTGACTCCCACACCTTCACTGGTAATACAGTAAAAGGATATAGCAGAGTCAAGAACGGTGCACACAGTGTTCGTTGCAGACACTGCATGAGAGAGTGCAGGAGCCTGAAGGACGTTGCTCATTGGGGTGACCTGTGTGGAGAGACATAGCTTGGGGGCCGATAGTAGATAGGCTATGTAGGGACCCCATATGTCTGGGGGTCTAGCATGATGGGGTAAAGTCTTGATAAAGTTCAACTCTGTATCCTGGCAGAAGGCTATATCTTGCATCCACGCTTGTGGGGAGGGAGGGCGTCTTCGTCGCCACGACATAGCGACCCTCCTGCGTGCCAGCACTAATAACAGTCCAGCCAGCTTCCGCCTCGAGGTCGGTAAGTTCTTGGTTAAGCCCAGTATCGTCACCATAGGGTCGGGTTCGATTTGTTCGCCTATTATTGCAGATGCCTTCTCGAGTACCGAACTCCAGAATTGGTTTACTGGTGGACATTCCCAAGCAAGGTGCATAAAGTCTGCTGTCGGAGCCTTGCAACGTTCTCATGACGCTGATATTGTTGGTCGTTGTTTGTGGAGTGTTGCTGGGGTGTGGTACACCTGGTGTAGGTAATTAAAATGTATTTGTTTATAGCGAGAGTTTAGAGATACCTTTTGGGTCTGACCAAGGATGAAGGCCCAGTCTTTGCCTGGGATTGCGACTCCGAGGGACTTTTCCCATCTTAGTCTCGAAGCTGTTGGTTGGGGGGTTGTGTCAGACAGGAGAGCCTTATAGATTGTGGATACCAGTCCCCCCTCACCTTGGGATTGGATCACCCAATGTAGTAGTTGCCATGTGGGAGGTTGCGATGGGAACGTTGGGAAGAGTGATTGGAGTGCATGGCAAAGCCGGAAGTATATGAAGGTATCCAAAGCAGCGGTGGCTCCTAGTTCTCGTCCAAGTTGGGGCGTTAGGAAGACTCCCTCAACAAATAGGTCACTCAATGTATTGATCTGTAGCTTGTTGGCCCATTGCAGGTATACCTTTTCTGCGGTTAGTGGAAGCCCTGGGATGAATCTCGCCGGGATAAGGGGGGGGGTAACCTCACTGGGACACCACATCTCTGCACCATTTTCTACCATACTGCATAGGTGTAAGGAACTACATTTAGAGTTGCGTGTGGTACCGGCATTGAACCTATCATGGCTGCCCTCAAGAGGTTGGGGGCCATCAGGGCTCGTTCTATCTGGACCTGGGGTCTGACAAAGAATGTAGTGTACCAGTGGTCAAGGAATTGGGCCTGGGCGGCCCAGTAGTAGCGTTCTATGTCAGGGAGCGCTAGCCCTCCTTTTGCAACTGGTTGGATAAGCAATGTGTACACCACTCTCACTGGCTTGCCGGCCCAGGTGAGTTCGGGAATTAGACTTCGTAGGCAGAGGAGGAATCTTTGTGGCAGCAGGAGAGGAATGTTCGCAAAGAGGTAAAGAAGCTTGGGTAGGATCACCATTTTCGCAAGGGAGACACGACCCCACACTGTGAGCGGGAGGAGTTTCCATCTATTTATTTTGCCCCATAGTGTCTCTGTTGCCTTCACGTAATTGTCATGGAAAAGGTCCTGGTGGTTTCTGGACATCATAACTCCCAAGTATCTAACTTTGGAGTTTTCTCATTTAAACCTGTAGTCGTCTACAAATTCTCTGGTTTCAGGGGTTAGGGAAAATATAACTGATTTAGTGTGATTGATTTTCAAACCTGAGAAGGTGCCGAATTTGATGACCTCTCGCATGACTGGGTTTAGATTCACTATAGGGTCGCGGATGAAGAGGGCTATATCGTCAGCATACAGAGAAATTAGTAGTCTGTGGGGGCCGAGGGAAAGGTCTTTGTCTAGCTGTTGGGATCGGAGGCTGGCAGCCAGAGGCTCCATCACTAGGGCGAACAGTAGGGCTGACAGGGGGCATCCCTGTCTGGTCCCTCTCTGCAGTTCTATGCTTGCAGATCTTGTTTTTCCCAGGATGACATTCGACAGGGGGCGGTTATAAAGGAGGGAGACTAACTTGAGGAAGTGGGTTCCCAGGCCCATCCGCTTCAGTACTGCAAAAAGGAAAGGCCACTCGACGGAGTCGAAAGCCTTTTCTGCATCGAGTAGGACGGCCAGAGCCTGAGATGACAGGTCAAGCACTTCAATGACACCGAACAATCGTCTGCTGCCAAATGTTGTGTTGCGACCAGGGATAAAGCCTGCTTGGTCAGCGAGCAGCAGTTCGGGCATCAGAGGGAGTAGTCTAGTGGTGAGAATCTTCGCGAGGATCTTGTTATCAAGGTTAATTAATGAAATTGGTCTGTATGAAGCGCATTCTTCTGAGGGTTTTCCCGTTTTATGAAGAAGGATCACATTTGCCACGCAGAGAGTCTGGGGCAGGCTTCCCTTTTCCATTGCCTCTTCAAAGACTTGTAGTAGGATTGGTGCTAGGAGAGGGGCGAATGCTTTGCAAAATTCTCCAATTAACCCGTCGGCACCTGGGGCTTTGGTGTTGCAGTGCTCTTTTATCGCCTGGAAGATCTCCTCTAGTGTGATTGGTTTATTCAGGGGTTCTCTTAGCTCATCATTGACCCAGTAAAGCTCTATTTCATCCAGGTAGTGAAGGAAGGACTTTGGGTCGTTGGTATGTTTTGAACTGTAGATGTCCTGGTAGAAAGTACGGAAAGATTCTGCAATTTCTGCTTCAGTGTATACTAGGGTACCTTGTGGGTTGCGGACTTGGTCCACTAGTGCAGGTTTCCTGTCAGCCGCTATGAAGCGCGCGAGGAGGACCCCTGGTTTTTGGCCCTCTCCGTATTAACGGATCCGGTGGCCTTGAGATAGGAATCTTGTTTCTCGTTCTGCAGTGGACCTGAATTTATCTAGGCAAGTGAGCGAGGGTCGTTTGAGACAGTGTATGCGCGCTCAAGCGTCTTCAGTTGTGTTTTGTTTGGCGGCAAGCTCTCTTCTGCTTAATTTCAGTATCCCGTTCTCTTTGGCCATACATATCCCCCTGATATAGCACTTCAGTGACTCCCAAAGGATTCCTGCTGATGAAACTGAGTCTTGGTTAATCTCTAGGAAGGAGACAATCACGTCACGGAGCTCTTCGGCGAACACATGGTCTTGCAGAGATCCTGGTTTGAATATCCAGTGCGGTCTGCCCTTCTCGCCGTCCATGGGGACACAAATCGAGAGTGACCGAGGAATGATCTGACAGTGTTCTTGGGAGGATTTGGCATGGGCCCCATTGGGGTGTCTATGTTTAGACACCAATAGATAGTCGAGTTGCGAGCTCATATTGTGGACCCCGGAGTGAAAGGTATAGTCCCGAGACTCCCCGTGACTGTGTCTCCATACACCCACCAGGTCATAGGCTTTGGAGATTTCATGAACCTGGAGGCTCGCTTTGGTGGGAGAGGCGGCTAGTGCATGCGATTTATCTTTTTGGGGGTGCAGAGTCGTGTTCAGGTCCCCGCCCCATATGATTGTGGCTGATTCCATTCCCTCTAAATGTATCATGACCCAGTGAAAACTGTTTGCCCTGTCTGTGTTCGGGCCATAGGAGTTCACAAGGATGATTTCCTTACCTTCTAGTATCCCCGCACCAGGAGTGTTCTGCCTTTGCTGTCTTTATCAGTCGACAACAGCTTGAATGTTGATCTTTTATTTATAAGTATGGCCACCTCTCTGGCGTAAGAGGAATATGAGGAAAAGTATCTGTGGCAACCCCAGTCTTGTGCCCAGTGGTTCTCGGAGGTCGGAGTAAGATGTATCTCTTGGATGAGGGCAATATCAATTTTGTGCCTCCGAAGGTACTGAGATACTTTCCGTGTTTTAGTTGGGTTGTTGCCTCCTCTAATGTTCCACGTTGCTAACTTGAATGTGATGTGAGGTAATTATATTTGGGACAGTTCTGAGTGTCTCTGACGGTGATGATAGCGATCGTTCGGGTGTTTACAAGATGTCCGCATGTAATTGACAGTGGACTCGACTGTCTTGGGTTAGGTTTACAAGATGGTTGCGGGTCCGGATGGCGGTGGGTGTGTCCGCACCTGGTGCATTTCCCAAACTGTTCCCAGTGTCTGGAGTGCCGTCCTGCCATCGGTGAAGGACGCTACCAGGCCCTTTCCCTTCCCACCCTCTCATGGGCAACCCCCAACCCACCCGTCAAGGAATCCTCCCCCCCAACCTGGAAACGCATGAGCAATGCTGAGCTTGGGGCCCCAGTGCCCATCCAAGATCAGTAGCTCCCTTTAATTGTTCGTTATTGTAGAGCCTGAGTGAAGGTCGATGAATAGAAAGTAGCTAGTAGTAGATGAGATGCAGTGTCACGTGGCTCTCTTCTCGCTTCATCTCTCCTACGTGGACTTGGGGTATTGCCAGGGTGTCTACAGCCAAGCTCGTCAAGGAAGACATTCACCTCTTCTGGTGAGGTGAAAAATTGGGCTTTCCCAGCATGTTGGATCCGCAGCTTTGCTGGGAACAGCATTGATTAAAGTATTTGGTTATCTTGCAGTCGGCGCTTTACTCCTGTAAAGGATCTTTGCAGAGCTTGGACCGCTGGCGAGAAATTGGGATAGATTTGGATGTTGTCACCATCAAACTGGAGTACGCCTTTGTCTCTTGCCAGACGTAAGATCGTGTCGCGGTCTTTGAAATTGAGTAGTCTGGGAATTATCGGGCGTGGGGCGATTCCTGGGATGGGTCAGTTGGATGGCACCCTATTGGCTCTCTCCACTACGAATAACTGTGAGATTACGGATGCTCCAAATAGTTCTTTGCACATGGCACATGGCACAGGTGGTTGTCCGGGCTGGACAACCCCCCTGCTGGGTGATTGACAGCCAGGCTGTGTGAATGGGGGATTTTCGCATAAAAGGCAGGTCTCTTGGGCTGGAAGTCAGAGAGTCGCCACTGGAACTACAAGGAACCGAAGAGAAGCGGAGGAAAGGTCGACTGCTGCAACTATCCTGTCCCGGTGAAGCCCTGCTGCAGTCCTGAGCTATCTACCCTTCAACGACTAAGAGAAGATCCAGTCCGGAGTCTTCTTCCCTTGAGCCTGGTGGGGATAACAAGCTCATCTTCTTCAGCCAGAGGTCCCTTTCGTGGTCGAAATCGCTGCACACTGCTGTAGTGGTCTGGATAACCACCTGAAGAGCCTCTCCTGGTTTTAAGGTGCGCACCTTTTATTCATCGTCACTGCTGTCGGCCTCATCCCTGTGTGGTGTAGACCCCCTTCATCGTCCTTCTTCGTGTCAAAGCCAGGAATTGTGGGTCTACAGTAAACTACCAGGAACAACTGCTGTGGCATCAGCTTCTTCTTTGAAAAGGTACTGTGTCCTGCTTGAGGAATTTTGGGTGAAATCCCTATTTCTCGCTTATAAAGCTTGCCCTTATTTTTCCCTCCATCTTATAACTTTTGCTTCCGAACATTTGACAATATCTAAAGTACTCTTGGCAACTTTGAATCGCAAACTATCCGACATGTGATCCTCGACACAGGAACCCGGTTCCACTTGACACTGGCTCCGGCCTCTTGACTCTTGCATTTCTGTCCATGAGTGTTCTTCGATTCTGTTTGCCTAACTATCATATTGCCTATGATTTTTGCCCCCAACTCTCTCTGGGTATCTCAGGTGCTAAGTGTGTTTTTGCCCCGGTAGCATTTCTTGCCGCGGATACTTGTTTATTTAGTACACCGGACTGTCAAAAAGTGATCGCAATCGTATTCACGGTAACGTGCATTGTTCCATAATACTGGTTCTCTCAAACACAGGGTACTTACCTTGATTCCTACCGTACAAAGTGAATTGGTCAGTTGTAGTGTATTTAATGTGTGGTTTTAAATGTAATAGAAGTGTTGTGTTGATAACTAATGGTTTTAAAATAAATGTACTTATATTTTTCTACCTGAAACCTTGAGTCAGTGTTTGCTTGAGTCACAGTAATTGTGGTCCCTTTGTGTAATCTCTTCTACTGCTCATATACTCTTGAGATAAGCCCGGCTGCTCCACTACTGCTACCACTTTAACATAGCAGTACAGGCTTGTACCAAAGGTAAAACTTGTATTGCCACCTGTAGTCTTAATTGTGTGTAGTGGTCCCAAAGGGCACTGCACAGGATGTTGCCGAACACCCAGCGACAGTGGTGGTGGCTTCTGCTTTCTGCGGTCCCGGATATGTGTCTTGTGCACAGATGCCTCTTAGGGTGCGATTAGAGCCGCTTGGTCGGTGTAGGTTTTGTTTATAGGTAGAGTCTTAGGACCGAAGGGTTGGAGACAATGGGCCTCATTATGAGTCCGGCGGTAACCGAGGCGGTAAAACCACCTGGTTACCGCCGGACTCGTATTACCATTCCGCCTCTGTGATTCCCGGAATTACCGGGGCATTACAACCCCGGTTTTCCGGGAATCACGGAGGCGGAATGGTGTTAATCCCCATTCCCATTGAGAAGTGCAGGGGCGTCCTATGGGACTCAATGGGAATGGGGATCATGGAAACACCGGCAGCATCTCATAATGCTGCCGGTGTTTCCTCGTCCGCCTGCAGGCGGGCGGTGTTAAACCTGCCAGGTCAAACCTGGCGGGAACATCACCTCCCGCCTGCAGGAGTTGTGATCGCCCGGCATGGAAACAACGGCGGCGGTAAACCCGCCGCCACCCTTGTTTCCATACCGAGCGATTTGTAATGAGGCCCAATATTTGTGGGAGACTCAGAGGCCCAGTGAGTGGCTGCCAAGTGACTGCATTGCCAGGTGTGGCGCCAGAAGAGATGAGAGGGGGCTGCAGCTCTGTTCTATCGGTGGGCTTCAGTGCTTAAGGGCTGGCGATTGTATTTCCCGTGGTTGTGGAGCTGAGTTGTGGCTGTTTGTAACGCTTACCTTTTGACTCTGCGGGGTCACCACTCCAAAAAATATGACTCTTTTTCTCAGGGTGCGTTGTACTCAACTTCTCTCCTGCGTAACTTATCTCTCTTCGGAACTAGGAATCTAAGAAGCAACACAGGGGAAAACTAGTTAGGATAATCTCTCTAATTTGACCTAGGGATAATATATATTCTAATATTTCTCTCCACAAAAAATGACCTACTCACTATACCTTAAGTAGGAATTTAGTTAGCTCTCCATCCTGCGTCTGTGCAGGGGCGCGAGTTCTGTAGACAGGAGACGGAGATGGGGCACAAACCCACCTAACTGAAGGCACTAAGGGAAACTCAGGCTGGGGTTCTGATTTTGCAGTGCCAAGAAAGAATACTTAAGAAACTCCTAGTGCTTAATAGGAAGGAAAGAATGAATTCTATGTTCTGAAGAACTGTGCCTATTAGTTCAGCAATTGAGCACTAGCACGAGTTACAAAAGAAACAGGTAAGCACTGAAAAAACGTGTGCTACTAAAGTGGAAATAATCTTGTCCAAGAAACATGTGAGCAAATGTAATGTGCATATTACAAGTGTTTCCTAAATGTTACCCTAATCATGCGTGGCAAAAGGAAACTCGAGCCAAAGTCTGCTTCATGTTTATTTTCCTAATATAAACATGTGCGCAAGAAGTGAGTAAACGTTGCTCATGTATCTCAGCAACTCTACTTCACAATGTGCGTGCCTACTGAGGAACACTAATCTCTAACTTTACCTAAACAAGCTCTACACAGAACCAATGCGCTATTATGAGGAACGTAGCACATGTAACAAAATTCAACTTGCTCCTTCAAACACAAATCACCAAGGTACTTCAGCAATCTCCTCACAGGAAATAACAATGCGCATATAGTGAAGCGCAGTACTAGAGATAACAACCCAATTCTCACCTTCACGCACACGGAACTAAAACCCTCGACATTTTCATGAAAGTTACTTTTTAAATTACAGGGAAATGGAGCTGAATAACAACACCCGCAGATGAAAAGAAAATACTTGCTGTGACAGTGAATTTCAGGGAACTTCCGTTCGAAAAATTCTTCTGAGGAGGACTAACGGACTAGAGAAGGGAGAGAATGGATGGGCTCAGGAACAAGGAATAACTATGGGCGGAACTAGAGAGGGGAACGCTGGACTGTGATATAATACTAAGAACTAAAAGGGACAGAAAATGAATCTGAAGGAATTCTTGACTGGAACTCAGTACCGCGGTAAGCGTCGCTGAAACTTTACAACGCGAAGCGCGGAACGAGAAAAGGGAGGGGCTTAAATACCCAGAGAGTGCCAGCACTAGACTGCACATCGATTTACAGGGAATTTACAGGGCGGCCATGTTGGAATGCAATGAGGTGTAAAAAACAGAATAGCCACAAGGGCCTATTTACCATTGACCCTCGAATTCACATTGCTTAACCAGGAGACCTTGGAAAACCTTTTTGGGGAAAACTCAGTGATCCTGACAGTATTCCCCCCCAAAACCCCTCCTAAACTGGAACTCCCCTTTCTTGGTTTGCATGGGTTATTGCGGTGAAAGGCCTTTAACAACCTAGGGGTTTGCAGGTTTTCTAGAGGTTCCCACATTCTGTCTTGAAGGCCGTAACCCTTCCAATCCACCAGGTAGTATAGTTTATTGCGCACAATTTTGGAGTCCAGGATGGCCTTGATCTCGTACTCCAGCTGATCATTCCCCACTTCCACAGGGGTTGGTGCTTCTGGAATTCGTGTATTTGGACGAACTGGTTTTAAAAGGGAAACATGAAACACAGGGTGGATTTTCATGGTTTTTGGAAGGATTAGTTTCATGGCTACAGGATTGATTATTTTCTCAATAGCAAATGGCCCCAGGTATCGTGGGAGGAACTTTCGTGATCCTTTCAAGGCCAAATTTCGAGTGAATAACCACACCAAATTTCCCACCTTATACTCTGGTTCTGGTGGGTCATAGACTGAAGTGCGTGGATGCCTACCATGTAGAGTGTAAAAGGGACTCAGTCCAGTGAAGGCATGCACTGAGTTATTATATGCATATTCTGCAATCCAAAGAACATTGAGCCAGGTATCTTCAAGCTGATGAAGCATGCATCTGAGGTACCGCTCCAGGGTTTGATTGGTTTGCTCAGTTTGGCCATCGGTTTAGGGATGATGACTAGTTGACAAACGTACATCAATTTTTGCTAATTCGCAACATCTTTTCAAAACTTTTGAGACGAATTGGCTTCCCCAATCTGAAACCACTATTGTAGGAAAGCCATGTAACTTCACAATATTTTCTGGAAATGTCTTTGCCAACACTGAAGCCGATGGTAATCCTTTCAATGCTATAAAATGTGCCATCTTTGAAAATAAGTCCACCACAACTAGAATGGTATTGTATCCTTTGCAATTTGGTAAATCTGTAATGAAGTCCACTGAAATGGTGTGCCAGGGGGCAGGAGGAACACTCAATGGTTGAAGAAGTCCAGCAGGTTTTCTTTTTTGGGTTTTATTTTGAGCACAGTTACCACAGGTTTTCAAATATAGAATAACATCTTTCCTCCAAGTAGGCCACCGATACAACCTTTTTACCTTCTCCAAAGTCTTGGTGATTCCGGGATGACCTTCCAGCAGGGCTCCATGATAACTAGTGATCACTTGCTCTTGCAATTTTGGTGTGGGCAAGAATAGACGTTCCTGATAATAAGGTAAACCATCCAGTATGGTAAAACGTTCTCCCTTAGACTCCCATCTCATCAATTCGTCTTCATCAATGTCGGTTCTGATCTCCTTGTGTAGTTCTTCCAATGTTGAATCAGCAATGTTCATTACTCCAAGTACCTTCTCCCCAGAAATTATCTCCACTGGATTTACAGGCACATAAGCTCCTTCACCTTTTCCAATGCGAGATAAGGCATCCGCCTTTCCATTTCACACTCCCGGTCTGAATGTAATGATGAAGTCATATTCGGCAAAAAAGAGGGCCCACCGCAACTGCCTAGAGTATTGTGCTTTTGCAGAGCGTAGATATTGTAAGTTGCGATGGTCGGTGAAAATGGTCACTGTGTGTCTTGCTCCAATTAGGTGATGTCTCCATTCTTTCAGTGCGCATTTTATTGCCAACAGTTCTTTATCAGTAATGGTATAGTTCAATTCGGCAGCAGAGAATTTCTTAGACCAAAAGGCCACTGGGTGCAGCTCTTGTCATGACCCGGCGAAATTGCCCCTTCTGGACCTCATGGTCATTGTCACGAAGGGCCTGTACTCCTTGTTCCTCCCAACATGGCCGTATCAAGCTCCATGCTACGCACTAGCTTTCACGTTGTGGCACGTACTATAAATTGGTCACGCCCTTGCGGGTCCTCGCGTCTCAACGCTATCTTCGGTAGTGACCCGAAGTGTGTTTACTCTCTACATTGGTTTCCTTTGATCCTCTTACTTCCTTCCTTGCCTTTTATCCTGTTCCTGGATTTCCCCCCCTACTTACTCGTTCATCGCTCATCCTGGATACCCTGGAACCACAAACTTCCCGGAACTCTGAACGCGTCCTGCAACCTGACGAGGCTCGGGCGAGCCTATTCAAGACCCGAAACATCCATAGGAAGAGTCCTGCGGCCGAACAAGGGAGATCCCGATCACAGGTGAGACGGGGGGAGATTTACGACAGTTTGAGACGCCAAATGATCAATACGGATTCTACCATGGAGAATGCTATTCAGGACCTGATGCGCGGAATGCAAGAACTTTCCACAGAGATGCAGAATTTAAAAGCCGAGAATGTGGCGCTAAGACAGCTTGTCTTATCACGTGACTCCGCGAACAAGGACAGCGTATTATTGGGAGGAGTGGTTGATAAATACAACGGTTCAACAAAGACCTTACGTGGATTCCTGGATTCTTGTTTGGTACATTTTACCTTCAAGCCCTACTATTTCTCAACTCCTAGGGCTAAGGTGGGCTTCATAATATTGCATCTTTCCGGTAATGCCCTTACATGGGCCACTCCCTTACTCAATTCAGGGAATGCTCTCCTGGATGATTATGAAGGGTTCATCGTGGAACTCAAGACCATGTTCGAACGACCAGAGCTGGTCCACGGTGCTCAAGAGAAGTTACTTGACTTCCAACAAGGATCCCAAGACATGTTGACCTATGTTACCAGTTTTACTTTGTTTCGCAGAGGTCTAAATGAAGACATTAAGGACGAGTTAGCCAGGGTGGCACGTCCTAGTTCATTCCAGGCCCTCCTGGACTTGTCTATGCAAATAGACTTCAGAATCCAAGAAAGAAAGGCCGAAAAGAAAAAGAATAAAGTCTCAATTCAAAGAAACTCCCCAGAGAATACTACAAGGACAGAATCTGCCAAGAATCCGAGCACTGATTCTGAACCCATGCAACTTGGAGCCTTTCGTGGACCAATTTCCCCGCAGGAAAGGTTAAGAAGGATACACACAGGCTTATGCATGTATTGTGCCTCAGATAAACATCTAGTTAAAGAGTGTACTCTGGCTCCTCCCCGACGCTCGGGAAACGCCAGCTCCCGATCCTAAATGGAGCAAGGTTTCGGGAGAGCGATGTTTGCTCCACATCAATTCCATCCTTGAACTCTCCTGGACAAAACAAATTGGTGATATTACAGGCCTTTTTATCGCCGTCCAAGGACAAGGTCTACCCCATACTGGCCTTGGTGGATTGCGGAGCAATGGGAGTCTTCATTGATCAAGATTGGGTCAGAAGTCATAACATTCCATATGAAGCAAGAAGTTTTCCACAGCCAGTGGAAGCAATTGACGGAAGACCTCTTTCCTCAGGACCCATAAGTCTGCAAACAAGGGAGATCCATCTTTCCATAAATCATCATCAAGAAAGAATTGTGTTTGACATTATAAAATCAGCCCATTACCCCTTGGTTCTGGGCATGCCCTGGTTACAAAGGCACAATCCATATATTAACTGGACGGCCAGATCCTTATTCCTGGGCTCGGAGTTCTGTATGAACCATTGTTTAAACCTGGATACCTCAGTCACAGCGCCTATAAGTCTACCAAGGTGTCCAGAGACACCACTCATGGTTTCCAATATTGTACAAGTTCCAGAGATCTATCAAGGGTATGCTGATGTATTCTCTACTGCCATTGTTCAAGCCTTACCTCCACATAGACCGAAGACTGTGCCATAGATACTGAACCCTCAGCAGTGATTCCCTTTGGCAGGATGTTTATCCTTTCAGAACCCGAAAAGAGAGCCCTCCGGGAATACCTAGACACTAATCTTGAGAACGGCACCATAAAACCTTCAAAATCACCAGCTGGTGCTTCGTTGTTCTTCGTTCCAAAAAAGGATACCAAAGAGCTTAGACCTTGCCTGGCCTATCGGGGCCTAAATCAATACACCTTGAAAGACAGATACCCACTACCCCTGATCTCGGATATCCTTGAAGCTGTGAGAGGTGCAGTGATATTCACGAAACTGGATCTCCGAGGTGCTTACCATTTGATCCGTATCCGGGAAGGAGACAAATGGAAAACAGCCTTTGGAACACCCTTTGGTCACTTTGAATACCTAGTCATGCCCTTTGGTCTGACTAATGCTCCCGCAGTCTTCCAGCGTTTTATGGATAGGGTGTTCTCTGACATGTTATTTCTCAATGTTATCGTCTACTTGGATGACATATTGATCTTCTCCAAGGACTCCTTGAAACATGAAAAACATGTAAAAGCAGTACTTCAACTTCTCCGTGAAAATCAACTCTTAGCCAGACCAGAAAAATGTTTGTTTCATGTTACATCAGTTCACTATCTGGGATTTGCCCTTAGTTCAGAAGGAATTAGTATGGACCCTTCAAAGGTGAAGGCCATATTGGCTTGGCCCGCCCCAACATCTGTTAAGCAAATACAATCCTTCCTGGGGCTTGCCAACTTCTACCGGAAATTCATTCCCACCTTTTCCGAGAGTGTTCAACCCATTGTTAATCTCCTGAAGAAAGACGTTCCATTTAACTGGTTTATACCACAAGACAAGACATTCCAACGCTTGAAAGAAGAATTCACTCAGGCCCCCATCCTGGCCCAACCTGACAAAAATTGTCCTTTTCTAGTGGAAACTGATGCCTCCAATTACGCCATAGGAGCAGTTTTAAAACAAGAATCCGATGATAAGTTGGAACATCCCATTGCTTATCTCTCACGGACCCTGACCACCAGCGAGACTCACTACTCAGTTCTGGAGAAGGAGTTATTGGCTATTCGTCATGCCTTCACTGAATGGAGACATCTACTCCTGGGTGCTAAATATCCAGTTCAAGACCGTACTGATCATCGAAATCTTCAGGTCCTACAATCCATGGAGTGCAGGAACAGTAGACAAGCTCGATGGGCCTACTTCTTTGCTCAATATCAATTTCAAATTTCACATGTTCCTGGATCGCAAAACTTGATTGCCGATGCCCTTTCTCGGCATCCCGACTACGTTCCCTTGGAGGATAAGATCTATCCTAAAATGTTTCCACCCACAAATTTTGTAGCTCAAGCGATCAATCTCCTGGAAGAAATCAGAGTACAGACTCAATTATCTGAACTCTGGAAGAACATATCGAAGAAAAATCCCTGGTGTCTGACAATCAAGGAAGGATATTTATTCAAGAACAATTCAGTGGTAATTCCGATAAAAGAAGGTAATGAATCTATGCCATGATACTCTTCACTCCGGCCATCGAGGAGTAACCAACACCTTCCGTCTTATACAAAGACAGTTCTGGTGGCCAGGGATGAAGTCCAGTGTAGTTCAATACATCAAGACCTGTGCTATTTGTAGTCAGAACAAATACGATAATCAGAGGACGCGGGTCTGCTTCTACAACCTACGACGCCAACCAGACCCTGGGAAGTTATTGCCACTGACTTCATTGTTGAATTACCACCTTCCCGAGGATATACAACTATCATGGTAACCATTGACTTGTTCACTCATCTAACTCATTTTACACCATTGTATAAACTACAATCTTCCTCAGAACTTGCTGGAATTTTCCTGGAACATATTTTTCGTCTTCATGGCCTTCCTTCCAAGATTATTTCGGCTCGGGGACCTCAGTATATTTCACAATTCTGGAAACATCTCTGTCGTGTTCTAGGAATCCAACGTGCCCTTTCTTCAGGCTATCATCCTAAAACCAATGGGGCAACGGAACGAGTAAATCAAACCCTGGAACAATATCTTCGTTGTTTTGCCACCAAGGTTCAAGAAGATTGGTCTCTCCTTATACCTTTAGCCGAATTCTCCTACAATAACTCAGGTCATTCAGCTCTCAAGATCAGCCCTTTCTATTGTAGTCAAGGTTATCACCCGTCTGTTTTACCATCAGTTCTTCCAGAATCTAATCCGGTACCTACCCTTGACTCTTGGATTCAGACACTGATCGACTTACAAAGAGAGGCCAAGGATCAGTTAGAACAGGCCCAGACTCGAACCAAAAGATATGCGGACTCTAAGAGAAGACCATCACCTTCCTATTCAGTTGGCGATCAAGTCTGGTTAGCCTCGAAAATGTTACCTCGACATCTACGACCAAACAAATTAGCTCCTCGCTATTATGGTCCATTTTCTATAAAGGAGATCATCAATCCTGTCTACTTCCGACTTAAGCTCCCGGATTCCTGGAAGAAGATACATCCAGTCTTCCATACTTCCCTGTTGAACCCCTACGTTACTTCTACTCGAAAACCCTTCAAACCCACACCTGTTGTTGTGGATGACCAGTTGGAATATGAGGTGTCCAGGATATGTGATTCCAGGTATAGGAGGGGTCGACTACAATATCTGGTCGAGTGGAAAGGCTACCCCCCTAGCGAGAGAACATGGGAACCAGTTTCTAATTTAAAGACCCCTCGTTTGCTCAGAAGATTCCATCTTATTCACCCAGGCAAGCCTGGAGGAACCAGTCTTCGGAGGGGGCATGCTGTCATGACCCGGCGAAATTGCCCCTTCTGGACCTCATGGTCATTGTCATGAAGGGCTTGTACTCCTTGTTCCTCCCAACATGGCCGTACCAAGCTCCGTGCTACGCACTAGCTTTCACGTCGTGGAACGTACTATAAATTGGTCACGCCCCTGCGAGTCCGCGCGTCTCAACGCTATCTTCGGTAGTGACCCGACGTGTGTTTACTCTCTACATTGGTTTCGTTTGATCCTCTTACTTCCTTCCTTGCCTTTTATCCTGTTCCTGGATTTCCCCCCCTACTTACTCGTTCATCGCTAATCCTGGATACCCTGGAACCACGAACTTCCTGGAACTCTGAACGCGTCCTGCAACCTGACGAGGCTCGGGCGAGCCTATTCAAGACCCGAACCATCCATAGGAAGAGTCCTGCGGCCGAACAAGGGAGATCCCGATCACAGGTTAGACTGGGGGAGATTTACGATAGCTCTTGGGTATCAGGATCTCTCTGAGACAAAACAGCTCCCATGGCTACATTTGATGCATCTGTCTCTACCAAAAACGGAAGGTCAGGTCTTGGGTGTTGGAGAACTGGTGCAGCGGTAAATCGCTCCTTTAGTTTTTCAAATGCCTCATCAGCTTCTTTAGTCCAGTCAAACTTTTTGTTTTTTCTAAGCAATAAAGTGATAGGATGAACCAAGCGAGAAAAATCAGAAACAAATCGCCAATAAAAATTGGCAAATCCGAGAAAACTCGGAATCCCTTTGACTGAAGTAGGAGCGGGCCAAGAGATAATGGCATCCACCTTTCTGTTGTCCATTTTGACTACTTGTGCAGACAGAACGAAACCCAACAATTCCAATTCCTGGAACATGGAAGTAACATTTCTCTAATTTAACATACAGAGAATTATCCTTCAACGTTTGTAACACTCATGTTACATGTTTCAGATGATCTGAAATGTTTGCAGAGAAAATGAGAATGTCATCCACATAAACAACCACACAGATGTCCAACAGTTCTCTGAAGATGTCATTCATAAAGGACTGAAAAGCTGCTGGGGCGTTGCAAAGCCCAAAGGGCATGACTTGGTATTCGAAGAGCCCGAACCGCGTTCGAAATGCGGTTTTCCACTCCTCACCCTCCTTAATGCGGATAAGATGATAGGTTCCCCTGAGATCAAGCTTTGTGAATACTCGTGCCTGTTTCACCTGGTCCAGCAAGGTTGAAATAAGGGGGAGAGGGTACCGGTTCTTCACAGTGATTTGGTTCAAGGCTCTATAGTCAATACATGTCCTTAAGTCACCTTCTTTCTTAGGCACAAAAAAGAGAGGTGATGCAACTGGAGACTTGGATGGCCTGATAAATCCATTGGCCAAGTACTGATCCAGGTATGACCTTAGGTGTGAATTTTCTTTTTCAGTGAGGGCATAGATTCTACTACAAGGAAGTTGCACTCCTGGAATGAGATCAGTTTGACAGTCCTAGGTCGGTCACTTCTGCTTGTCTTTCTTCTTGAAATATGTCCTGGAATTCTTGATATTCCTTTGGCAACGAACCAATTAAACGCAGAGTGGATTGGGTAGTTGCACTTGGCTGCCTTGTTGCTTCCGAACCCTCTGCTGAAACACACTCATTATCACAATTAGAGGAAAAGGTTAAAGTTCGGGAACACCAATCAATCACAGGGTTATGCTTTTCCAGCCAGGGCATACCCAAGATGATCCGAAATTGTGGGGCTCGAATGAGGTCAAAAGAGATCCTCTCCTTGTGTCCTTCCTGACTAAGCATAGTGAGCGGGTTGGTGCACTGTGTAACTGGCCCTGACACCAACGGAGTGCCATCGACCCCGGAAACATTCTCGGCTTCCAACTTATTCCTCAAGGAGAATCCCAAAGTGCTTGCCAGTTGTTGATCCATGTAATTACCAATTGCCCCACAGTTAATGTATGCCATTAATGCATGCCAGTCTGTGGGAGTTTCTGGATGAAAAAGGACTATAGGAAACCCGAAGTGTGAGGTCGCTGGAACCTTTTCCATGCTCGACAAGCGGACCTCTAAACTTGTCGGGTACTGGAGTTTTCCGCCGTCTGTTCCTTTTTATCCTGATTGACTCCTCTCAATGGTTTCCTAGCCGGTTTCACTGGGCATTCCTTCAAAAAGTGACCAGCCTTGCCACAATACAAGCACAACTGCATTTGACGTCTCTCATTCGGCTTGGGATATAGGGCCTCGAATTCCACCTAGCTGCATAGGTTCTGGACGAGCATCCACTCCTGACTTCCCCACTGGTTCTCTGGAACGGACCACAAAAGGACGATAGTCTTGACGTGCTCGATCTAATCTTCTGTCCTGAAGACGATGATCTAATTGAATAGTTAAGTCTATGAAGTCTGCAATACCTTCAGGCGGGTTCACAACTTGAGCCAAAACATCTTTCAACTCACTGCGAAGACCACGATAAAACAATGTTGTTCTCTTCTCTGTGGGCCAATTAGTTTCAGCCACCAGCCTATTAAAGGTTGCGACATAAGCAAGTAGCTCTTGATTACCCTGCTTTAGTGAGAGCAATTCATTATCCAAAGCCTGTCCTTGCGTATGATGAGCAAACAGTTTTTCTAGTTCTTGTTGAAACTCTACAAAGTTTTGTAACACAGGATCATCCCTATTTACCAGGGGAATGGACCAATCCGCAGCACATCCTCCCAGGTAAGATAACACAAAAGCTACCTTAGATTGGTCAGTGGGGTAGGCTCCCGGTCAACACAAAAAGTGTAATCTGCACTGATTTAGGAACACTGCAAACTTTTTGGGGTCCCCCGTAAAGCGCTCCGGAGGTGCCAAAGGAATATTTCCAGGAATGACCACTTGTACAGGACCTGGGAGCGATGCAGAGGAGGATGTCTGGGCACTGCCTTGGGGTAAGGGAACCTGCCCCGCTCGATTCTGTATCCATTGACAAGCTAGTTCTTCAGTTCGTTCTCTATTAATTCAGAGCTCTCTTCTTAGGGCACTGGTTTCTGACCGGGCTGCTAGGACTTCAGTCCTCAATTCTACCAATAATTGGGTGAGCTGATCTACCTCAGGGAATCCCATGATGTCCAGGCAGAGTATTTTTCTGCACGGCTTTGCGTTCTGTAACGCTTACCTTTTGACTCTGCGGGGACACCACTACAAAAAATATGACTCTTTTTCTCAGGGTGCGTTGTACTCAACTTCTCTCCTGCGTAACTAATCTCTCTTCGGAACTAGGAATCTAAGAAGCAACACAGGGGAACACTAGTTAGGATAATATCTCTATTTTGACCTATGGATAATATATATTCTAATATTTCTCTCCACAAAAAATGACCTACTCACTATACCTTAAGTAGGAATTTAGTTAGCTCTCCATCCTGCGTCTGTGCAGGGGCGCTAGTTCTGTAGACAGGAGACAGAGATGGTGCAGGAACCCACCTAACTGAAGGCTCTAAGGGAAACTCAGGCTGGGGTTCTGATTTTGCAGTGCCAAGAATACTTAAGAAACTCCTAGTGCTTAGTAGGAAGGAAAGAATGAATTCTAAGTTCTGAAGAACTGTGCCTATTAGTTCAGCAATTGAGCACTAGCACGAGTTACAAAAGAAACAGGTAAGCACTGAAAAAATGTGTGCTACTAAAGTGGAAATAATCTTGTCTAAGAAACATGTGAGCAAATGTAATGTGCATATTACAAGTGTTTCCTAAATGTTACCCTAATCATGCGTGGCAAAAGGAAGCTCGAGGCAAAATCTGCTTCATGTTTATTTTCCTAATAAAACTTGTGCGCAAGAAGTGAGTAAACGTTGCTCATGTATCTCACCAACTCTACTTCACAATGTGCGTGCCTACTGAGGAACACTAATCTCTACACAGAACCAATGCACTTTTATGAGGAGCGTAGCACATGTAACAAAATTCAACTCGCTCCTTCAAACACAAATCACCAAAGAACTTCAGCAATCTCCTCACAGAAAATAACAATGCACATATACTTGAGCGCAGTACTAGAGATAACAACCCAATTCTCACCTTCACACACATGGAACTAAAACCCTCGACATTTTCATGAAAGTTACTTTTTAAATTACAGGGAAACGGAGCTGAATAACAATGCCCACAGATGAAAAGAAAATACTTGCGGTGACAGTGAATTTCAGGGAATGTCTGTTCGAAAAATTCTTCTGAGGAAGACTAACAGACTAGAGAAGGGAGAGAATGGATGGGATCAGGAACAAGGAATAACTAGGGCGGAACTAGAGAGGGGAACGCTGGACTGTGATATAATACTAAGACAGAAAATGAATCTGAAGGAATTCCTGACTGGAGCTCAGTACCATGGTAAGCGTCGCTGAAACTTTATGACGCAAAGCGTGGAACGAGAAAGGGGAGGGGCTTAAATACCCAGAGAGTGCCAGCCACTAGACTGCACATCGATTTACAGGGAATTTACAGGGCGGCCATGTTGGAATGCAATGAGGTGTAAAAAACAGAATAGCCACAAGGTCCTATTTACCATTGACCCTCGAATTCACATTGCTTAACCAGGAGACCTTGGAAAACCTTTTTGGGGAAAACCCAGTCATCCTGACAGTGTTAAATTGTAGCTTGCGGGAGAGCGCAGTTTGCGGTTACAGACGTCAGGGACCAGGGGTGAGTTCTTAGAGTTGTTGGTGCCAGTTGGCAGGATTTTGGTCGGTGAGCTGCTCGGATCGGTGCCGCTCACTCAGGCGTGCTCTCTGTACAGTGGCAGTGTACGTCGTGATAATGGGCTAGTGCTTTTTATCATTCTTGGCAGCCTCGCCTGTGTAATGTTGTGGTCGTGGCAGAGTTTAACTCAGGCGTGTGCCTAAGAGAAGAGAGCTTCGGTGGGAGACAGCTCTGATGATTGTCCCTGTTCCTGAGGCAACTCCTGCCTGGCTGGATTGCGATCTGTGATACAGAGCTATCGTACCTTGTAGTTTCCACTGATTAGGTTGGTGTACCTGATGTAAGGCTGGGGGCTAACTTGAAGCTGGTCCTGGCAACCAGGTTGATCTTGTGAGGCAGATGAGGGCCAAGGATCATAGTGGGGCGTACGCTGTACTGGTTCGGGCCCCCGTGTGAGTGTCAGTAATGAAGGCTCCTATGGGCTATTTATCTGGGAGTGCTGGTTGTTTTGTCTGCAATTCACACTCAGAGCGTAGCAGGGCCAAGTCCTCCAGGGGTTGTGAGTGGGGGCGGTCGCAGGTCCAGGCTGTTTTGTTGAGGAGGATGGCCACCTCTGCAACCGCCCGTGCTGCCTCAGTTGTGTTTAGGGTGGGGGTGTTGTCTGGGTTACTAAGAGGCAGAACGTTGTAGGTAATGGAAAGGAGGTAAGGAGAGGGGCCGAGTGGGCCAGGAGTCAGATTAGCACCATACGTGCACTCCTACCGGATCAGTGGGCCTTGGTCAGGACTGTTTCAGGCCTCAGTGGATTTGGCCGCCTTTGATGTGTGCTTCCCCCTGTGTTGGTGTACGTTAGTGGGTGGGGGGAGGCGCGAGGGCTCCGGCCGGTCACCTCTCCGATCAGTGTGTCTAGGTGGTTCCTCCCGTGAGCCTCTGTTGCCACTATTCGCTGCGGCGCTCTCCTCACGGGTGGCCGGTACCCTCCTACAGGGTGTTGGTCGGTGGACCGCTTGTGCCGCGAGCTGGGGAGCAGTGGTTACTGTTGTTGTTCTTCGGAGTCACTGCTCCGCCACGCCAGGTATCGGTGCAAGATTTTGTTCCCTTTCTTCCAGGGGGCTGGCACGCACCGGTCGTGTGCTCGGGGGATACTTATGGATCTCACCTCTGGTGGTGGCCGTAGCCAGCTGCCCCGGCGCACCGAAGTTCAGGCTGGGGGTGTGGGGCTCGCAGCATGGTGAGCGGCGCCAGCTGCGTGAAGGCTGTGGCATGTGATATGGAGCTGTGAAGCTGGATGGTTAGCACCTCCGGTTCAGGCAGTGTGTTCGGGTCTGCCACACACCTCCCACTGAACACCCAAAGGGGGGGCTCCACTCCGTGGGTCCACTGGACGTGTTTGCTTGTGGCCGTATTCCCCCCAGCACACGCTCCGTCTGAGGGTTGACCCGGGTCCACTGCCGGCGGCCGGGCCCTTCTCCCGCCAAATGTCGTTGCAGCTGGTTCTCTGCTGGGGGGCACCGAGTAGCTTCGGGAGCATTACAATGCGAGTGTTAGGGCTTCAGAAGATTGATTCCAACTAGTAGTGGTCGGTATTCACTCTGCAGGCTTATGATTTTTCCAGGGAGCTCTGCCGGAGCTTAGAGAGGAGCCGCCATCTTGGTGGGCTCTCTAGCGCCTTTAATGTGGATGGCAGGTGTTATTCCTTTTATTCTGTGCTGCATAAAGTGTATACCAGAATAGACTACTTAATTGCAAGGTTGGAAATATTCTAGGAAATCACAGATGCTACGTATTATGGTAGGATTATTGCAGATCATTCCCTGTTGGTTGTTGGTTGGTCTCTAGCGAGGGTGCCACCGCCTATTGCGACTTGGCGATTACCCGTGGGCACCTTGTCGGATGAGATCTTCAGAGATCATCTTGAGAACACCATAGTCAAAGTCCTGGAGAGAAACGTTGGCAGTGTTGATTCCATACGCACCGTTTGGGAGACTCTTAAAGTGGTGAAAAGGGACACGTCTATTGCTAAGTCCGCCGGTATTGGGAAATCATTGAAGCTCGAATTGAAAAAACTGGAAAATATTATTCATTTGCTAGAAGGAGGTGGGAGGTTGGAACCCGGAGATGAGAGGACCATTGTGGAGTTACATATGCAGTGGACGCTTGGCCTGGGAAAGGCTTAGCAAGTCTGATTATCATACGTTCAATGCATGCCTCCATGGTGAGGGGGACAAGTCAAGGAGATTGCTTGCCAAGCTGTGTAGGAATTAATCCACTTGATACCCTAACACAGAAATTGCAGACGAATGTGGCACCCTTTGGCGCTCTCAGGAGATAATTAATGATGCCTTTAGCGAGTACTATCAGACTCTGTATGGCTATGCATGGGAGACTGATATTACCACAATGAATGACACACTGTAGTTAATACGGCTGCCGAAATTCACTTTGGAACCGGTTGGCACCCTAGATGAGCCTCTGACTGTCGAGGAAATAAAGGTAGTGATACGATCGTTTAAAAATGGGAAGACCCTGGGTGGTGACGGCATTCCTTCAGAGGTTTACAAAGAATATTTTGCATCAAGGCTATGTAGAAGCGTATGAGACCGGCTGCCTCCCAGACAGTACCAGGGAAACAATGGTTATACCAATGGCTAAAACAAGTAAAGATTGCACCCTCTGTGAATCGTACAGGTCACTTACCATGCTCAGTCAGGATGTGAAAATCCTTACGGCATTGCTATCACAATGCCTCAATCATGCCATAGGCTCATTGATACATGAGGATCAGACAGGCTTTGTTCCCGGCAGGAGTACCTCTTTGAACCTGCACAGACTGCAACGCATTATCGATAGATCCAACTCTCACCCTGGTGGTGGTATCACTGGATACCATTAAGGCATTTGATTCTGTCTTTTGGGGATGGATCTATGCAGTGCTGCGAAAATTCGGATTTGGAGAGAATTTCATCCGATGGGTGAAATTGTTATATTCCAGCCCTAAGGCCAGGGTGCGCACCGGCAGACATGTGTCATTGCTTTGGGATATCAAGAGGGGCACCAGACAGGGATGTCCGCTCTCACCCATGCTATATATCTTAGCATTAGAACCAATAGTGGCCTGTTTGAGAAGCAATTTCAGGGAGGCTGGCATAGAGGTGTCAGTGTCCAGATATCTGGTCTCTGTGTACGCTGATGATGGCTTACTATACCTGTATGAGCCGGAGCACAACTTGCTGCTGGTATTTGAGGCTCTGGATAGATTTGCTGGCTTCTCAGACATCACATTTTGCAAGAAAACATTTTGCCTTTTCCCTTGGTTGGAATGCGCCATCTCGACCCAAGAGACCTTCCTGACTTGGGCCTTAGGTGGGAACCTAACACATTCCGCTACTTTGGGATCCATATTACTCCTATGACCTGTCCCCTTACCGCCATACTTTTGGGACATTCTGTCCATCGGGATGGGACCGGAGCACATTTTAATAACCTAATAAAAAAAAAAAAAACGTTTTGTCCTTCTTTTATATTTACGCGGGGCCACTGCACGTGACTTCAGCCCTGCCTTCCTGAGCTCTGCCCCACGCATCACCCTCCAGTCCTTTTCTCTGCACGGTCGAGGTCGGGGGCACTTGCAGCATAGGCAATTTTATTTATTGTTCTCTTGTCCTTCATCTTCCTGCTCCGGTTCCACTGTCTTCTTTCCTCCGTCTATGCCGGAGCATCTGGGATTCGTGTCCTGTTCTTCGGGTGAACCTTGTTTCACGAGGACGGATCCCCATTCTCTCTGTCTGGAGTGCTTGGGGCCGGAACATCGGTGATGCTCTTGCCTCTAATGCAACTCCCTCTCCGTCCAGGCACTCCAGCGTAGGCTCGTCAGGTGGGAGGAGGTGTTCCAACGGATTCCTCCTCCACATTTATAGCAATTCATTGCCAAAAAAAGGAAGCGTCTGGTAAGTTCCTTCCCTTTTAGGGCACCCCAGCCAGGGGACTGCTGGGGTCTTCTGGTTCCGGGAGTGGCCCAAGTGGCTCTGGTAGCAGGGTTCTCCCTGAGGTGTCGCAAAAGGGATCTAACCTGGATTCCGGAGTCTGCTCCGATGCCCCTGTCAAGGAGCTGTCAGGACTGGATATTCATCTGAGGTTCCCCATCTGGGGGCTAAAGCTAAGGCCAACATTTCTGGGGCTGTTTTGACCGGGTTATTCCTGAGGTTTCCAAGTCTGGAACTAAACGTACCGGGCCTAGTCTCGAGGTTTCCTGTACAGTGACTAAAGGTACCAAGGTTATCCCTGAGGATCCCTGATTAGGGACTATGAGTAAAACCGGCAAGATCGAGGGGCCTCCTTCAGGGGCTCTGACTACAGGGCGTGACCCTAAGCCTTCCCACAAACAATCTTGTGGTCGAACCGATCCTGCTAAGGGGGCAAAGAAGGAGGGCAAAGGCCCTAAATCTTCAAGTACCGGCCCTGCCGAAGTTCCCTCACCGAGTGCTAATTCTTCTGCAGAATCCAAAGGGGCTCAAAGGTACTGTAGATCTGCCACTACAAGCTCTGCCGAGGTTCCCTGTCACAAGGCTAAAATGGATAAAAAAAAGCCCCTCAAGCCCCTGTGGTGACAATGGCCTCACTGAAACTTGTGACGGAGATCACCCCAGGCAGTGACAAAATAGCGGTTCAACCCACGTGGTCTGAGGCAGCCATTTTGACAGGTCTTTCACACCAACGTACTCAACCGCTGTTGCAGTGGGGCCTATTTTTGGGGATGAGTAGCATTTTCCACGGAATGTGGACAATAGGAATCCTTTCCGCCCTCCAATGGATTGGCATGCTCGGTTTCCGCTGCTACACACAGTCTTGCTTCCTCCTGCATCGACTCCCTTAGTTTATGTGGATCCAGTTGGTGAAGGGCCATCCTAGCAACCAGCCTCTTTACAATCCTGGGGGTATGCCCCTCCAGAGCGGCCTCTACCCACTCCTCTGCCTAGACCTTCCTCTGAGGACGCGTTATTTGGTAAATTTCAGGCCCTTGAGCACTCTGACCCGATGAAGGCATACTTTAAGGATCTATTCAATGAAATGTATCCTAAGCCTCTCGAGCCGCAGCTGCTTCTATTACCCCTCAGCAGGTTTCGCTAGTGGTGCCCCCTCCTCTTCGAGAGGGTCCCCCTCCTACACTGCCACCACTTCCTCCACTTTCACCAGTGTTTAAGATGCCAGTTGCGTAGACAAGTATGCCCACATCTTTAAATTGGAAAAAAGGACGTTGCAATATCGCACCCATCAGGAAAAGTGCCTGTGAGTCTCCGATCGGGCACTGCTGGTGTGTGTCACGGCAAATATCTTTGTCTGCTGACTGCGACATGGAAAATGGCGTGCAGAGCAGAGTGAGCTGAGGGACCCGGAGGGAACTCACGGAAGGCACAGTTCGGTGCCGGCCCTCGTTGGACACCAGAAAAGGCGTAGCTGAGAAGTTCTGCCCTCACCCTCCGCATCCAGGGAGGAGGGAAACAGAGAAACTTGAAACGTGACGAGGATGTCGTCTGAAAGTGGAGAGGAATGACACGTGCTTGTGATACTGAGCCTGGGCCAGGAACCAGCAAGCCGGGCGGCGTACAACAAAGTGAGAGGCGCAGAGGACGAGGACCCGTGAGGAAGGCTGTGCGCTCTGGGCGGAGCACACCTGGGCGGCCCCGAGTTGTGGGGGACCGAAGAGGGGCACGGAAGCACCACAGGGAGAGACAGAGTTGCGGCTGCTCCTTCCGAGGCGGCAGAGGCAGGGAAGCTACGTGGCTGACCTAAAGCACACCAGCGGTAAGGAGAGGGGGGGCTAATGATAAACTCCCTCTGATTTCAAGCTGATGCCGCATAAACTGCGGTCTGGCTATGGAGTGAGCGGCAAGCAAAGACAGTGAGAACATCCCTCCCGGATCCCCCATGCCAAAGCGAGTAATCGCAAGACCTACAAGCGCATTGGAGGGCATGGCTCCAGGCCCATCATACATGCAGCGATAGTAAGAGAGCAGGCAAGAGGACCAGATACAAAGAGGGGAAGGGCCACTAGCACAGCCATGAAAAAGGTGCTGAAAACCCACTACCCTGCATAACAAAGCCCTGAAGAAGCGGAGGAGGCCTCCAAGTCATCAGTGGGGCTGAAATTGGTCCAGGTGGCCCATGCAAAGGGGTACAATCACCCTGCTAAATAGGAGCATGCTGACTGTGAGATCATGCGCACCTCAGGTTCACATTCGGCAAGGGCCTGGTCCGGCTGGCGGGGAGCAGGCCATCCCCCGTTCTCAACAGCGAAATTACATCACAAGTCCCCAGTGGCATCAGGACGGATCCTTTGAGACCAATCAGTTTGGGGACCACTCAAAAAGTGGTAGGCTCAGATTTGAATACTCTGAGGAGAGCCGGTATCCTTGCTAAAAAACGCCGCCTCTGGGACACCTGAATCAATTGTCAGATCATGCGAAAGCCAAGCAAAGGCTGTCCAGGAAGGGATTATTCAAGAGCAGGTATGTATGAATCACTTTAAAGGGCCAGATGTGACATCTAAGTTCTCGATAGAAGAAATAAAAATACTAATTACCAAGAGCTCAACCTCGAGAGCGCCGGGACCTAACGGGCTCAGTAACAAAATATTGAAAAAGGGACCCGGATATCTAGGCAAGGGTACTTGAGGCTCTGTTCAGAGAAATATTAGCTACTAGGCAGATACCAAGCTCATGGAGGAAAGCAATTATTGTAGCTATCTTTAAGAAGGGAGATCGGGAGGATCCGAGAATTAACGCCCGATCTCCCTTCTAGTTGCAGATGGGAAGATATGTGCGGCCCTGGTACTCAGGGACCTAGTGCAATGGAAAAAAAAACACAGTATAATCTCCAAATTTCAAACAGGCTTTTGGAAGGGTCTGTCGACTACATTGAATAGCCTGGTATTGAATGCGCTCATTAGTGAATCCTTTGTCTAGGGAAGTCAGCCATTATTTGGGGCTTGGGTGGACCCAACTAGAGCATTTGACACTATTGACCGAGATCGCCTGTGGGAGAAATTGAAAGAGTGGGGATTGCTAGACCATCTACTGGCTAGACTGATTGAGAGACACTGAGGTCCAAGTTAGATTGGACCGATCGGGTCGTCTCTCCAGGCCTATCATTATTACAAGGGGAATCAGGCAAGGATGCCTGGTGGCACCATTTCTTTTCAACCTCTACTTAGCCGATATGCTTATCTGGATGATTGAATCGGTCTTGGCCAGCCCCAAATTGGGGACAGCGAAAATTGGATGGCTAGCCTATGCCGACGATATTGTTTTTCTAGATTTCACTCAGGTGGACTTACAGAAGCTACTGACCTCCTTTCAGAAGTATGCACACCTGAATGGACTAAAGACTAACCCAGAAAAATCCAAAATTTAGATTTCAAAATATCTGCTAAAGCATACTAAACCATTTACATGGTTCTTGGATAACCAACCGATTCCCATTGTGAAGGAAATTACCTATTTGGGATCTGTGGTAAGAGCTTATCCATCAAAGGATGCAGTGACAGCTGCTCTTGAAATAAAAAGCTTTTGCTTAGGGTCACAGATGAAAAAGATGGCCAATAAATGTTGCACATTTTCCATTCTGCCGTTAATTAGATACTTTACAGGCAAGGTTATTCCTGCAATTTTATTTGGTTTTGACACCAACCCGTACTCATCCTTAGTTGACTGGGAAAGAATTGAAGGTATGATGTGGAAGCGAGTGCTGAACCTCCCTAATGGTGTCTCGACTTCTAGCTTGAGGTATGTACTGGGTATACCATCAATGAGACACTGTGTCGAGTGGAAGTTGCTGACAGTGCATGGATTAATTCTCTGCCCTCCTCCTATCTCACTGTATGAAGATGTTTTGGTAGGGTATAATGGGCTATCGAAAAACCATCTAAAAATTTAAAAATTATCTTGGTTAATATACTGGCAGAGGTAGAAAGTTGGGAAGAGGTACTAATCCAAAATCCCATGAAGGCGAAATAACTCCTTAGGAGAATGGAATGGATCCGTACAATAACTAACATGAGGAAATCTAGGATATCTGCCTCATTTACAAATATTAACAAACCGAGAGACACAGGCCAAGATATTTGACCAAATTCCCAGAGCCTTGCATAAGGTCAGATTTTCTACGATTTCGGTTAAATTTGTTGCAAACTTTAGAAATTCAGAACATCAGGGACGCGGAAAGGAGTGCGAGCCCAAATTGCCAGAAATTTGATGGAAATGAGATCCAAAATCTCAGACATTTTGATGATCAACTGCACAGGCACTATGGAACTAAGAAGGAATAGGGTGGCAAGATTTGTTCACTGCCCCAGATGGTTAGAGACTGACTGCTTCTGGAATAGACTGTCCGCAGGGGATGAGGTCTTTCTTACTGCTGAGGTTGTTAAAATATTATGAGATATGAATTTGTTAAATACTTCTGTATGATTAAGTCATTCTTTTTTATTCGAATAGGGAATGTGAAAAAAAATGTTATGGTGCTATATGGTATTTGATATGGTACTATATGTGGATTTTGTGAAAAGTCAATTTGACTTTGTATTGTTTTGACTATAACACAATAAAAACATTTTATAAAAAGGAATACATAGATATCGGAATAAACATAAACAGGGTCGCACACAATGGGTCTCATTACGAGGTAGGTGCTAAGGGATTACCGGCACCGGTAAGGGCACCGGTGCTGGTAATCCCTTACGACCCTATTCCGAGGTCCCTTAGTGGGCCCCTTCCTCAACGTCTGGTCTGACCAGGTGTTAAGGACGGGACCCGTTATGGGACTTCAGAGCTAATAATGGTACCGCAAATTGCAGTACCGTTATTAGCTCCATCCCTATTCCCGTTGAGCCCTATGGGGGCTCGAATGGGAATGGCGAATGGTTCCCGGACAGAATGTGGATTTACCCAGTCCTCCAAGGTTGGAATGACCCGCTAAATCCCTAATTCGGGAACCCGGACCCAGAATGCAGTAAGGGGGTAGCCATGGTGCTAACAGCACCATGGCTACCACCTACTTCGTAATGAGGCCCATTGTATTCATGTATGCCAACGATATGTTAATATATTTGCGAGATCTGGAGGTTAACATAGAGTATGTGCTAGAGGTCCTGGATAACTTTGGTACATTATCAGGGATAAGGATAAACAAGACCAAATCCACCTTATTTCCCCTGGCCTAGTTGGCTAAGGCAAGGCATACAGACTTGCCCGTGCTTCCCCTGCCATGGAGCGTGTCCCATTTTAAATATCTAGGACTCGACATACACCATGATCCCAACGAGGAGCATGAACGGAACAACATTCGGGCTAAAGATGGTCTGACCAAGTCTATGCATTTTTGGAGCAAACTACCCCTCTGTATGATGGGCAGAGCTGCCCTTCTTAAAATGGTTGCCGTACCTAGACCGATGCACTGCTTTGGGAATGTCCCATTTGACACACCCAGGAAGTTGTTGGGGGAAAGTTGGAATGGTTAAACATTTAAGTTGGAAAACACTGTTATGACAGAAGATTGATTGATGTGACATAAGTGGAATGCTAAGTAAAACCAATAAAATATAGTAAAACAAATAAAAATAAATAAGTATGCCCACATGGTCTGAGGTACCACGTGATGCTGATCAGTTTTCTGATCCTGCCACAACTGATGAGGACCAAGCAGACCAGGGTAGCGAAGACCCACTCCACGCTGTCAGAGCCTTTCATGACCAGGTAGTGGATATGATGGCATTGATGGATATTCCAATACACGAGCCTCCGGCTCCACAAGAAGGTATACTTTCAGGAGCCTTAACTCTTACGACACAGGAGTGCACAGGCCTTTTCCTTCAAAAGGATGTGCTTACTGAAGCCTGCATGGTCTGGGAAAAACCTCATTCCGGGCAGCACGTAAATAGGAAAATTGATGCTCGCTAAAAGCTACACTCGTCAGAAGACATATCTTTGACTGCATATCCACTCCCCTCATCAACGGTGGCGGTAGCAGCTAAGCTTGAGTCTAAGCCATCCTCAACATCCTCTACGGCTGCCTCCCAGGTCATGTCCAAAGAGGACAAACTTCTTGACGCCATTGGGAAAAAGGTATTTTCCAATTCTGGTCTTCAACTGCGCCAGGGGAATACCGAAGTAATCCTTGGAGCCGCTAATCTCAAGCTGTGGAAGGAGCTTTCCGAATTCTAAGAATATATCCCTCAAGACAGGCTGGAAGATTTTAATAGGACCTATTCGATGTCAGAGTTCTGGCTCACAACCTGCTGTAGGCCGCGGGCCATCATGTACACACTTCTGCTCAGGGCTTTATGGTTGGCGTAGGCATCTCCCGCCAAGAGTGGTTGCATGCTGCAAAGTTCTTGAAGGAGGGTCAGGATGAAGTACTCAACCTTCCCTTCGAAGGTAAAGAGCTGTTCCACTTCTCCACTGACGAGGAACTCAATAAAACAAAGGCAAGCATGCAAACAGCAATATCTTTGTCACTCCTTGCAAAACCCCCAGCTAAAGCGGCCTATACGCAGAGGTTGGAGACCCAGACAAGGTCCTTCTCAGGTTTTAGAGGGTCCCAGGAGCATTGAGCACGCTGGGCCGAAGGTTCCTTTGGTGCACCTCGACGCAAGCAACAAAGGCAAACTGGATGGTTTTTCTCTCGGTCATCAGCCTCCTCCTCTGCAACAGGAGGTCTTGCCCATGATAAATTATCCAAATGATGTTTCCATAGGTCAAGCGAGACTCCGGTGGGAGGGTGAATATCGTCTCATCTCGAGGCGTGGCAGACCATCACATGAGATCAAAAGGGACCACAAAGACTGGAATTTCCTCAGAGGTTCCCCATCTGGGGGCTAAAACTAAGCCCAGAGCTTCTGGGGTTGCTTCAACCAAGGTGATTCCAGTGGTTTCTCAGTCTGGGACTAAATGTAGCGAGCCTAGTCTTGAGGGTTCCTGTCAAGTGACTTAAAGTACTGGGGTAAAACCCTGAGGAACCCCAATCACAGGCTTTTTCAAAGACCAGCAGGATTGAGGATCTCCATTTAGGAGCTCTGGCTACCGGGCGTGACCCTAAGCTTTACCACAAACAATCTTGTGGTCGTACCGGTCCTGTTGAGGGGGCAAGGAAAGAGGGCAAAGGCCCTAAGCTTCAAGCAACGTCCCTACTGAGGTTCACTCACTGAGGGCTAATTCTTCCGCAGAAACCAAAAGGGCTGAAAAGCGCTCCAGGTCTGCTTGTACCAGTTCTGCTGCAGTTCCCTGTCAGAGGGCTACAACTGATTCAAAAGCCTCTACAATCCCTTTAGTGACAATGGGCTCACTAAAACCTGTGATGCAAAACACTTCAAGCAGTGACAAAATGGCGGTTGAACCCACGTGGTCTGAAACGGCCATTTTGACAAGCTCTTCCACATTAACGTTCTCAATGGCTGGTACAGAGGGGCCTACCTTTGGGGTCAATGCCAGAGTTTTCCTAACGGAGGACAGAATTGCAGATTTATCAACCACATGCTTTCTTTTCCTGAACTCCTCCAACAGGTCAGCATGGTGGTTTCAGAGACTCTTGGGCCTGAAGGTTTCATGTGTTCTAGCCCTACCTCTTGCAATACTGAAGATGAGGCGCACACAGCTCGCGCTGCAGAGCTGCTGGTCCCAAGCTTTGGACTCAGACTCCAAAATAATTTCAATACCATCCTTCATGACGGCGGATCTTCAATGGTGGTCAACCTCCAGCAACCTTTAAGTGGGAACCTCCTTCCAGGAGCCCTTCCCACAGATTATGGTTACAACAGACTCCTCCCTCCTAGGGTGGGGAGAGGCATTGGGTCACCTTGAGGAGTATGATCTGTGCACGCCCCAGGACAGAATGTCTCATATCAACTACCTAGAACTCCTGCCAGTTTTTCTGGCATTGAAAACTTTCCAGCCTTCTATCATCAACAGAGTGGTTCGAATTTGCACTGACAAATCTGTAACTTTGTTCTATGTCAACAAACAGGGGAGCACCAGGGCGCCTTCTCTGGTGGATCTATCTATCCAGATTTGGAATTGGGCAGTCCAACACAATGTCTGGGGTTGCTTCAACCGGGGTTATTCCCAAGGTTTGCCAATCTGGGTCTAAATGTCCCGAGCCTAGTCTTGAGTTTTGCTGTAAAGTGACTAGAAGTACCAGGGCTAATCTGAGGATTGCCAAACAGGGACTATAATCAAAACCAGCAGGATCGTAGGGCCCCATCCAGAGGCTGAGGCTTCCAGATGTGACCCTAAGATTTCCCATAAACAATCTTGTGGTTGTACCGGTCCTGCTAAGGGGGCAAAGAAGGTGAGCATGGGCCCTAAGTCTTCAAGCACTGTACCTGCCGAGGTTCCCTCTCTAAGGGCTATTTCTTCTGCAGAATCTAAAGGGACTGAAAAGCGCCCAGGGTCTGCTAGTACCGGCTCTGCCGAGGTTCCCTGTCAGAGGGCTAAAATTGATTACAAAGCCCCTACTATCCCTCTGGTGACAATGGCCTCACTAAAACCTGTGACGCAGATCACTTCAGGCGGTGACAAAATTGCGGTTTAATCCACACGGTTATAATGTAGGAGGCATGTAAACCTTCTACAAGAGCGCAGTACAAAAGTAAATGGCTTTCTGTTGACTGTGTCTTGTCTTTTATATTGGACCTTGCAGCCTCTGGCATCCACGTCTTATCATGCAGAACATATCTGTCAGCCATTGCAGCTTATCTTTGTACAGATAATTGCTATTTTTCTCTGACAAATCCAGTAATCAATAGTCATTTTGCAGGCTTTCTGCTGGTCGGGCTTTCTCACCCAAAAAGGGATCGAAACGTGGTCCTTACCTCTTTGTGTCACAAGTCATTTGAACCAATGGCCACTACGGAGCTCAAGTTTTTCTCCTGGAAAGTGGCCTTCTTGATTGCAGTAACATCTGTGAGAAGAATAAGCGAGTTTCAAGCTCTCTCTGTCGAACACCCGTTCTTGACCTTTCACAAGGATCATTTTGTGCTTCTCACTCATCCTTCTTTCCTTCCAAAAATTGTCTCTGAGTTCCACAAAAATCAGTTCATATCCCTACCGGTTTTCTTTCCAAACCCAGTTTCGGATACAGAAAGGGTTCTGCATAACCTGGATGTCAGAAGAGCTCTAAAGTTTACCTTGACAGAACAAGCCAACTTAGAAGCTCCTCACAGCTCGGGGACCCATAGGGTAAACCGACCTCAAAAGCGTCCATCTCACGCAGGATTGCTTCATGTATCTCCGAGGCTTATACAATTCAAGGCCTTCAGCCCCAAGGGACTTTCAGTTGCTGTTGCCTTCCAGAAATATGTTCATTGGGAGTCCATATCCAAGGCTGCTACGTGGGCTTCTCCCTTGACTTTCTGCAGACACTATTGTCTTGACCTGAGCTCCCGGGCTGATGCCCAGTTCGGCCAGGCAGTTCTTAAGAACCTGTTTCAGTAAGGGACATTTCCATCCTCACGTTTCTTTGGTCAGTGCTTGGGAATCTCCCAAAGGTATGGAGGAAAGGTGGCAGGACGTATGAGTATAACAAAGTTACTCACTGTAGTGACTACCTTACTCCTAGTCCAGAGTTCCCTTTCCTCCATACACCTGCTCGCTGTCCTCTCTAAAAAGTATCCTCTATTTTGCTAATGGTCCTTCGACTTTGGCGATAGAAGAGGACAGAAGGGTGATGCGCAGGGAGAGCTCAGGAAGGCGGGATTACGGTCACATGCGGTGGCCCCTATGGACTAGCAGTAAGGTAGTCACTACAGTGAGTAACTTTGTTATTCTCATGACCTGGAGGACATTCTTGCCCGTAACACAGTGAGGGATGTAGAGGGCATCCACAGATAAATTGATTTTTGAAAAGGTCTCCCATTCTCCACTATAGGGTGCATAGCATTGGGGAGAAAAGTTTGTTCTCCCCTGCCTCCTTTATTATTTGGTTAACGTGCAACACTATGTTCCTGCAGTCTTTTTCTTTCATTGGACTCTCTCATTGGAAGTTTTATCTGGGCTACTGGCAGTAGGCAGTAGTAGACTCGCTCGGTGCACCCTGTGTAGACGGTATGAAGAAGGGGGCACCCAGCTACCATGGCTATATTACCTGGCTGCCCAGTTGTGTTTTGTGGTGGGATGGCTTGCAGATGACATGGTGCTAGATGGTAAATTATTGGCAGGGTGTAGTTGGTCGGCCTTGACTAAGGAGATCCTCTGGTTGAAAGATAGTTGTTTGGGAATGATGCCACACATGCTGTGACTGGGCAGGCACATTTGGGGAAGTGTTCAGAATACTCTTAGGATCCATAATGCCTACTCCCCACATATACCCCTTGCTGCAGATGTATGCCTATGCATGGATGATATCCTGAATATTAGACCCTGGGAGGATGTAGGACTCGAAAGACATGTACAAGGATGGCTGATTCAGGGACTTCGACGACCTAGTTGCTGTGGATGTGCTCCCTACTGGGCAATTTCTGAGATATCTAAGGATTGTACGAATTGCTAAACTGAAATGGCCTGAATGGCCTGAAGACCCTATTCCAAATACATTGGTGTCCTTGATGTCTGAGTTGGAAGATGGAGTGAGGCCGGTGTCACGTCTTTATGGCAGTATGCTGGTCCTTGCATGCCCATTGTTGATTAAGCTTCGGATGGCATGGGATGAGGACCTGGGTCTAGTGTCGCAAGACATGCAGTGGGAGAGGATACTGTTATTCTTTAAACACATGCCCAGAAATGACCATTAGGGTTGCTCGAGTTACTGTGCAGCTTGGTCCAGAGTGTCCCTGGTGCAGGAACCCCTCAGCGAACTTTACACATATGTACTGGCACCGCCCGAAAGTCCAGTATTTTTGGGGGAAGATCAAACTTGTGGTTACAGTCGTCAATATTACGAGGTTCTCCTAGTCCCCGATTGAGTGCCTACTGGGTATATTACCCAGACCACATACATTCGAGCATGCTGTTAAACTGATGGATCTTGCCTGGAAGCTCGCCAAGAGGAGAATCGCAATGGCATTGAAAGATAAGAGTGGGGCCTGCTATATGATGTGAAGGCATGATTTAGGAAGATGGAGCGTGGCTGAAACTGCTCTCCGGCGTGAGTCTGTGAGATGGGGCCTGAAGGAAACCACTACAAATATTGAGGCAGGAAACACTCTCCTTTTGGTCATTTATTTCCCCATCTGATTAAAGACCTCCTTGAATATTACTTAACTCACAATCACTTAAGTGACAGACTCACAGATATTTATTTTTCAAGCACTCTTACTCTTCCCTCTGTTTCACTGTTCCCAATGTTTTATGCTTGTGCCCCTCAACATTATTGAATTTTGAGTGGAGTGTACTTCTCGCTGCATTGGATGGCTTGTGATTATCTCACTGTTGCTCAGTTTGTTGTTTGTTAATTGACAGTGTTGTTTGCAGGGACATTTCTCTTTGAAGTTCTCTATTTTACAAATGCTAATAAACAGTTTTATAATAATAGACTGCCGCTTTTGTAGACAAGACGGCCTTAGCAGACGGAAGTTGTCATATAGTAAGCAGGCTCACGTGCCCCGATCTGTGTGTGAAGCGTATTAGCAGCGTGCTCAGCAAGACCCAAAAATATCACTGTGTGTCTTGTATCCTGAAAATGCTTTCCTGAGCTGAGAACAGAGCCTCTGCCTAGGACCTGTATGCTGAGACATTGTTCATCCACCTGGAACATTGTTGCTTGTCAGTATCATGCTATGTCTGAAACCTACCCCTCCATTGTTATGTTATGTTACAACACTTGTATAGCGCCAAAAGCCCTAGGGATGTTTGCTCTCTGGTATAAAGCATAGTAACAGCATCAGAGGGGGGTTTCTGCATCGTCTCATTTGTCTTTGGGTTGCTGTTGGTTCTGTGTATGCTGGATACGCCGAATTGCATACACAAGTCGTTCGCCAATCCACTGGAATAGTCTGTGGTTATTTTTCCATGACTCCCGACTTACATGGATTTTATACATTCACATAACATGGTCTTCTATGAAAGAGGGGTACCAAACAAGGTTCGCTGACAACCATATACATTATATCAGGTTATTTCCAGCCTGTTTTTCATGGTTCTCATAATACGGAACATAAATAACAATTCAAAATGCCAAACACAAGTGAATCTTAGCTTTGCAAGTAAGACATGAAGGACATTAACTGGATAGCAGCATATGTGTATTTTCCACCACAATTATCATACAGTTACTGATTCAGAGGTGCACATATCACATATTTGTATATCCTGACAGTGCAGTTCTACAGTGGTTTTCATTAAGTACAAAATTCGTCACTCTCTGAGGCTTTACATATTTCTTTCGGATACAGGTGCATTGCCCTTTCAACAGGCGGAGTAAACAAACAAAATGAGTATCATCACAGCAATATCTAGGGCAGATGTACCTAAGGAGCAGAGGATATTGGTAAACCAAGACCACACAGCCCATCCTGGACTCTTATTCTCATGGAGGGCAGTGATGGGCTGGTGAATGTGACATGCAATATCAGTGATATTGCTATCGGAATTTGGTATATGAGTGCAAAATGTGGTTTTGACAAGAGTGCACATGGACACTTTAGAAGCTAGAAGGGTATCTAAAGCCATACATTTCTGGAGTCCCATGGTAGGGATGGCAACCTGCGTGTGGCACAGCAGAAGAGGGGAGAAGGAGGTGTTGGTGACCTACTCTAATAGTCTGGACAGTCTGGACAGTTTGTCAGTGTTCAATTTCACACCCAGTCTATGGATTAGGTATCCTACCCCATTAATGACATTCTCTCACACTGAACTTCTCCGGTGGGCAGAAGAAGGGAATGTTTTGGAGTGGCATATTGCGGGTAAGACATATTCCATATAACAGCTTCCTCATAATTTTTGGGCAACCAGGATTATGCATTAACCCCACAGATAAACAGGGTAATTCATGGAATTAATGTGCGCTGAAAACGGGGACGCAAGGTTGAAAATCACAACGCGCGCATGTCGATTCATGGAAGGCGCTGCGCGTGGCTTACCTGTGATCTGCGCTGAATCCGCGTGTGACGCACATGTCATTGCGACATCCCGAAGGCTATGCGCGAGATGGCCAGTGAAGGTGCACACAGCCCAGCGCACACACCTAAAAAGGGGGTGGAACACGCAGAATGGGGAACAACACGTGAAAATGTGGACATTATGGGATAAGTACCGCTGCCAAATCCTCACAACGCCCACATGCACACTAACAACACATATTAATGGAATCGAACAGGGGAAACCTGCGCGCCACAAAAGACGCACTAAGCCGGAAACACGGAAACACGTACGCCAGGCGAAAGCTGGCGTAAGCGCCCCCGCGCAGCAGAAAAGTGCACGCAAACAACAAGCAAGCTCATACCGCTACAATGAATGTACCGTTCCTCCCAGCAGTGGTCGTGTGAAACCGCAGGAGGAGGACGATAGCCAGGCACTGCATTTTTTTAACCAGGACCAGCCTTTTTGGGATGCCTGATGACCAGGTCTATGGCAGGTACAGGTTTCCACCCCATATCATCCTAGATCTGGTCGCTGAGTGGGAGGATGACCTCATATCACCCACCCTGTGCTCCCAAGCACTGAGCCCCTTGGAAAAGGTGCTCAATGTACTGCATTTCTTGGCCACTGGGTCATTTCAGCGGACAAGTGCCATAGTTGGGGCGTCTCACAGCCCACACAGTCACGCTGCCTGCACTAGGTGTTAGCGATCATCACTGCACGCCCCTCAGTCCGCAGGCACATATACATGCCCAGAACACGCGCAGAAAGGCAGGCCGTGGTCCAGGACTTTTACGGGGTGGCACACTTTCCCAAAGTGCTCGGTGCCATTGATTGCACCCATGTGGCTGTACATCCTCCTAGGGCCACTGAGCACATCTATCGCATCCACAAACACTGGCATTCCATCAACGTGAAGGTGGTATGCGATGCCAAGGGAATAATCACTTCTGTCTACGCAAACTATCCAGGGGCCACACATGATAGTTTCATATTCAGAATGTCACCCCTAAACCGGGACCTGGAAGCTGGGAGGCATGGCGACACATGGCTCATTGGTGAGTACAAATGCCTGTGCACATGCATGCCTGTCACACACAGAGAAATGGAAAAACCCAACTAATCACAACCATTATCACCTCCCCAGGGGACAGTGCCTACCCTCTGAGCACCTACATGATGACGCCAGTACAGAACCCCACCACAGCACCCGAGGTAAGATACAACACAGCCCATATTGCAACCCGGGGCATAGTGGAGCACACATTCAGAGTGCTCAATTCACGTTTCCGCTTCCTGGACCGCTCTGGTGGCCAGCTGCTATATGCACCCCAGTACTGTGCAGGATCATTGTGGTAACATATGTCCTGCATAAAGTTGAACCAGGCGGGGCATGCCGGTGGACATGGTGGTGCCCCCACATCCCCAACCACATGCACGGGGGCTGCGCATGGGAGGGGAAAGGGCACGTGGCGAGGGAGCCCGTACCCAGCTTGTGGCAACATTTTCCACCTAAAATCCCACCCTTGCTGAGTGCACACAGGCCTGGCACATACCATGTGACAATCGATGATAACAAAGGGACAGTCAACGGTCACAACCCTACCACCCTGAGATTGTTTCCCTGGAAGTGCTACATTGTGTGCATCCCTAGCTACTTAAAGAGAGCCAATGCTGTGCCAGTAAAAGGCACACATTCATGTTATGTTATGTTATGTTATGTTATGTTATTTTATGTTATGTTAAAGGCATTTATGTAAGCGCACATACACCCGAAGGCATCTTGGTGCTGAGGAAACAAGGTGAAGCAAGGATCTTGTAGGGCCACTAAAAAAGCAGAGTTTTCAATCTACCCCGAAAGGCCAGATGATCAGAGATATCTCGCAAGGCGAAAGGAAGGCGATTCCATGCTTCAGCAGTGGCAACAGAGAAGGCCCGGCCACCCCTATGGGCTAACCTGAACCGAGGAACAGTCAGCCTGTCACAACTGAACTTAAGGGAGGAGGATTTCAATCCCCTCTCCCGAACCACAGAAGCCGAATGGATCGACCCCTCCCACCGTGGTTGGCACGGGCGCCTGGATGTTCGAATTACAGGTAGCCACGTGGCAGCCAATGGGGGGAAGAAGGAGTTAGGGAAAGGGGATGGACAAATAAAGGGAAGGAAGGGAAGACAACAAGACATAAACAACAAAAGACCCCTACAATTCCTGACTAGATAGCTTAATACTCCTGCAACCTGACCTGACTCTATCGTCAGTAATTAGTTGAACATAACATAACCTTCAAACCATACATAACTCATCATACATGACCTCCTGTATGTTAGCAATCATGACGTAACGCCACACTACACAAATCGTGAGCAAACATGGATTAACACAACACAATGCACATAGAAAGGCGCTTTTCTCCATGTGGAAAAGCTAATAACTGGAAATGCGGATTAGTACGATGACATAAAGCCATAATACACTGATCATGAACAGAGAACATTGAGACATACACATGCCTCACAAACATGGATTAACATAACAAACTGCACATAGAAAAACGAATAACTGGAAATGCGGATTAGTAGAGTTGTTCTTTCCCTGGTATTTAGAACGTGAGGAAAACAATTTGCCTGCAACCAGACTGGCGTTTATCTTGCCCAAAACCAATGATTTATGAGAGTTCACTTAACTTATGGTCCGGACGTTTTCCTTATTACGTCCGGACATAAATGCTTGAAGCTTCTGATTTACTCCATATCACTGCCGCAACCTGGCAAAACAAACAAACACAGAAGCACTTAACTGATGGTCCGGGAGCCTCCTGCGGCTGACCTGGACCTGTAGCTCTGGAGCAGATTAAGGAGTGTGCACCGCCGCACCCCGGGAAATAAAGATGCCTTGCGACATAGCCGGCGTGACTCCTTCCCGCCGCCCGCTTACACCTCTAGCGTTGCTGCTTGGCTCCTGCCGCCGCCGCCCATGCTCTCCAACATTAATCAACAGCACATGAGCACGGGCGGACGGCCGTTAAGAGCCCAATCCCTAATTACAAAGTGCCGGCAGCTGAGTACCGACAGGCCCAAGGACCTACCCATTCCCCCATGCCTGCTGGGAATTGTAGTTTTTAGATATGCCGTACCTGCTTCCTCCTGCACCACAGGCCCTTATTCCTGACATTACCTCCCCTTCCAGGGCTCTTCCCAGGACCTGCCTTGTCCGGATATTTTGCATGAAACATTCTTACCAGACGAGGTGCATGCACTGCACTAGCAGGTTCCCAGGAGCAATCTTCCAGTCCATATCCAGCCCACCGGATCAAATACCATAACACTTGTCTCCTCCTTTTTGAGTCCAAAATCTGCTTTACTTCATATTCCACATGACCCTCTTTGTGGATAGCTGGAGGTCTCTGCACGCGTGTTCCAGGCGCTGCGGGTTTAAGCAGACACACATGGAATACCGGGTGGATTCTCAGAAATTTAGGCAAACACAATTTCACAGCAACTTCTGACACAATTTTTACTATTTCATAGGGTCCAATAAATTTGGGAGCAAATTTTCGAGATCCTATTAGAGGCAAATTGCGTGTGGATAGCCATACCTTATCCCCCACCTTGTACTGCGGAGCCTCACTTCTCTTTTTGTCTGCATACAACTTATATTGAGTTTTTGCATATTCAAGGTTATCTTGTGCCTTCTGTCTGATGGTTAGAAGCAATTGTTTTCTGTTTTGGAGTATTGGAAAGTTCTCAACATTTGGTAGCTGCTCCGGTAACATTTCCTGTACCTGCCCATACAAGCACTCATTCCCAGGAGCCATTCCCAGGGAAGCATGTTCAGCATTATTATAGGTGAATTTAGCTAACCATAAGGCTTGAACCCACGACTCCATTACTTCATGTAAATAACAGTGCAAGTATTGCTCCAGCGTCTGGTTAACTCTTTCAGTTTGTCTATCAGTCTGGGGATGATAACTAGTGGACAGGGCACAATTGATTCCTAACATCTGACAGAAAGCGCGCCAAAACCTTGATGTAAACGCGGTCCCCTATCAGACACAATAGTACGTGGTAGTCCATGAAGGCGAACCACATGCTGCAAAAACAATTCTGCCAATTCCCCTGCTCCTGGAATGCCTCTACAAGGCACAAAGTGAGCCTGTTTAGATAAGTAATCCACTATCACCCATATCGTATCATACTGATCATCCGGAGGTAAGTCTGTGATAAAGTCCATTGATATGTGTGTCCATATTTTGGTGGGAGTGGGCAATGGTTTAAGTAACCCTGACTTCTTGGTGTGATCAGCTTTACTTCGTACGCATGTTTCACATTCCTGCACATACTTGATTACCTCTTGTTTCAAATTGGGCCACCAAAAGTATCTTTCCACTAGAGTCTGTGTCTTTTTACTCCCTGAATGTCCAGCCAGAGGGGAATTATGGCACTAATGCATAGCCTTCATTTGAAGTTCCAAAGTAGGCAAATATAATCTTCCATCATATTAAGGGAGATTCTCTTTAAATGTTTCCAAAGGGTTATTCACTCCCCAACTCTGATTCTTTTGATTCCTCATTGCCTGTTTCACCTGCTTCATCAATTTAGAGACTACGGCCCCTACCATCTTCTCTGCCGGGATTATAGATTTTGTTTCAGATACCATGTTGTCCATGTTTTGTTGGCGTGATAAGGCATCTGCTTTTCCATTTCTTTTTCCCAGGCGGAAGGTCACAACAAAATCAAACTCGTTGAAGAATTGAGACCACCGTAGTTGTCTAGGACTCAATGTGTGAGCCGTCTTAAAGTACTGTAGGTTTTTAGTCACTACCAACACCTGATGTTTAGCCCCCAGTAAATAATGTCTCCATTCCAAGAAAGCTGCTCTGATTGCCAACAATTCTTTATCAGTGATGGAATAATTTTGTTCACATGGAGTGAGCTTTCATGAATAGAAGGCTACTGGATGCCAACTCCCTTCTGGATCCTTCTGAGATAATACCACCCCTATGGCCACATTGGACGCATCAGTTTCTACTTGAAACATCCTATCCAAATCTGGATGTCGTAATACTGGAGCTGTGGTAAATGCCATTTTTAATTCTTGAAAAGCTTTTTCCGCCCCCACATCCCAACAAAAACTTGTTGCCTTTCTTAATAATCTTGTTATAGGTGCCACAATCTGAGAAAAATTAGTAATGAATCGTCTATAGAAATTGGCGAAACCCAAAAAAGATTGAATATCTTTAACACACTGGGGTTTGGGCCAGTCGAGGACTGCTTGCACCTTGCTTTTGTCCATAATTATCCCTTCCGAGGTCAAAATGAAGCCCAAAAACTCCACTCTTTTCACATGAAAGGCACATTTTTCCAATTTCACATATAACTGATGTTCTTGCAATTTCTTTAACACTGCCCTTACATGGTTCACATGCTGTTCTTGTGAATTAGAATAAATTAGAATGTCATCAATATATACAATAACAAAGATGTCCAAAAACTCACTCAAAACCTCCTGCATAAAAAATTGAAATGCCGCAGGAGCATTACATAAACCATAAGTCATAACCAAATATTCAAATAATCCAAACTTACTTCTAAATGCAGTTTTCCACTCATCACCTTCCTTGACACGAATCAAATGATAAGCTCCACGTAAATCAAGTTTTGTGTATACCACTGCTGTTTTCACTTGATCCAGCAGTCCAGAAATTAAAGGGAGTGGATATCTGTTTTTTACTGTCACCCCGGGTTCTAACTCTATAACACAGTCATATGGTCTATGGGGAGGCAACTGTTCCACTCCTCCTTTGTCAAACACATTTACAAACTCTTGATATTGAGCCGGAACCTGTAACCCCACAGCCCCCCCCCCCACTTGCACTGCCCGTGACTGATCTGCCAAAAACAATGCAGGACTCACCTCCTCCTGAATGTGACCATTGCATTCTGGATTCTCAAAAAAAGTCTCTCTAGCTACCCAATCAATTCTTGGATTATGCTGAGTCAACCAAGGAATTCCTAAAATAAGACCAAATTGGGGAGCTGCGATTAGATCCAGTACAATGTCCTCCACATGTCCAGACTGACACCTCATTTCTATGGGTTGAGTTTGCTGACAAATGGGTCCTGAAATTAAAGGCGACCCATCCACCGACGGCACCCCTTCCACCTGAGTATTTTCTCGCAAATGGCAACCCCAGTCTTTTGGCCAAATCAATGTCAATAAAGTTTCCAGTTGCCCCTGAATCTATCATGGCTGACACCATCTGTTTTGTACAAGCAAAAAAAAAAGTTACCAAAATATTCAAATGAGAATTACCTTTTCGTGAAGTATTTGCTACCCAAGTGGGGAACTTTTCAACCACTGAGCCTGACACCTGTGTTCCCCCTAAGGCCGGCCCAATCCTTTTCCCGACTCGCCTTTGCTCTTATCTCCACCACCTATCTTCTTGGGAGTATTTAGACAAGTACGAATATAATGTCCAGGTTGACCACAGTACAAACACAAATTATTAACCTTCCTCTGCTCCTTTTCTGTAGCCGATAAAGGTCCCCTCACCCCTCCAATCTGCATAGGTTCCCCTTCACCGTTTCTGTTCACCCTTCCTCTATCCAATCGTACAAAAGGTACCACCTCTGGTTTTTTCCTATCTCCCTTTCGTTCATTCATCCTATGATCCAACCTTAATGCCAAATCAATCATAGCTGTACATGTGTTGGGCTGAGGCTCCACCTGTGCCATAGCGTCTTTTAATTCTTCTTTCAATCCCTGATAGAATAAAACTGTCTGTTTATTTTCTGGTCAATCTGTTTCAATTACCAGTCTATTGAAGTGTGTCACATAAGAAACCAAATCTCTGGTACCCTGTTTTAGTGCCAATAACTCATTGTCTTGTGCCAATGACACTTCCCATCGGTCAAATAATCGACCAAATTTTGCCAGAAAATTATCCCAATTATACAATAATGGATCATCTTTCTGTACCAATGGCATCGCCCAAGCGGCCGCATCTCGTTTTAGATATGAAATTACAAAGGCAGTTCTTGCTTGAATAGTCTCAAAGGCCGATGGTTTACGCAGGAAATGTAACCTACACTGGGTCAAGAACGCCATGTATTTTTTTGGGTCCCCAGAAAATCTTTCGGGCGCAACCAAAGGCACACTACTGGGAGCTTGAACCACAACAGTGGGCGTTCTTGTTCCTGTTCTACCGGTAGAAGACCCTGCTTCCTCCAAAGGAGTCCCTTGTGCTACCAATCCTTGCACTTGATTCTTCAGAGTACTAGATTCCTGTCTGACATGTATTAATTCCACCTGAATATTCTGTAGTGCCTTTAGCACTTCTGCTAAAGAGGGAGGGTTATCCATTTGGCCTGGGTGGTTCAGTAATCCTGAAATCGGGGGCTGTTGATTCTGTCACAACTGAACTTAAGGGAGGAGGATTTCAATCCCCTCTCCCGAACCACAGAAGCCGAATGGATCGACCCCTCCCAACGTGGTTGGCACGGGCGCCTGGATGTTCGAATTACAGGCAACCACGTGGCAGCCAATGGGGGAAGAAGGAGTTAGGGAAAGGGGATGGTCAAATAAAGGGAAGGAAGGGAAGACAACAAGACATAAACAACAAAAGACCCCTACAATTCCTGACTAGATAGCTTAATACTCCTGCAACCTGACCTGACTCTATCTTCAGTAATTAGTTGAACATAACATAACCTTCATACCATACATAAATCATTATACATGACCTCCTGTATGTTAGCAATCATGACGTAACGCCACACTACACAAATCGTGAGCAAACATGGATTAACACAACACAATGCACATAGAAAGGCGCTTTTCTCCATGTGGGAAAGCTAATAACTGGAAATGCGGATTAGTAGGATGACTTAAAGCCATAATACACTGATCATGAAAAGAGAACATTGAGACAAACACATGCCTCACAAACATGGATTAACATAACACACTGCACATAGAAAAACTAATAACTGGAAATGCGGATTAGTAGAGTTGTTCTTTCCCTGGTATTTAGAACGTGAGGAAAACAATGTGCCTGCAACCAGACTGGCGTTTACGTTGCCCAAAACCAATGATTTATGAGCGTTCACTTAACTTATGGTCCGGACGTTTTCCTTATTACGTCCGTACATAAATACTTGAAGCTTCTGATTTACTCCATATCACTGCCGCAACCAGGCAAAACAAACAAACACAGAAATACTTAACTGATGGTCCGGGAGCCTCCTGCGGCTGACCCGGACCTGTAGATCTGGAGCAGATTAAGGAGCGTGCACCGCCGCACCCCGGGAAATAAAGATGCCTTGCGACATAGCCGGCGTGACTCCTTCCCGCCACCCGCTTACACCTCCAGCGTTACTGCTTCGCTCCTGCCGCCGCCGCTGCCGCCCATGCTCTCCAACATTAATCAACAGCACATGAGCACGGGCGGACGGCCGTTAAGAGCCCAATCCGTAATTACAAAGTGCCGGCAGCTGAGTACCGACAGGCCCAAGGAACTACCCATTCCCCCATGCCTGCTGGGAATTGTAGTTTTTAGATATGCCGTACCTGCTTCCTCCTGCACCACAGGCCCTTATTCCTGACATTACCTCCCCTTCCAGGGCTCTTCCCAGGACCTGCCTTGTCCGGATATTTTGCATGAAACATTCTTACCAGACGAGGTGCATGCACTGCACTAGCAGGTTCCCAGGAGCAATCGTCCAGTCCATATCCAGCCCACCGGATCAAATACCATAACACTTGTCTCCTCCTTTTTGAGTCCAAAATCTGCTTTACTTCATATTCCACATGACCCTCTTTGTGGATAGCTGGAGGTCTCTGCACGTGTGTTCCAGGCGCTGCGGGTTTAAGCAGACACACATGGAATACCGGGTGGATTCTCAGAGATTTAGGCAAACACAATTTCACAGCAACTTCTGACACAATTTTTACTATTTCATAGGGTCCAATAAATTTGGGAGCAAATTTTCGAGATCCTATTAGAGGCAAATTGCGTGTGGATAGCCATACCTTACCCCCCACCTTGTACTGCGGAGCCTCCCTTCTCTTTTTGTCTGCATACAACTTATATTGAGTTTTTGCATATTCAAGGTTATCTTGTGCCTTCTGTCTGATGGTTAGAAGCAATTGTTTTCTGTTTTGGAGTATTGGAAAGTTCTCAACATTTGGTAGCTGCTCCGGTAACATTTCCTGTACCTGCCCATACAAGCACTCATTCCCAGGAGCCATTCCCAGGGAAGCATGTTCAGCATTATTATAGGTGAATTTAGCTAACCATAAGGCTTGAACCCACGACTCCATTCCTTCCTGTAAATAACAGCGCAAGTATTGCTCCAGCGTCTGGTTAACTCTTTCAGTTTGTCTATCAGTCTGGGGATGATAACTAGTGGACAGGGCACAATTGATTCCTAACATCTGACAGAAAGCGCGCCAAAACCTTGATGTAAACTGCCGTCCCCTATCAGACACAATAGTACGTGGTAGTCCATGAAGGCGAACCACATGCTGCAAAAACAATTCTGCCAATTCCCCTGCTCCTAGAATGCCTCTACAAGGCACAAAGTGAGCCTGTATAGATAAGTAATCCACTATCACCCATATCGTATCATACTGATCATCCGGTGGTAAGTCTGTGATAAAGTCCATTGATATGTGTGTCCATATTTTGGTGGGAGTGGGCAATGGTTTAAGTAACCCTGACTTCTTGGTGTGATCAGCTTTACTTCAAACGCATGTTTCACATTCCTGCACATACTTGATTACCTCTTGTTTCAAATTGGGCCACCAAAAGTATCTTTCCGCTAGAGTCTGTGTCTTTTTACTCCCTGAATGTCCAGCCAGAGGGGAATTATGGCACCAATGCATAGCCTTCATTTGAAGTTCCAAAGTAGGCAAATATAATCTTCCATCATAATAAGGGAGATTCTCTTTGAATGTTTCCAAAGGGTTATTCACTCCCCAACTCTGATTCTTTTGATTCCTCATTGCCTGTTTCACCTGCTTCATCAATTTAGAGACTACGGCCCCAACCACCTTCTCTGCCGGGATTATAGATTTTGTTTCAGATACCATGTTGTCCATGTTTTGTTGGCGTGATAAGGCATCTGCTTTTCCATTTCTTTTTCCCGGGCGGAAGGTCACCACAAAATCAAACTCGTTGAAGAATTGAGACCACCATAGTTGTCTAGGACTCAATGTGTGAGCCGTCTTAAAGTACTGTAGGTTTTTATGGTCTGTCACTACCAACACCTGATGTTTAGCCCCCAGTAAATAATGTATCCATTCCAAGAAAGCTGCCCTGATTGCCAACAATTCTTTATCAGTGATGGAATAATTGTGTTCACATGGAGTGAGCCTTCATGAATAGTAGGCTACTGGATGCCAACTCCCTTCTGGATCCTTCTGAGATAATACCACCCCTATGGCCACATTGGACGCATCAGTTTCTACTTGAAACATCCTATCCAAATCTGGATGTCGTAATACTGGAGCTGTGGTAAATGCCATTTTTAATTCTTGAAAAGCTTTTTCCGCCCCCACATCCCAACAAAAACGTGTTGCCTTTCTTAATAATCTTGTTATAGGTGCCACAATCTGAGAAAAATTAGTAATGAATTGTCTATAGAAATTGGCGAAACCCAAAAAAGATTGAATATCTTTAACACACTGGGGTTTGGGCCAGTCCAGGACTGCTTGCACCTTGCTTTTGTCCATAATCATCCCTTCCGAGGTCAAAATGAAGCCCAAAAACTCCACTCTTTTCACATGAAAGGCACATTTTTCCAATTTCACATATAACTGATGTTCTTGAAATTTCTTTAACACTGCCCTTACATGGTTCACATGCTGTTCTTGTGAATTAGAATAAATTAGAATGTCATCAACATATACAATAACAAAGATGTCCAAAAACTCACTCAAAACCTCCTGCATAAAAAATTGAAATGCCGCAGGAGCATTACATAAACCAAAAGGCATAACCAAATATTCAAATAATCCAAACTTAGTTCTAAATGCAGTTTTCCACTCATCACCTTCCTTGACACGAATCAAATGATAAGCTCCACGTAAATCAAGTTTTGTGTATACCACTGCTGTTTTCACTTGATCCAGCAGTCCAGAAATTAAAGGGAGTGGATATCTGTTTTTTACTGTCACCCCGGGTTCTAACTCTATAACACAGTCATATTGTCTATGGGGAGGCAACTGTTCCACTCCTCCTTTGTCAAACACATTTACAAACTCTTGATATTGAGCCGGAACCTGTAACCCCACAGCCCCCCCCACTTGCACTGCCCGTGACTGATCTGCCAAAAACAATGCAGGACTCACCTCCTCCTGAATGTTACCATTGCATTCTGGATTCTCAAAAAAAGTCTCTCTAGCTACCCAATCAATTCTTGGATTATGCAGAGTCAACCAAGGAATTCCTAAAATAAGACCAAATTGGGGAGCTGAGATTAGATCCAGTACAATGTCCTCCACATGTCCAGACTGACACCTCATTTCTATGGGTTGAGTTTGCTGACAAATGGGTCCTGAAATTAAAGGCGACCCATCCACCGACTGCACCCCTTCCACCTGAGTCTTTTCTCGCAAATGGCAACCCCAGTCTTTTGGCCAAATCAATGTCAATAAAGTTTCCAGTTGCCCCTGAATCTATCATGGCTGACACCATCTGTTTTGTACAAGCAAAAAATAAAGTTACCAAAATATTCAAATGAGAATTACCTTTTCGTGAAGTATTTGCTACCCAAGTGGGAACTTTTCAACCACTGAGCCTGACACCTGTGTTCCCCCTAAGGCCGGCCCAATCATTTTCCCGACTCGCCTTTGCTCTTATCTCCACCACCTATCTTCTTGGGAGTATTTAGACAAGTACGAATATAATGTCCAGGTTGACCACAGTACAAACATAAATTATTAACCTTCCTCTGCTCCTTTTCTGTAGCCGATAAAGGTCCCCTCACCCCTCCAATCTGCATAGGTTCCCCTTCACCGTTTCTGTTCACCCTTCCTCTATCCAATCGTACAAAAGGTACCACCTCTGGTTTTTTCCTATCTCCCTTTCGTTCATTCATCCTATGATCCAACCTTAATGCCAAATCAATCATAGCTGTACATGTGTTGGGCTGAGGCTCCACCTGTGCCATAGCGTCTTTTAATTCTTCTTTCAATCCCTGATAGAATAAAACTGTCTGTTTATTTTCTGGCCAATCTGTTTCAATTACCAGTCTATTGAAGTGTGTCACATAAGAAACCAAATCTCTGGACCCCGTTTTAGTGCCAATAACTCCTTGTCTTGTGCCAATGACACTTCCCATCGGTCAAATAATCGACCAAATTCTGCCAGAAAATTATCCCAATTATACAATAATGGATCATCTTTCTGTACCAATGGCATCGCCCAAGCGGCCGCATCTCGTTTTAGATATGAAATTACAAAGGCAGTTCTTGCTTGAATAGTCTCAAAGGCCGATGGTTTACAAAGGAAATGTAACCTACCCTGGGTCAAGAACGCCATTTATTTTTTTGGGTCCCCAGAAAATTTTTCCGGCGCAACCAAGGGCACACTACTGGGAGCTTGAACCACAACAGTGGGCGTTCTTGTTCCTGTTCTACCGGTAGAAGACCCTGCTTCCTCCAAAGGAGTCCCTTGTGCTACCAATCCTTGCACTTGATTTTTTAGAGTACTAGATTCCTGTCTGACATGTATTAATTCCACCTGAATATCCTGTAGTGCCTTTAGCACTTCTGCTAAAGAGGGAGGGTTATCCATTTGGCCTGGGTGGTTCAGTAATCCCGAAATCGGGGGCTGTTGATTCTGTCACAACTGAATTTAAGGGAGGAGGATTTCAATCCCCTCTCCCGAACCACAGAAGCCGAATGGATCGACCCCTCCCACCGTGGTTGGCACGGGCGCCTGGATATTCGAATTACAGGTAGCCACTTGGCAGCCAATGGGGGAAGAAGGAGTTAGGGAAAGGGGATGGTCAAATAAAGGGAAGGAAGGGAAGACAACAAGATATAAACAACAAAAGACCCCTACAATTCCTGACTAGATAGCTTAATACTCCTGCAACCTGACCTGACTCTATCTTCAGTAATTAGTTGAACATAACATAACCTTCATACCATACATAAATCATTATACATGACCTCCTGTATGTTAGCAATCATGACGTAACGCCACACTACACAAATCGTGAGCAAACATGGATTAACACAACACAATGCACATAGAAAGGCGCTTTTCTCCATGTGGGAAAGCTAATAACTGGAAATGCCGATTAGTAGGATGACTTAAAGCCATAATACACTGATCATGAACAGAGAACATTGAGACAAACACATGCCTCACAAACATGAATTAACATAACACACTGCACATAGAAAAACTAATAACTGGAAATGCGGATTAGTAGAGTTGTTCTTTCCCTGGTATTTAGAACGTGAGGAAAACAATGTGCCTGCAACCAGACTGGCGTTTACCTTGCCCAAAACCAATGATTTATGAGAGTTCACTTAACTTATGGTCCGGACGTTTTCCTTATTACGTCCGGACATAAATACTTGAAGCTTCTGATTTACTCCATATCACTGCCGCAACCAGGCAAAACAAACAAACACAGAAACACTTAACTGATGGTCCGGGAGCCTCCTGCGTCTGACCCGGACCTGTAGCTCTGGAGCAGATTAAGGAGCGTGCACCGCCGAACCCCGGGAAATAAAGATGCCTTGCGACATAGCCGGCGTGACTCCTTCCCGCCGCCCGCTTACACCTCCAGCGTTACTGCTTCGCTCCTGCCGCCGCCGCTGCCGCCCATGCTCTCCAACATTAATCAACAGCACATGAGCACGGGTGGACGGCCGTTAAGAGCCCAATCCCTAATTGCAAAGTGCCGGCAGCTGAGTACCGACAGGCCCAAGGAACTACCCATTCCCCCATGCCTGCTGGGAATTGTAGTTTTTAGATATGCCGTACCTGCTTCCTCCTGCACCAGAGGCCCTTATTCCTGACACAGCCGGCGGGCGGTGAGAGAACGGAGGGTGCGAGTAGGTTGATAGGGAGTGAATTTGCTTTGTAAATATTCTGCCCCCTTTCCATAAAAGGCTCGGTGGACCATGCACATAGATTTGAACAGGATCCGTTGGGCAACAGTGTAACGCTCACCTGATTCCCGCAGAGGCGCCGGTCTTGACTGGGTGAATGCCGTATCTTCAAAGGTGATGTGTAACACACGGTTGGCTCTTTGGGCTGGACCTCTGTGCACTGTATGTCTGACTCGAAGAGTAAGATGTCTTAGGTAAGTGAACGCCGAGCTCTCCATCTGCCTCGGGGCAGGGTGCCGTAACCAGTTTCTTCACTGGATAAGGGTGCAGGCCTCTTGACCTCAGAGGACTGCTGTCCGTCGTTAACTGCACGAACGGTAAGTTCTGGGCACTTCAAATGTCTTAAAAGTCTTTTGTAATGATATCTCTTGTTTTGCAGGGTTCCGGCGATGGCGGATGGTGGGCTGATGAGAGTTGAGGATCGAACCCGCGTGAGGAATAGAAGCGCCTGGAAGCACGTAAGTAAGCGCTTGTAGCCTGCTCACAATGCGCACTAACTGTCCCTTTTATCTTGCAGGTACAAGTTCGGAGCTTTAGAGAAGCTGAATGGTGCTGGAATACCCACTGGATTCGGCGTGGGAAGGAGTAATGGCACGTGAGTAATAAAATTGCCCAATGTCTTTAAACGCACCTTCTTTTGTCTTTCAGATGCGGGATGCAGTGCGAAGACCTCCGGAGCATGCGAAGAGTAGGTAAGCCTTTGTCTTTCAGATGCCGGAATGCAGCGCGAGGCGTTGGTGACAGCCGATGGACCAGGTAAGCGATGCGCTGCCACTGAAGACCGTAGTGCTAACCTGTTCTTTCTTTGTCCTTACAGGTGCTGCTGAAGACTGGATTCCAGGATGGTAAGCCTTTGTTCCCTTAGGCCCAGGATCAGAAGCAGAAGACACGATGAGCGTTCTGCTGCAGAGAATGCAGAATAACGCAAAGCAAGATTCATCCATCGGGTGTGGTTTAAATAGCCTCCTGTAGTGCTTAGGTGTCTCCTTCCACAGCCTCGCCTAGGTAAGAAAAGAGTTCCTGCTTTCCAGAAGAGTTCCAGTGTTCTGAAACTAGGGAGTGGCTCCTGCCCCACCCAACAGGAAAAGTAGTCCCAAACAGAAGAGGATCAGGGGCTCAAATGGCAGGTAAGTAAGCAGCATGGTCTGCTGCAGGTAAATCCACCCAAGCATTATGAGCCCGGCGCTTCCAGCGCTGGGACTGGGCATCTTTATGAGCCTGGTGCCACTGGCGCCAGGCAGGGTCCAAAAGGTCCCAATTGGGACTGGCTGGCACCCAGAACCGGGGTTATGGGTCTGCTTCCAAGGGAGTCGGGCAAGTCCTGATCTTTTGGAAGCAGAGATCATGACAGCACCCCCCCTCAAGGCCCCTCCCAAACCGGGCTTCTCCGGGGGTTTGGGCTTGTTAGGAAATGTTCGATGAAATCTTTTGATTAGACGAGGCGCGTGGACATATTCTGCAGGTTCCCAGGATCTTTCTTGGGGACCGTAGCCTTTCCAGTCAATCAGGTAAAATAGTTTAGATTTGGAGATCTTGGAATCCAGGATGCTTTTGACTTCAAACTCGAGTTCTCCATCAACTAGAATAGGTTTTGGAGATTTAGTTAGTCGGGTTTGAGGTTGCACGGGTTTTAATAGAGAGACGTGGAAGACCGGATGTATCTTCATGTGAGGGGGCAAGTCCAACTTGACCGCTACTAGATTTACTATGGTAGTGATAGAATAGGGACCAAGGTATCTTGGGTTGAATGTGCGTGGTCCTTTTAGAGGTAGATATTTGGTGGATAACCAGACTTGATCTCCTACTTGATATTGGGGGGCTTCCTTCCGATGTTGGTCTGCTCCTTTCTTGGATTGTTCTTTAGCCCTTTGAAGGTGAGAAACGGCTTCCTTAAAGGCTTGGGTGATTGTAGAATGCAGGTGGTCTACTGCTGGTGTTCCAAGATCTTGGAGTGGATCCAACTCCGAGGTTCGAGGGTGACTACCGTATAAAAGAAAAAACGGGGTCTTCCCAGTTCCCGAGTGGACAGAGTTATTGTAGGCATATTCGGCTATCCAAAGGATATCTTTCCAAGTTTTTTCAGTTTGTTGTAGCATGCAGCGCAAATACTGTTCCAGAGTTTGATTGGTCCTCTCGGTTTGTCTGTCGGTTTGAGGGTGGTGGCTGGTCGAAAGTCTCACATCAATTTGAGCCGACCGACAGCAACTTCGCCAAAAATGAGAAATAAATTGACTACCTCGATCCGAAATTAGAACTGAAGGAAAACCATGCAGTCGGACGATGTTTTCGAGAAATTCTCGGGCCAGAGTTGCTGCTGTTGGTAAGCCTTTGAGTGGAATGAAATGCGCCATCTTGGAGAATAGGTCCACGATTACTAGGATCGTATTGTATCCGGAGCATGGAGGTAGATCGGTGATGAAGTCCATAGAAAGCGTATGCCAAGGGCGGGGTGGGATGTCAATAGGGCGTAAGAGGCCGGCTGGTTTTTCCTTTTGACTCTTGTTTTGGGCGCATACTCCACAGGACATTATAAAGTCTCTGATATCTTTTTTCCAAGACGGCCACTAGAAGTAGCGCTTGATCTTTTCCGAGGTCTTGGTCATACCGGGATGTCCTTCCATTAAAGAATCGTGATAACAAGAGATTACCTTTTTCTGTAAATCTGTGCTGGGCAGGTATAACCGTTCTTGGAAATATAATAGGTTGTCCTTCACCGTAAAGTCCTTTCCCTGCAGATGCCAATTCTGTATGTCTGCTGGAGTTACCAGTAGCCTGGCTTTATCCTTAACTTCCTCTATGGATTGTGTGGAGATTACACCTAGAATTCTTTGTTCGGGAATGATAGGTACAGGTTTAGGATTGATCAAATGTTCTTCCACTCCCATCCGAGAAAGGGCATCAGCTTTACCGTTTTTTGTACCAGGTCGATAGGTAATTATGAAGTCAAACTCGGAAAAGAATAGTGCCCAACGGAGTTGCCTAGAGGATTGAGCTTTTGCGGTTTTCAAATATTGCAGGTTTCGGTGATCTGTAATCACAGTAATGGTGTGTCGGGCCCCCAGAAGATAATGCCGCCAAGCCTTAAAGGCGGACTTGATAGCTAGAAGTTCCTTATCAGTAATAGTGTAATTGATTTCAGGAGGCGAGAATTTGCGGGACCAAAATGCCACGGGATGCAACTGATTGGTTACTGGGTCCTTTTGTGATAGAACTGCCCCCATGGCAAGGCTCGAAGCATCAGTTTCAACGATGTAGGGGAGTTCTGGGTGAGGATGTTTTAAGATCGGTGCAGAGATAAATCTAGTCTTCAAATTCTGGAAAGCTTGTTCCGCCTCGGTAGACCATTCAAAACGTTTGTTTTTCTTTAACAAGGCGGTGATGGGCTGGACTATTCGAGAGAATTCGGGGATAAACCTGCAGTAAAAGTTAGCGAAGCCTAACCTGCTTTGAACATCTTTTACGGAGGATGGCGATGGCCATTTGAGAATTGCATCGACCTTCTTTGAATCCATACGCACTCCGCTAGGTGATAATATGAATCCCAAGAATTCAACTTCAGTCACGTTGAAAACACATTTTTCCAACTTAGCGAAAAGTTTGTGTTGACGCAATCTCTCGAGGACCATTTTCACGTGTTTCCGATGTTCAGTTTCCGATGAAGAATAAACGAGGATGTCGTCAATGTAAACAACAACACACACATCTATGAGCTCTCTGAGGACATCGTTCATAAAATATTGAAAGGCGGCCGGGGCATTGCAAAGTCCAAAGGGCATGACCTGATATTCAAATAGCCCATACTTGGTGCGGAAGGCCGCCTTCCATTCATCGCCCTCTTTTACTCGTACCAAGTGGTAGGCTCCTCTAAGATCCAGCTTTGTATATATGCATGCTTTTCTGACTTGGTCCAGGAGTTCAGGGATCAAAGGTAACGGATATCTATTCTTAACGGTGATCTGGTTCAGGGCGCGATAATTTATACAAGTTCTAAGGTCCCCTTCTTTTTTTGGAACGAAGAACAAAGCTGAGGAAGCAGGGGACTTGGAAGGACGAATAAACCCATTCGCTAGGTATTGATCCAGGTATTGTCGGAGGTGAAGATTCTCAGGCTTGGTGAGGGCATAAATTCTACTACAAGGAGGAGTAGATCCAGGTATCAGGTCTATCTGGCAGTCATAAGACCTATGAGGAGGTAGAGAGTTAGCCTGATCCTTCCGGAAAACATCTTGGAATTCTAGGTATTCAGGAGGTAACTGGGGAGCATCCGAGGAAATTGCTGCCAGTGCAACACCAGGTCGAGATGACAAGTAGAGACACATTCTGGAAACTGAACCGTTCTTGCTCGCCAATCGATCTGAGGATTGTGCTTCTCTAACCAAGGAATTCCTAGAATAATCTGGAACAGAGGGGCCTTGATCACATCGAACACAATCTTCTCATGGTGTCCATCTTGACTTACTAGCGTCACTTCTTGGGTGGTATGCGTTACTGGTCCGGAGGCTATCTCCGTACCATCCACCGTAGTAATGACGTCCTTTACAGCCTTTGGACAAAGAGTCAGATTCATCCTCAAAACCATTTCATGATCCACATAATTGCCGATGGCACCGCTGTCGACATAAGCTTCAATCGCATGTAATCGATCCGGATGTTCAGGGCTAATGCGGACCATAGGTATCACGAAATGCGAGGTCACGGAACTGGTTTTAACGCTTGGCAAGAGGACCTCTATTCTTGTCGGGTGAGGTCGTTTCCCTGCTCAGAGTTTGTGACCCTGGTAACTGCAGCTCCTACTGCCTTCTTGGCTGGTTTCACCAGACAGTCTCGAAGAAAGTGCCCCGAGTTTCCGCAATAGAGGCATAATTGCAGCTGTTTTCTCCTTTCCCACTCCTTTTGTGTTAGTGGTCCTTTCAGGCCCCCTATTTGCATGGGTTCCCCGGAGTCTACTCCTTTGGTAGGAGTTGGTGGTTTGGAAAATACTCGAGCATCAAACCTGGAACAATCGGCCTTCCTGTTCTGCAGTCTGTGGTCAATTTGAACGACTAAGTCAATATAGTCCGAACAGTCTTGCGGGGGATTCACTACTTGGGCTAACACATCTTTGAGCTCTCCACGTAGACCTCTATAAAACAGCGTAATCCTTTTGTCCTCAGGCCATCGAGTTTCCACTATCAGTCTGTTGAAAGACGCAATATAAGCCAAAAGGTCTTGATTACCCTGTCGCAATGAAAGGAGCTCATTGTCCAAGGCCTGCCCCTGTGAATGTCTTGCAAACAGTTTTTCCATACTGAGCTGAAAAGCTTGAAAATCATGGAGAACCAGATCATCTTGATTAACTAGAGGGATCGACCAGTCTGCCACATTGCCACTAAGGTACGAAAGCACGAAAGCTACCTTAGCTTGATCAGTTGGAAAGGCTGCTGGCCGGCATAAGAAGTGCAACCGGCACTGATTAATAAATACTGCAAACCTCTTTGGGTCACCAGAAAATCGTTCGGGCGGAGCCAGAGGTACATTCCCAGGTAGGTTGATCTGCACTGGGTTCGTAGAGGATGTTGAAGGAAGATTTGCCCCTGATGCGGGTAACGGAGTTTGTCCGGCTTGTGACTGTAGCAATTGTCTAGCGAGATCGTCTGTTCACTCCTTGGAAATAATCAGTTCCCTTCTTAGAGCATTTGTTTCCTGACGGGCTGCATGCACTTCTGCTCTTAGTTCCCCAAGTAACTGGGCTAGCTGGTCGGTATCCGAGGTTTCCATAGCGCATGGGTGGGAGTTTTGCGGTAGGCTTTGCGTTCTGTAACGCTCACCTGATTCCCGCAGAGGCGCCGGTCTTGACTGGGTGAATGCCGTATCTTCAAAGGTGATGTGTAACACACGCTTGGCTCTTTGGGCTGGACCTCTGTGCACTGTATGTCTGACTCGAAGAGTAAGATGTCTTAGGTAAGTGAACGCCAAGCTCTCCATCTGCCTCGGGGCAGGGTGCCGTAACCAGTTTCTTCACTGGATAAGGGTGCAGGCCTCTTGACCTCAGAGGACTGCTGTCCGTCGTTAACTGCACGAACGGTAAGTTCTGGGCACTTCAAATGTCTTAAAAGTCTTTTGTAATGATATCTCTTGTTTTGCAGGGTTCCGGCGATGGCGGATGGCGGGCTGATGAGAGTTGAGGATCGAACCCGCGTGAGGAATAGAAGCGCCTGGAAGCACGTAAGTAAGCGCTTGTAGCCTGCTTCACGATGCGCACTAACTGTCCCTTTTATCTTGCAGGTACAAGTTCGGAGCTTTAGAGAAGCTGAAGGGTGCTGGAATACCCACTGGATTCGGCGTGAGAAGGAGTAATGGCACGTGAGTAATAAAGTTGCCCAATGTCTTTAAACGCACCTTCTTTTGTCTTTCAGATGCGGGATGCAGCGCCGAAGGCCTCCGGAGCGTGCGAAGAGCTGGTAAGCTTTTGTCTTTCAGATGCCGGAATGCAGTGCGAAGACCTCCGGAGCATGCGAAGAGTAGGTAAGCCTTTGTCTTTCAGATGCCGGAATGCAGCGCGAGGCGTTGGTGACAGCCGATGGACCAGGTAAGAGATGCGCTGCCACTGAAGACCGTAGTGCTAACCTGTTCTTTCTTTGTCCTTACAGGTGCTGCTGAAGACTGGATTCCAGGATGGTAAGCCTTTGTTCCCTTAGGCCCAGGATCAGAAGCAGAAGACACGATGAGCGTTCTGCTGCAGAGAATGCAGAATAACGCAAAGCAAGATTCATCCATCGGGTGTGGTTTAAATAGCCTCCTGTAGTGCTTAGGTGTCTCCTTCCACAGCCTCGCCTAGGTAAGAAAAGAGTTCCTGCTTTCCAGAAGAGTTCCAGTGTTCTGAACCTAGGGAGTGGCTCCTGCCCCACCCAACAGGAAAAGTAGTCCCAAACAGAAGAGGATCAGGGGCTCAACTGGCAGGTAAGTAAGCAGCATGGTCTGCTGCAGGTAAGTCCACCCAAGCATTATGAGCCCGGCGCTTCCAGCGCTCGGACTGGGCATCTTTATGAGCCTGGTGCCACTGGCGCCAGGACAGGGTCCAAAAGGTCCCAATTGGGACTGGCTGGCACTCGGAACCGGGGTTATGGGTCTGCTTCCAAGGGAGTCGGGCAAGTCCTGATCTTTTGGAAGCAGAGATCATGACAAACAGGAAGCCAATGAAGTTGTCTCAATATAGGTGTCATATGAACACCAAAAGGAGGACGGATAATGGCGCGAGCGGCGGCATTCTGGAGTTGCTGCAAGTGCCCAATAAGATAACTGGGTTGGGCCAGGTGTAATGAGTTGCAGTAGTCCAGGATGCTAAGGACCAAAGCTCCAACTACAGGCGCCTGTCTGGCCGTAGGAATGAAGGGAAGGACTTTCCGAAGGACCCTAAGTTTAAAATAGCCCGATTTACAAACTGCTCCCACCTGTTCATCCATGGTAAGGGTAGCTGAGAAACATACTACCAGATTCCTGACGGATAGAACCGGTATCGGGAGGGGACCTAATGAGGAGGGCCAAAAGTCGGCCGTCCAAAATAATTGAGGAGTATCTGTACCCACAACCAGAACTTCGATTTTGGAACCATTTAGTTTAAGCCAATTCAACGACATCCAAATGCCCAGCTCTTCCAGGCACATTTTTAGCATCTTTGCTGTTTCTGGTTTAGTAAGGTCCAAACGGAGCAATATCTGGGTGTCATCCGCATAAGAGTAAAAGCAAAACCCATGAGATTCAATCAGAAACAGTAAATATCTTATGTAGATATTAAACAAGATGGGAGAAAGTGCCGATCCCTGAGGGAAACCAAAAGATAGAGAGACCGGGGCCGAGCAGAACGGAGGCAGCGACACCGATTGCGAGCGACCGGTCAAGAAGGTTGTGAACCATTCCAGAACCTGGCCAGATATACCGGCTTCAAAGAGGTAGGAGATCAGAAGTGCATGATCGACCATGTCAAAAGCAGCCGACAGATCTAAAAGCAGAACTGCTCCGACACCGCCCTGGTCAACAAGGCACAGAAGGTCATCCATCAACGAGTTAAGCACAGATTCAGTGCCTCTGCCCGGCTGAAAGCCTGATTGAAATACATCAAGGAACTGAGTGGATTCCAAGAAAGTAGAAAGCAGAGGGGATACCAGCGCCTCCAAACCTTCATCAGAAAAGGCAGGAGGGAAATCGGGCGATAATTAGCCAGCACTTCAGGATCCAAAGAAGGCTTCTTGAGCAAGGGGATTACCAATGCATGTTTCAGGGATCCAGGATGGTTCCTGTAGTAAATGAATAATTGACAGCTGACGTAGTATGATCAATCAGGTCAGTGGATATTTCTTGTAGGAGAACAAGTGGTATTGCGTCTATAGGAGATGCAGATTTAAGTTTATGGATCGTAGATAAGACTTCAGTTTTGGAGAAGTGGGGGAAGGTCAACCAATGGCCTTTAGTAGGAGGAGGATTCACAAAAGCTGGGTCAGCCATAATGGCTGCAGCCTCAGTCTTAATATTGTCTTGGATAGTAGTTATTTTAGAGAGAAAGAAGGTGGAGATGGAATCGCAGAGCTCTTGGGAAGGAGGAACTATGTCTTGAGGTACTTTAGGTGTAGAAAGAGACTGTACCAAGTTAAAAAGCCCCTTAGGTTTGTTAATGGCCTCTTCCACCCTGTGGGCGAAATATGCTTTTTTAGCATTGATCACTTCTTTGTGATAAGTGGCAAGTGTGTTACGATAACACATTTTGGAGTGTGGGGAGTAGCTCCTGCGCCACTTTCTCTCTGTCTGCCTACACTGGAGTTTGCTGTCCTTGAGTTTTAGTGAAAACCAAGGTTCTGGTGGGCGACTGCGTTGTTGACATAGCTTATAGGGTGCTAAAGCATCCGCGTGGCAGTGAAAGCCTCCTGTAATGTATTTAGGGAGCAGCATTCCACAGAGTTGCAGTGAGACTGAAGCATATTAATAAGTTTAGGTTTGGGGACAGCTTTCCAGCTACGTTTGCGAATCGCAGGCTTTGCTATGGCAGTAGGAGCGGCTGATAGAGAAATGTAGAAAGGCACCAAAAAATGGTCCGACCAAATAAGCGGTATAGGACTAGCCATATCAGCATAGGAGGGGGGCGCAAAGATTAAATCTAAAGTATTCTCACTCCTGTGGGTAGGGGCGAGGACCCCTTGAAGTAGGCCCAGGTCAGACATCAGCAGGGTAAATTTAGCGACAAGTTTGGCCGTACTGGGATTAATGGGCAGATTAAAATCTCCCATGGTGATTAAATCAGGATATTTGGTTTGAAGTTCCATCACAAGTGACGGGAATTCAGTGTAGAATAAACTATCTGCTCCAGGGGGTCGATACACCAGTAAAACTGTAAAAGAACAAGTTGGTGAGATAAAAATGCGGGTCATGCTGCATAAAGGACTACCCCCTTGCAAAACAGCACACCCAAATACTGGTATGTCATCCAACCCCTCCCAAACCCCATGTCATCTGCCCGAGACACCATGGCATGGCATACAATGTGAAAGCAACCAAATAAATGCACAACACATGACACAACTGTCACAAAGTGCACCGTCACAAATGGAAACAGGCCACAGACAATTCCCTCTCACATATGAAAAAGAAATTGCACACATGAACATATACTTACCAGCATGACAAAACATGAATACAGGACCCAACAGTGGCAACATCTGACAGTGACCAATCACAATAGTCCAAGTGTGACAATCTGACAAAGGCAGCACATCGACCCCTCCCATCTTCAGTGTGTTGCTGGTAGGTAAATGTGGCAGGGTACTGCATACAGCTTGAACTGCATCTGCAATGGAGACAGGCAAGGTAAGACATGAAGAAGCTACATGTAAATATGCATAATGAGCAATATTGAATAGAATATACAAATCAACCATGCAGTGGACAAACCATCACTAATCCCCACTAGGGGTGTATACACAGTTTGGACTACAGACTGGCCAAACAACTGTTGGAAGCCCAATGCCTCTGTGTTAGTTACTGTCACACGGTGCCACCCTTGCAAGCCCATGGAAACGGGAAGCAGGAGTGGCATATGTGTCTGGACCCCAAGCCTCAAACACAAACACAAGACAAGCCTGTATGGGCCCAGCTGGAACACACAGTGGATGCCTACGGTGCCACACAAAGCAACACATTGTAACATGAATGCACAATAGAAAAAAAAGGAGGAAGATGGGCTGGTGAATTAAAATTAAAAAACAAAATCAAAAATCAAAAATGGCCATGGGCGACCAGGGGAGGGGGGACCACCCAGGAGGGAGGATGTGCAGGGTGCACCCCAACACCCACATCCGTGGATGTTCAGAAGGTGTGCGTGGTACGGAAGGCAAAACACGCAAAGCCCTGGCATGCTCCTCCATAGCAGCAAGCATGCAAGTTTGAAAAGCTTGGTTCTGCACGATGATGGTCCGCAGGTCCCCATGCAGCACGTCACAGGTAGCACGGAGTTCTGCCTGCAAGGCCTCACGTGATGCACGGATCTCCTCACGGGTTGCCTGGAGCTCAGCTGAGATTGTGCGTGTTAGTTGCTCCAGCTGCTGTTCTGACCGTCTACTCTGGGACACCTTAAGTGCACCCAGAGTAGCTCTGAGGGAGGTGTTATCTTCCCTCAGGGCATCCCTGTGGGCCCGTGCCTCTGCAGATATGGCTGAGCGCAGAGCCCCCAGTTCAGCCCGTCGGTCCCTGTTGGTGGCCAACATGTCCCCCCTGTGTGAGCGGCACGTGGGCCCTGTTGCCTGCTGCTGGAGCTCCACCTGCCTTTCGGGGGGAGAATAGAAGTGGCCACCCTATCCACGGCCTGAGCCATCATCTCACATGATGCCCCCTGTTGTTGTGCAATTGCATATATGGAGTTCTCCCACACAGTATTGCCCAGTGGCGCACGGCCACCGCGTTGCCGGACACGACACCTGTCGGCCCCAAGGTGATGTGCACCTTGCTGTGCTGGCGCTGCCTGAGGCTGCAGGACTGCATTCCTCCTTTCATCTGCTGCCCCAGGAACAGGAGCAAATATTGTGGAGTGTGACCCTGCATCCGTAACCACCACAGGCGGACATTCCAACACTGAATGGGCCATTGAGGGGTCTACCCCCAGTGCAGGTGCGTTGGACAGAACAGCATCCCTGCCAGAAACACTCACCTGCGACGGGACATTAGTGTCAATGGCCCTCATTACGACCCTGGCGGAGTGGGTCTACGCCAGCGTTATTCGCGGCGGACCCGTCCGCCCTACTACGAGATCCCGTAGCGCCATGGTGAGTTTTCCGCCCGTTTTTTCCGGGCGGAAAAATCCATGGCGCTACGGGACCTCGTCGTTAATTACGCCACCGTATTTTACGGTGGCGTAATTAACTCCTTCCCCACTCCCATTATACCCTATGGGGCAAAAATGGGAATGGGGAAGGGTAAAATGGGGATTGGGGATTTACCGCCCCGCCAAGGTCGGAATGGGGCGGTAAATCCGCCAACCCCCATGGCGGTATCGGCAGCTTTCCGCCGTGCTCCATGGTGCATTTAGCACCACGATCTCCGCCAGGGTCGTAATGAGGGCCAATGTCTGATTCAGCACCTGAGCCATAGAGATCCTCAGAGGTGTACGCAGAGACACCCGTGGACAGGATTGTATGTAGGAGCAATGGATTCTCATGCGGCACCACCCCACGTCCTCAACTTGTGCTTGGTTGGGGCTCTGAGTACTTGTGCCCCTGAGCCATCTCCTCCTCCTCCACTGCATATAGTGCCTCATCACCTGCACAAAATGAAAGGAGAAGTCATGAAGAGACGCATGAACAGCATAGCCGACACACACAGGCATCACAATGTTCACATCCAATACATTAATCAGACATGTCACACATGACACAAACTCAGCAATGCATGCAGTGGCAATGAAGTGGAACGGGACCCTGAAAGCAGACACTGATGACTCCAAAATGGAAAAGCAACACATGTGCTGCATGGTACATAGCACCTGCATCACACATAAGCCTGTGAGTGACATGGACCATCTGTTACGCTCACCTGACTCCCACAGAGGCGCTGGCCTGGTTCGCGCTGCTGTGACCTCTTCTAAGGTGATGCGCAGGGTTCGGAAGACGGACTGGACCGGGACCCCAAATCTGGCTTGTCTGGCTCGCAGAAGTATCCTTCTGTAGGCAAAAATAGGTGATTAACTGTCTGCGCGGTAATGCAATCGGCCTCCAACTTTTCCCTCTCACCCTCCTTGAAACCCTTCTGTGATTCTCGTAGCGTCTCACCTTAGGGTCTGGAAGGACGAGCTCTCCATCCTGCTTCTGATGCAGGGGCGCGTTGGTGTCCAGTTACTTCACTGGATTTTCGGATTGGTGAGAACCAAACTTGCTTGGCTTCCAGGTAAGTTTTTTGATAAGAGGTTCCCCTTGTGTCCATGCATTAATGTACTAATGCTAGTGTCTTTTTCCCCATAGGGGCCGGGGTACGGAATGCCGGGGAACAGGCACCGACCCGAGATGAGAGGTGAAATCCTTGTAGAAATCAGGTAAGTCTTTAATGAGCGTTTTTTGGTAATGTCTTTTCATTCGCTCATTAACGCTGATGTCTCTTTTTCCCCTTAGGGGCTGGGGTTCGGAAATGCCAGGATGCGGCGCGGACCCGAAATGAAGAGGGAATGAATCAACAGGTAAGTCTTAACATGGAGATTTAGCTTTCCTTATTCCCTTCTCTCTCTCACCTTTTGTTCTGGTCTTTTTCTCCCTAGGCGCTGGGGCGTGACTGCGAATCCGGATGATCGCTGCTGAACATGGAGGCGCCCTGTAAAGGTGAGTGGAATGCGGCGCTGCAGCGATCGACGCGATGAGCTTTTAAATTAAAGTCTTCCTTTTCAGGATTGTCGGCGAGATGTCTCCGGGATGCGGATTTAGCAGGTAAGGACTTTTCCTTCTTCTGTTCTCTTCTTCTTTTCCTTTGCAGGTGATCCAGGATGCTGGCAGGCGTGGCAGAAGTCAGGATGCAGGAGCAGACACGGTGAGCGTCCAGCTGCTAGATGCAGAACAACGCGAAGCACATGTGGCTGTTCGGGTGGGGTTTAAATAGCCTTGGAAGAAGTTCCAGGTATGTATCCTTCCTCCAATCAGGTATGTATCCTTCCCTGACCACGCCCGGATGGTAAATTAGTCCCACAGGTAAAGTAGTTCCTTTCAGGCCTCAAGGAGGCCGGGATCCTGCAGCATGGTCTGCATCCGGTAAGTGCACCCAAGCATTCCCATAATGAGCCTGGCGCCTATGGTGCCAGGATTGATGACTTTTATGAGCCTGGCACCATAGGCGGCAGGACACTGTCCAAAGGGCCCCTATATGGGGTTGCTGGATCCTTCCTTGGGGACTGGATGTCTGCTTTCGGGGACGCCAGGCTTGAACCGGCTCCCCGGGAGTGGGCATCATGACAGCACTCCCCCCCAAGGCCCCTCCCAAGGTTGTTCCCTCCAGGGGTTTTGGTTTGTCTGGGAAGAGTCGGTGGAATTTCCTGACTAATCGAGGTGCATGCACATGGTCGCTGGGTTCCCACGACCTCTCCTGAGGTCCGTACCCCTTCCAATCAATTAGGTAGAACAGTTTTGACCTAAACATTTTTGAGTCTAAAATGTTCTTCACTTCGAATTTGGGCTCCCCATCTATTAGAATAGGTTCTGGAGGTTTGAGTAGTCGGGTTCCGGGTACCACTGGTTTCAGAAGTGACACATGAAAAACAGGGTGAATTCGCATACTAGCTGGTAAATCAAGTTTAACAGCCACTGGGTTAATTATTGCCGTAATAGAATAAGGTCCAAGATATTTTGGGTTAAAGGTTTGAGGCCCTTTGAGTGGTAAATGTCTGGTAGCTAACCACACTTGATCCCCAATCTGATACGGAGGTGCTTCACTCCGATGTAGATCAGCATTCTCCTTGTACTTTCTCTTGGCTTGTTGTAAATGCGTAGTTGCCTCTTTGAAGGCTTGGGTAATTGTAGAATGCAGATGTTCTACTGCAGGCATTCCGAGGTTCTGAGGTGAGTCAAGGTTTGAGGTTCGAGGGTGATGCCCAAACAAAGTATAAAAAGGACTGTGGCCAGTTCCAGAGTGTACCGAATTATTATATGCGTATTCGGCTATCCAAAGAATGTCTTTCCAGTTGCTTTCCGATTGCTGTAACATACACCGTAAGTACTGTTCAAGGGTCTGATTTGTCCTCTCGGTCTGACCATCAGTCTGAGGGTGGTGACTGGTCGATAATCTTACGTCGATCTGCGCCATTTGACAACATTTGCCCCAGAAGTGGGAAATGAATTGGCTTCCCCGGTCAGAGATTAGTATAGATGGGAATCCATGTAGCCGAACAATATTTTCGAGGAATTCTTTGGCTAGGACAGACTCTGAAGGTAAACCTTTCAAAGGAATAAAGTGGGCCATTTTGGAAAACAAATCCACAAATACCAGAATAGTATTGTACCCCGAACAAGGAGGCAGGTCCGTAATAAAATCCATTGATAGGGTGTGCCAGTGGTATGTCTAGAGGTTGAAGGAGACCGGCTGGTCTTTTCTTTTGACTTTTATTTTGGGCGCAAACACCACAGGACATCACAAAAGATTTAACATCTTTTCGCCAAGAGGGACACCAAAATTGTCGTTTCACCTTTTCCTCTGTCTTGGCAATCCCGGGGTGTCCCTCTATTAATGTATCATGATAACCGGAAATAACTAGTTCGTGTAATTCCTTATGTGGCAGGAATAAGCGTCCTTGGAAATAAGGTAAACCATTATCTATGGTAAAGTCTGATCCCTTTTGTATCTATTCCTGTAAGGTTGTAGGGTCCAGGAGTTGTTTCACTCTGGCTTTAATGTCTTCAAGCGTCTGTAACGAAGTCATGCCTAGAATCCTCTGTTCGAGAATTATTGGTACTGGTTCTGAGTTTGTATCAGATTCTCCCATTCCAATTCGGGATAAGGCGTCTGCTTTGCCATTCTTGCAGCCAGGTCGATAGGTAATCACAAAATCAAATTCAGCGAAAAACAAAGCCCATCGGAGCTGCCGTGATGACTGAGCCTTGGCGGTTTTCAAATACTGTAAATTCCGGTGATCAGTGATCACTGTGATGGTATGTCGAGCGCCAAGCAGATAATGCCGCCAGGCTTTAAAAGTGGACTTAATGGCTAACAGTTCTTTGTCCGTGATTGCATAATTAACCTCGGTTGCCGAGAATTTTCTGGACCAAAATGCTACGGGATGCAGTTGGTTGGTTTCGGGATCTCTTTGGGACAGGACAGCTCCCATGGCTAGGCTGGATGTGTCAGTCTCGACGACATAAGGGAGATCTGGACGCGGGTGTTTCAATATGGGTGCGGAGGTAAACTTAGCTTTTAAATCCTGAAAGGCCTGCTCGGCTTCTTCAGACGATTCAAAACGTTTATTTTTCCTCAAGAGTGCAGTAATGGGTTGTACCACGCGTGAAAATTCCGGGATAAACCTGCGATAGAAATTGGCAAAGCCGAGCATGCTTTGAACCCCTTTTACAGAGCTAGGTGATGGCCATTTGAGGATGGCATCCACTTTTCTTGAGTCCATTCGCACTCCTTTGGGTGTCAGGATGAAACCTAGAAACTCGACTTCTATGGTATGGAAAACAGATTTCTCCAATTTAGCAAATAGTTTGTGTTGGCGCAGTTTTTCAAGTACTGCCCTGACGTGTTTTCTGTGATCAGATTCCGAAGAGGAGTACACCAGAATGTCATCGATATATACGACAACAGAAACATCGATGAGTTCCCGAAGGACATCATTCATGAAGTATTGGAAGGCAGCCGGCGCATTACACAATCCGAAAGGCATCACCTGGTACTCGAATAATCCGTATTTAGTACGGAAGGCAGTTTTCCATTCGTCGCCTTCTTTAACTTGTACCAGATGATAAGCCCCCCGGAGTTCTAACTTGGTGTATATGCAAGCGTCCTTCACCTGATCAAGGAGTTCAGGGATCAGAGGCAGAGGATAACGGTTTTTAACCGTTATCTGGTTCAATGCGCGGTAATCGATACAAGTTCTAAGGTCGCCTTCTTTTTTGGGCACGAAGAACAAAGCCGAGGATGCCGGGGACTTTGACGGGCGAATAAAACCATTAGCTAGGTATTGATCCAAATATTGTCTCAAATGCAGATTCTCAGGTTCGGTAAGGGCATAAATCCTGCTACAAGGGGGTTGTGCACCGGGCACCAGATCTATTTGGCAATCGTACGATCTGTGAGGAGGTAACGTGTTGGCCAGTTCCTTTTGGAAGACGTCCTGAAAGTCTTGGTATTCCGGAGGTAGTTGCATGGAGGCAGAGGTTACAGATGCTAGATTAATCTTCAGGTTTTCTGGGTAGCAGGTTTGTGTACAATCCGGGAAGGTTATTCTCTTAGCTCGCCAATCAATTCGAGGATTATGTGTCTCTAACCAAGGGATTCCAAGAATAACCTGAAACTGCGGAGCCTTGATTACATCAAACACAACACCCTCCCGATGGCCGTCGGGACCTATAAGAGTCACCTCAGTAGTGGAATGTGTTACCGGTCCAGAGGCAATTTCAATTCCATCGACTGTGGTGATGACATCTTTGCTAGTTTTAGGACGGAGAGGGAGGTTAATCCTAGAGACCAATTCACGATCCACATAGTTTCCAATAGCCCCACTATCGATGTATCCCTTTATTGCATGCAACCGCTTAGGCTGTTCTAGATCTACGAGAACCATTGGCACAATGAAATGCGAGGTCTGAGAGTTAGTTTTCAAGCTCGGCAAGCGGACCCCTACACTTGTCGGGCGGAGTCGTTTCCCGAAACAGAGTCTTCGTGGTTTTTATCAGCGGCTCCTACCGCCTTTCGGGGTGGTTTTGCCAGGCAATCTCGTAGAAAGTGTCCAGAATTCTCACAATAAAGACATAATTTTAACTGCCGCCTCCTTTCACGTTCCTTTTGAGTTAAGGGTCTTTTAACCCCTCCAATTTGTATAGGCTCAGAGAGATCAACTCCCTTGGGATTAGCATGGGTCTTGACCAACACCCGGGTCTCAAACCTGGACCGATCTGCTTTTCTGTTTTGAAGTCTGTGATCCAATTGGACTACTAAGTCTATATACTCTGTGCATTCTTGGGGCGGATTTACAACTTGGACCCAGACATCTTTAAGTTCTCCGCGAAGGCCTCGATAAAACAACGTGACTCTTTTATCCTCTGGCCATCCCGTTTCCACAATTAGTCTATTAAAGGTTGCAATATAGGATAGGAGGTCCTGATTGCCCTGTCGCAGGGATAGAAGTTCGTCATCCAGAGCCTGCCCCTGAGAGTGTCGAGCAAATAACCTTTCCATGCTTGCTTGAAACCTTTGAAAATCACAGAGAATCGGGTCATCTTGAGTAACCAGTGGAACTGACCAATCGGCAGCGCAGCCGCTGAGATATTACAATACAAAGGCTACCTTGGTCTGATCATTAGGGAAGGCCCCAGGTCTGCATAGGAAGTGCAAACGACACTGATTCATGAATACGGCGAATCGTTTGGGGTCCCCAGCAAAGCGTTCGGGTGGGGCCAGCGGCATGTTTCAAGGTAGATTAATCTGCACAGGGCTACTGGAAACCACAGGAGCGGGGTTCCCTCCGGAACCGGGTAGAGGAGTTTGCCCAGCTTAACCTTGCAAAAGCTGTCTGGCCAGGTCATCAGTTCTTTCCTTTGATATTATTAATTCCCTCCTGAGGGCATTAGTCTCTTGACGAGCGGCATGTACTTGGGCCCGTAATTCCCCCAGTAATTGGGCCAACTGATCAGTCTCAGAACTTTCCATAGCGCCTGGGTGGGAATTTGTAGGAAGGCTTCGCGTTCTGTTACGCTCACCTGACTCCCACGGAGGCGCTGACCTGGTTTGCGCTGCTGTGACCTCTTCTAAGGTGATGCGCAGGGTTCAGAAGACGGACTGGACCGGGCCCCCAAATCTGGCTTGTCTGGCTCGCAGAAGTATCCTTCTGTAGGCGAAAATAGGGGATTAACTACTGTCTGCGGGGTAATGCAATCGGCCTCCCACTTTCCCCTCTCACCCTCCTTGAAACCCTTCTGTGATTTCTCGTAGCGTCTCACCTGAGGGTCTGAAAGGACGAGCTCTCCATCCTGCTTCTGATGCAGGGGCGCGTTGGTGTCCAGTTACTTCACTGGATTTTCGGATTGGTGAGAACCAAACTTGCTTGGCTTCCAGGTAAGTTTTTTGATAAGAGGTTCCCCTTGTGTCCATGCATTAATGTACTAATGCTAGTGTCTTTTTCCCCATAGGGGCCGGGGTACGGAATGCCGGGGAACATGCACCGACCCGAGATGAGAGGTGAAATCCTTGTAGAAATCAGGTAAGTCTTTAATGAGCGTTTTTTGGTAATGTCTTTTCATTCGCTCATTAACGCTGATGTCTCTTTTTCCCCTTAGGGGCCGGGGTCCGGAAATGCCAGGATGCGGCGCGGACCCAAAATGAAGAGGGAATGAATCAACAGGTAAGTCTTAACATGGAGATTTAGCTTTCCTTATTCCCTTCTCTCTCTCACCTTTTGTTCTGGTCTTTTTCTCCGTAGGCGCTGGGGCGTGACTGCGAATCCGGATGATCGTTGCTGAACATGGAGGCGCCCTGTAAAGGTGAGTGGAATGCGGCGCTGCAGCGATCGACGCGATGAGCTTTTAAATTAAAGTCTTCCTTTTCAGGATTGTCGGCGAGGTGTCTCTGGGATGCGGATTTAGCAGGTAAGGACTTTTCCTTCTTCTGTTCTCTTCTTCTTTTCCTTTGCAGGTGATCCAGGATGCTGGCAGGCGTGGCAGAAGTCAGGATGCAGGAGCAGACACGGTGAGCGTCCAGCTGCTAGATGCAGAACAACGCGAAGCACGTGTGGCTGTTCGGGTGGGGTTTAAATAGCCTTGGAAGAAGTTCCAGGTATGTATCCTTCCTCCAATCAGGTATGTATCCTTCCCCGACCACGCCCGGATGGTAAATTAGTCCCACAGGTAAAGTAGTTCCTTTCAGGCCTCAAGGAGGCCGGGATCCTGCAGCATGGTCTGCATCAGGTAAGTGCACCCAAGCATTCCCATAATGAGCCTGGCGTCTATGGCGCCAGGACTGATGTCTTTTATGAGCCTGGCGCCATAGGCGCCAGGACACTGTCCAAAGGGCCCCTATATGGGGTTGCTGGGTCCTTCCTTGGGGACTGGATGTCTGCTTTCGGGGACGCCGGGCTTGAACCGGCTCCCCGGGAGCGGGCATCATGACACCATCCACAAACATGACACATGCCAGCACACAGATGGCACGTAGCATAGCCATGGCAGAACTGACCACGACACCCAGATGGGAGTTAATCACTACTGTCCCCCATCCATGTAAAACGCATATCATCAAACAGAACTTGCAAAAGAGTGGGACAAAACACGCATGTGTCACACGCTGCAACAACGCCAGTGTGTTCAAATACAATGATGGGAGGCACATGGATACATCAATGGTAGGTCACTTGGACATGACACAAGTGAATTGTCATGTTGAAGGTTCAAACAGGGCTCAGAAGTGAGCGGGCGCAGTACATGTGTAGGTGCGCAGCAGTCAATCAGCCTGATTGATGGAATCATTTGCGTGAAAAGCACACATTTGTGTGCCTTTCTGGCCGAAAATCCTGATTTTCAGGCAGAAAGGCACCCACATCTGTGTTTTTCATGCAAATGATTCCATGAATCAGGCAGAATAAAGAGAACAAACTGTAATACCAATGTCGTGGCATGATGGCAGTTTAAGGGCAAGTGCAGTCATCATGTGAAAAGTGTTTGCAGTGGTCAGTAGAGATACAGTGAACCCCAAACCCAAGGGTGGGGGATGGCTTGGAGGCACTACATGGGTCACATATGGCAGTTATGACTACACAGCCTGACCTGGCACTCGATCAGAATACATCACCCAAGCAACATACACATGGTCTGGGCACACATGCATGGGCACTCACCGAACATTGTCTCAACATCTGGTAGGTCTTCCACGCCTTGGATCTGATTCTGTGCAATGAACCCTCCAGCGATTGCCTCATGTTCTGTAAGTTCATCCTCCTCTGGTGGTGACCCACTGCCAGTCACCAGAGTAGAGAGGTAATTAGAAGCCAGCTTGTTTTTTGCTTGGTGTTTGAGGTCATTCCAACGCTTTGAGCAATCATTGTGCTTCACAAATCCCAAGGAACTAATGTGGTCCTTGAAGCACTGACAGTGGGCCCTACGCTGAGCAGGCGTAGTCTTGCACCCTGCCGTCACCAGCATGTCGCGGCCATGTTCTGACACGTAGCCCACAAGTGCGTCTAGTTCCACATTATTGAAACTTTGCTTCCTTGACGTGCTAGAGGGGCGAGCTGTGTCTGGGGTCCCAGCCTGTTCCGCAAGAGAACGCTTCTTCCTCTTGAGAGGTGGTGCGGACCCTGAGTGGCTTACGCCGCTCTGGTCTGTAGGGGCTGAAGCGCAGGTGGACTGGCCACTGGAAGCAGGCAATGGCACAATGACCAAAGGTCTCACTGCAGGCATTGGCTGCTGGGTGCTGTTGCCAGGACCAAGCGGCATAACTGCCTTGGTGTGAGAGGCTGGGACCAACACTGTCCCGGCTGGGTGACTCAGAGCTGGGGTGGAGTGAGCTGCCCCTGCAGCCTCCTCACCCTGGCTACTCGGGGCAGCAGATGACATTGCTGCCCCAGATCCACATGACCTGGTGACAGCAACTTTCACCGCCATACGTGGCTTGGACTTCGTGACACAGAAGTAGGCCTGTGAGTCATCCCGTGCCTGTTCGGTGACCAATACGGGCCAGGCTAGCAGGGCCTGAGCTGGGATGTTGTCAGCTGCATCTCCCTGACCCACTGGGGGTGGGGGGCATAGGTGTTCCTTAATTTTTCTGGACACACTGCCCTCTTGGGCCACCCTGCCCATGTTGCCCATTGCTGCCACCTTGGCCACCCTTCTCATCCTGACCATGTCCCCTACCCCGGACACTTCTTGGAGGTCAGCCACCTTTGACTCCCTTACCACTTGTTCGCCTCCCAACCATGGCACTGATGTAATTGTGCGAATGGGAGGTTCAGTAAACAATTCTCCTGGGCAATTGGGGGGAAGGGGGCAGGGTACTAGATGGAATAGGTACCCCTGTGCTCCTGCAAGGCTGTCTGTGACCCGTGGGGAAAAATGATGGGTCACGCAATAGTCAGGCACCCCAAAAACAAAAACAAACATGCACGCGACCCATGGGTAGCCCAAGTGCGTGGAATTAAGGACCCGCAGTACGCTGTGGCACCCAGAAACACAAAAAATGCGTATGCATGGTACACGCAGGCTACAATAACCTCTGAATGGGTACGCGACACACGGGGGCAACCACAGTGGAAAAATACATGCGCGACTCACCGTCTGCCTGGAAAACGAATGGAAAAAACACACAAGTGTGCGCGTTGGCAACACCCCCGCCAAAAGAAGAAGTGAGCTCTGCTGCAGTAAACAAGGAGTACGCACTGCAACCGTTGTGAAGTAATTGTGTGTCAACCTACAAGAAGTACAGGAATCACACGCTCGCTCTCCACAAAAAGCACGTACAGGAAAATGGCGTCCTACGCGGACCTTTAACCTGTGCGCATAGCAACGCCTACGCGTGCCACGTTACTTACCTGCTTACGCGCTAAGGGCCTTTCCTCGAATTACACGCACACATGCTGATTTGTCACGTGCCAAGTCACTCTGCATCAATCTGGCAACGTGACAACACACGGAAGACCACACTCCTGCCCAGAAAGCCATTTTCCTGCCCCCCAGAACCCTGAGAAGCCTCCCACCAGCCACCTGCTGCTGCCTGCCTGCTGCCCACGTGCCCTGCTATTTGGTGCCTGTACATCAGCCATCTGCAGGGGTCCAGTTCCTGTGACCACCCCTGCTGGAACAGAAGACTCCAGACTGGTGTTCCATCACTCCACAGCCCAGCCCCAGGACCCAGTTCCCCACCCACACCTGTCTCAGGGTTTTCCATGTCAGGGCAAACTCCATCTGGGACCCCTGGCAACCCCGAGCCAGAGAGGCAGAGGGCTGTCAGCTTCTCAACAGAGAAGTTGGCATCCTGCTGGAGCAAGTCCTGGGGCATTACGATGCCCTCTTCAGACGGCTGTGCGCCGACAAGGTAGGACGGAGGAGGATCTGTTCAGACATCGTGGTTGCCATCAACGCATAGGGGTGACAACCCCTGACTTGAAACACGTCCAGAAGCGCTGGGAGGACTTCAAGTCCAGAATCCTCAGGAAGGCCTGGCACCTCTTGGATGCAGTGGATGCAATGGGGTGCCGGGTCCAGTTTACCATAGACCAGATGAGGGTCCTGGAACGTATTCGCCCAGTGCTTCACCACAAGGTCCTCGAGAGGCAGACCCGTCTGGAGTCGAGCGATAAGTGTCTGTGCATTCTCATTCCAAGCAGTGCATGTTGAGGCGTGGCAGAGGTGTACAGCTTGGACACATGTGTGACATGGCCCATTCATGGATGTGTGTGTGCAGGGACATGACCATGCTGCTTTTGTGCCAAGTCATGTGTGGTGCACATCAGTGGTGTATGTATTCCGATGCATGATGCACAACTGCATGTGTTGATGCACCCATGTTTGCATTTCTAGGTGTGTACTATGCCATGTTTGTTGTGTGACACATGGATGCCCTTCCCACCTTCATCTACTTGCATGATGTGCATGTGTGTATGTCTGTTTAGTATGTGTGTGACTGTGAGACACCATGGATGCATGTGACACGCACATCAGGGTGCCCGATTGGCTTATGTGAGACAGTTGGTGACAATTGCATTGTGACAGGAGACTGAGATGACCATAGGCATGTCTGTGTGGTGGCATGTGTGCATTTGATTGTCATGCCCCATGATGCTTGCAACTTCCTGTCACCCTTGAGATGTACATGCACGTTCATGTGAATGGATGAAGATGCGTGTTGCACGATGCCATTTTATTTGTGCATGTGTGTGGGTTCAAATGACATGAGTGTTGGGGAGTGTGATGCCATCTGTGATGTCTGACACTGACACTCATGTGTAACTGTTATGTGTGTAGCAGACTATTGTACGGACCCTGATGCCTGTGATCTGTCTCTTCCTGTCTGCAGCGTCGACTGATGAAGAGGGCGGAGACGGTGCTGTGGAGCCCAGCGGCAGGGATGCCATCGCCAGCCGGAGACGCAGTGCCCAGCTCCCCTCCCAGGTTATAATATCTCCCGGGAGTGGGGAGTCTGGTGGTGCCGCGTCCATGGTCGCAGCTGCCGAGGGGAGGTCCAAGAGGCCAAGGTTGGAGGTGGACTCCTGGGCAGCAGAAGGGGCAGCTGAGCCCCCACAGGGGCGTACTGAGTAAGACAGCACAGAGTGAAGAGGAGGCTGTATCAGCTCCATCCATGGGACCTGGAGGGGTGGTTCTACTGGTATGAGTGGTGCAGTCCAGGAGGTGTCTGTGTGTAATGCTGTTCCTGATCCTGTGACTGCATCATCCCGCACCAGCTGGGATGCCTCTGTCCAGGCCAGTTCACAGGTAGGGGATGTGTCTACAACAACTGGCCATCTTCTCCCTCCAGATGTGGCAATCCGTGACCATATTGAGCCTGTCCTGGTCGGTGTGGCGTTGCGCACGTGTGGTATTCGGGATGCCGTGCATGGTTCTAGGCAGGACAGTGCACGTCATTTCGAATACCCGCATGGCTGCATCGACTTGCTAGGACAGGTCACCGGCACAGGGTTCCTCCGTGTGCTGGAGGCTCTTGCGAACCCCTCCTCAACTGCAACCCCTATGGGCCAGTCGTCCTTCCTACCGTCTTCCCGTCCATGTATCACCTGGGCCCCTGTGGAGCTGCCCCTGAGCCCGCGGCCAGGCTGGTGGAGAACACATCCCTGCCACAGTCGGGAGTTGGAGGTCCAGCAGGGGTGGTCACACCACCAACTGGACCCCAGCAAATGGTGGATGTGCAGGCATCATCAAGCAGGGCACGTGCACAACGGCACCGGGGGATACCATCATCCTGGAGGCCGTCGTGGTAGCAGAGGAATTTGGCATTGAGGCAGCAGCAGACTCGGTGTGGGAGGCGTCATCACTCGGGGCCAACAACATCCCGGGGGCAGGCATCGGCCGACGGGCAGAAGGACCCAGGACTGGGAGTGTCTTCCGTGTGGCAGCGGTTGGGCCAGCAAATCAATGCAGAGTGGCGGCAGGCGGAGAGGGCATGGCTCACGATGGTCAGGGCAGAGAACTCCATGCACTGGGCGTTGAGGCGTGCTGAGTGCCTCGTGGAAACTCGCAGGAAGTTGGAGGAGTCCATGGCAAGATCCCTGCAAGCCTTTGATGCCACGTAACAGACCGCCTCCGGGACATCAAAGTGGAGTTCGATGATGCCATGGGCCGGAACATCAAGAAGTGAGCGGTCAGACTGGCCCGCCGCTTTTGTATATAGTTATTTAGGGTTAGGTTCCATTTTGTTTTTTTTAATGATTTGGAGTCCATGGACTTTGCTCCATGTTAGGGAGAATTCTCATCTATGGCTAATTTCCCTCACCTAGTGAGTCCCCCAGCAGCTTTGCTGTATTTCTGGAGTTTATTTATTCCACTTGGTAAGAGTGTGAGCCTTTTTCCCACTCTTACATGTGTTTTGCCATGTGTGTTTTTACTGTTTGTATGATAGTGGGCTCTGGAGGACACCACTCCATAAACCCCACTTTTCCATGTATGTTACAGGGTTGTCTTTGTGACTTCTCCTTGACTCAATTTTCTGGGGCTGACTACTGTCCCCCAGAAAACAGGTAAAGTTGCCTTTTATTTTACATAGTCATTTAAAACTACAGACCCAGTATACCCGATCTTACTTGGAGTACTGGGAAGGGTTAACTCCTATCCCTTTTTGTCTGTGCCTCTCTGAGCTTTGTTTTGCTCTTTTAACATTTAGGGCCTCATTACACGTTGTGCGCTAAAAACCGCATATTAGCGGCATGGCGCTATTAACGTGTCCGCCCTCGTAAGAGGGCGCTAATTACGCACCATTACGAGTACGCGGACACGAGCATAGCGCCATGCCGGTAATGACCCTACCGCCATGCCGCAAAAGTCCCAAAAAAGTCCCTTACCGGCTTTGACGAAAGTGCAGATAGCACCTCCGCCCTCACGCTACATGCAAATTGCGGTCACTGCTACTAGCGGTCACCGCTATTAGCGGTGACCGCAAAATAGCGGAAGCGGAAATAGCGTCATCGCGCCGGAACGGGAAAGAGCCCGGCGGCCATCTTTAAAAACACAATCCATTGCCATCCTCTGCCCCCTGGACCTGTATTGATTCGTGAGCCGTGCCAAACAATTGTGGACACCTGCATCATGCCCAAGGCACTCAAGAAATCGACTGACAGGCTGCGCAAAGAAAAATACACCAATGAGGAATTGGTGATGTTGACACAGACCCTTGCGGAGAATGCTGAGGTGGTCTTCGTGAATGACATGCGCCTGCCAACCCTGTTGAGGAAGAAAGCCATCTGGGAGGAGGTCGCAGCCAAAGTCAGTGCAGTGGGCACCAGCACGCGCACTGTGCGCGAATGCAGGAAGAGGTGGGACGACCTCAGGCTGCGGGTGAGGGGCATCCTGGCGGAGAACCACCGCATTGCCAGTGCTGGTGGAGATGGATCCCCAATCCTGATGAAGGAATGGGAGGAGACGTGCGCTAACATGATTGCCGTCGAGTCAATAGAGGGAGTAGGCAGCATGGAGCTCGGCGTGGGTACCACTTCTGATGGAGGTGAGTGTACACATGACAGGATGCGATGTGAATGTACTGTACCCCCCATATGTGAGCACAGACTCCTCTCATGCATGGACACACATCCACACATGCATCCATCCCTCACCATCCCTGTGTCAGACCCACACACACATACACATGCACACAACACCACAGACAAGTCCCAAACACAACCATGCATGGATGAGGCACTGAACTGGCACATCACCTGCATCCACAACCACTAAGTCCCAATTGCCACAACTGCATCATTAATGTAATCTGCATTAAGTATTTTGAAACGCAACCAATGCCATCCCCCGTCTCGTCCCTGACAGGCTCACATACAGATGGGGAGGATGCCGCTGATGCAACACAGGCAACAGCTACATGCAAGAGGCCAAGGGCACAGGAGCCGGCGGATACCCCAACAACATCAAGGGGCAAGGGGGGACCAGACGAGTGCCAAACTTCGTCGGAGTGCCACTGCCACGGCAGTACTAGCTGCACCACCAACTGCGGCCCCACCACCCGTGGTGAACCCACCCGCACCGATGCCAGCCACCGAGGGCCCACCATCAGCTGCGGCAAGCTCCACTGGTGAGGCAGCCGCCACTGCCCCCCTATCCGATCTGGAGGACACCCTAGACCAGGCCATGGAGATGCACACCCCAAGCCCCCCTGGATCACCAGAGCCAGTGCCATTCCAGACCCCTGCGTCTGATTCCACAGTTGAGGACACCGTCCCTGCAATCATGTCCCCCATGTTGCCATCACCTGCTGTAGTGGATGCATCCGAGGGCACAGCCTCAAGTGCACAGTCACCCAGCACTGCCCACCAATTGACCACCATCCTGCAGCGCCAACAAGAGCTGTCTGTGCTGGTTGGGCAGCATGTTGAGGAGGCTGCCAATCGCAGTGAGAACATCGTGGAGGCGTTGAGGCACTCCACAGAGCGGATGGACGCCAACACCAACAGGCTTTGCGATGAGATAGGGAGGCTCAGGGAGGTCCTGGTACGCATGGCTGACACTATGGACCGCCACATTTCCCAACAAGGCCAGTCTGCCCCATCCTCATCTTCTGGGTCGAGACAAACAAGCCCTCTCCGGCGCTCAACGCGCACCACCAGGCGCACATCTGCCAACCCTCTGAATCCCCCTGAGGACTATTGAAAATAGGGGGTCGATAGGGATCCCTATGTGTGCATAGGCCAGGGCAAACTTGGCAAACACATGAGGGACTGTTGTGGGGGGTGGTGGGAAGGGTGTTATGGGTCTGTTGTGGGGGTGGGGGGAAGGGTGTTATGGGTCTGTTGTGGGGGTGGGGGGAAGGGTGTTATGGGTCTGTTGTGGGGGGCGTGGGAAGGGTGTTATGGGTCTGTTGTGGGGGTGGTGGGAAGGGTGTTATGGGTCTGTTGTGGGGGTGGGGGGAAGGGTGTTATGGGTCTGTTGTGGGGGTGGGGGGAAGGGTGGTGGGATGTTTTTGGACTTGCACTTTCACACCTTAATGTTACTCAATACACTGGTTTCTGATCTAGACACTGGCTTGGACAACTTCATTGTGTGTGTGTACTTTATTGGGGACAGGGTCCATTGCGTGCTCGTAAACATACACCAGTGCATTACTCCCCATTACCATGTGACAGTACGAAAACATGTTCCTCAGAATATTTGGTTGATCAGATGCTGTCTCACAGCACGTCCCTCCTGCCCATCCCCTCTTGCAAGACCTGCATCCCCTTCACCTCCGTCCTCATCACCATCATCGGCCTCATCAGGTGCTTCTATTTCAACGTCAGGGGGCAGTGGCACATTCCGTCTGATACACATATTGTGCAGCATGACACATGCCATGGTGATCTTGGCCACCTTCTCATGTCCATACAGGAGAGCACCACCAGACCTGCTAATGCACCTAAAACGTGACTTCAAAAGTCCAAAAGTCTGCTCGATCACGATGCGGGTACGGGTATGTGCACGATTGTATTCCTCCTCGTGCCTGTTCTGTGGGTTCCGTACAGGTGTGAGGAGCCAGGTCTTCAGGGGATAGCCCGCATCACCTGTATGGGGGAATGAACAGGGTCCTGTTACTGTTCACCTCAAGAGCGGCCTGTTCACATCACACTAATTGACATTGCATTGTGATTCAAGTACTGAATTGACAGCATACATGCAGATGGTCTGTGTGGCAGCAACGTGCAAGAGGGAGGTTGACCCTGCAAGTAGTAATGCAACATTAATGCCTCCAACAGTATTTGACATGTCCTGGGTGAGGCCAGGTCTTAGGTGTCCCTGTCCCAGGCAAATTTGGTACCACACTGCGAGTGTACTGACATTCTGACACCAATGTGGCCATGCTGTGAGGCATCACTTCAATGGTGCTATAGGTGTGTGGTTCAGTGCTATGTCTAGGGGTGATCCCTTTGCATGCATTCAAGTGCGCATTGCTGGATTGATGTTGTGCTGCGCTGATTGTGTATTACTATCTTGACGCCATGTTGCAGATTCTTGTGAAATGTGGCGTGGTGGGATGTTCAATGTGGATGGATGTGTGATATTTTGCAACCTGCATTGTTGTCGATGTTGTGCAGCTTCAAATTGCATGTGGGTTCATTCCAAGTACATCGTGGCCTTCCCGGATGCACATTGGTGTACATCTGTATGTCCATTTCTCCTACGGACGACAGTCAACACCCAGTTGCAGTATGTATCTCCCCCCCCCAATCATTCCCAGTTGCAGTATGTATCTCCCCCCCAATCACTCCCAGTTGCAGTATGTATCCCCCCCAATCACTCCCAGTTGTAGTATGTATCTCCCCCCTATCACTCCCAGTTGCAGTATGTATCTCTCCCCCCCCAATCACTCCCAGTTGCAGTATATATCTCCCCCCCTATCACTCCCAGTTGCAGTATGTTTCTCTCCCCCCCCCCAATCACGTTGCCATGTGCTTGCCCTGCTACTCACCGAGTAGCCACAAACGTTGTCCGGGGTGTCGCTCCATGTAGCGTGGGATAGTTGAGTTCCGCAGGACCATGGAATCATGTGTTGATCCTGGAAATCTGGCACAGCAATGTGTGATTATCTTGTTGGCGTCACATACCATTTGGACATTGATAGAGTGGAATTGCTTCCTGTTTCGGTACACTACTTCATTGTGATGTGGGACCACCAATTCCACATGTGTACAGTCGATGGCCCCAATGCAACTTGGGATGCCTGCCAGTGAATAGAAGCCAACTTTTGTGTTTGCAATCTCCTGGGCAGTCCGTGGCATGCATATGTGTTCAGGTGCATGCTTCAGGAGTGCATCGAGTACCTGGTTCAGCGTGCGTGAGAATACTGGTTGTGAGATGCCATGCATCTGTCCCACTGTATGCTGGTAGGTGCCTGTGGCCAGAAAGTGGAGCACACTCACCACCTTCAGTAGCGGGGGGATGGCAGTTCTGATGTCTATGAGGCTCACAATGTCGTCGTGGATCATGTCCACGATGCTGGTGATGGTAACCCTGTCCAGACGGTACAGGGTGTGTATCTGCTCAGGGGTTAGGTTGAATGGACTGGCTCTGATCCTGGGGATTGGTGGGTGCCTCTGTGGTATGAATAGGTGCCGTTGTGGTGCTTGCTGTGCCTGTCTTGCCCTCCTCCTCCTCCTCCTCCTCCTCCTGCGTCTCCTTTGTGCTGCCTGTTGTAGTAGCAGCTGCGCTGCAATGAGCTCCCCCAGGCCATGTACTGCTGCCAGTATTGGAACCATCTTTGTGTGGGAAGGGGTGTGGGAAGGGGTGTGGTGTGCTCCTTTTGAGCTGCCACAGTCTCCATTGCCTCCACCTGTGCTGATTGTGTCCACCTGTGACAGGTGGGAACACTGCTCATTCCTCTTAACGGGTGGTCCGCGATGCCGGTATTAGCACCATGGCGGTAAGGGGTTTGGGTGGATTTACCATGCCGCTATTAGCATGTCCACTGGCCTTGTGATGCTGTGCTAATAGCGGCATGGCGTAATTTACGGGATGGAGGGTCGCGCGCACACGGCCTGGCCGCTATTAGTGGCACCGTAATTTGCGATGCCGCTAATAGTGGTGTGCCGGGTTGTGATCCGCATGGGGATTTAACGTTACCGGTATTCCTTTACCGGTAACGGTAAATCCCTACCGCCATCCGTGTAATGAGGCCCTTAGACTTGGCTGGTGGCAGTGGTATCCACCCTAACCTTTCTACTGTGATTATATTACATAAACGTGGTACTGTTCCAGGCTATCTTAGTAGCCTCGAACATAAACCCACTTGACCAAATACTCTTTCTTTTGGCTGCGGTCGGGTTTATTCGCCATTTCTTTTTGTTAACCCGTTAAGTGCCATGGGTATTTCCCCCCCAGTGCCAAGGCCTTTTTTGGTGATTTCGGTATGTGGCCATTCAAGGCCTTGTAACTTATTTTTTACATGAGATATCTTGGCCAAATTTGGCTCCTTTTTTCCCCAGATGTAGCCAGTCGTAACGCCACCCAGGATTCCTAGGTTGCTTTAGTAGGGTGAGAGAAAATAACCAAAAAGGGCAAAAATGTTGTGTTTTTCAAAAAATGCAAATAAAATGATGTACAAAGAAGCCTGTTGTTTTTTCCTTGTAAGAGCTAGGAACAAATGGTTTGCTGTGCTGAATTCCCCAATGTCCTCGCTTTCAAGAACAGGTTGAGTGTAAACCAAAAAACATTATTTTGATGTGGTTATTAACCATTTTGTGAGAGGTAGACGATTTTGGCCAATTGGACATGCATTGACGGAATGATAGAAAAGGGTAGGAAAGCCGAATTGAAGGACAGAAAGGCATATATTTCTGAAAAGTAGACAAAATTCCAAGTTTAGGAAGGGGTGATGTGCGTAGGTCGGGCAACAACTAGGTAGGGTAAAATGCCATAGATTGGGGGAAAAGCAGGAAAATGACTGAACAAAAAGGTACGTTATGGTTGGATTGGTACGGCAATGGCTTCTATGAATTTTGAGAAAAGCAATGCTCTGCTACATTCCCCCGACTCTTGCAGTTAGGAAAGCACACTTTTTTTGTAGTATTTTACAAAACAAGCAATACCACAAGCCAAACACTGAGCCATGGTACACAGGAGTTTTATGCTCACGGCCTGAACAGAAGCACTTAGCATGTGTAAATCAGGAAAACCAATGTGGTGAGGAACGGCAAGAATACATTTTTGGAAAGAGCACAGGCAGACCTTTTGAAGGGTAGGTGACTTGTGCAGGTTACAAAAGTGTATGGTGCCTAAAGCAGCGACTAAATGTCGGTCACATTTGGGAAACTAAAGGGTTGTGTGACAAAGGGCACGAGCAAATGGGTCAAAACATTATGAAAACCACAAAAACACAACAAATGTTATACCTTCCCGCCTTCCCACACATGTACTGATGAAAACGGTACCTCACATGTGTGGGTGCACCTACCTGGGCGCCAAGGGGAAAGCTGAACACACCCCTAACCCCAAGTCTTTTCAGACATCTGAATTTCACGATTTTTCCAGACGAGCACACCATACAGATATGAGCCTAGGGTGTCCAATCCACCAAGGAAAACAGGGAACCCCATGCATTTCCGAAAAAAGAGGACACCCATGGGAATACACAGAGGTCTGACTAGTGTAAATCGGCCCAGAATTTATTACCCAGACACCCCTGCAAAGTCCGAAATGTGGGGGAAGAAAAAGCATTTTCCGCACATTTCACTCGGCTCACCCATTGAAACACACCCCCAACAACACATGGCCTACTGTCAAAGTTTCCCACAGGTGTCCTGATGAAAACGGTACCTCACATGTGTGGTTGCACCTACCTGGGCGCCAAGGGGAAAGCCTAAAACACAGGTAACCCCAAGTCTGTTTTGACAGCTGAATCTCACACTTTGTCCAGACGGACACACCATACAGATATGGGCCTCGGGTGTCCAAGCCACCAAGGAAAACAGGTAACTCCATGCATTTCCGAAAAGAGGACACCGGTGGGAATCCGCAGAGGTATGATTCGCGCAAATCGGCCCAGAATTTATTACCCAGACACCCCCGCAAAGTCCGAAATGTGGGAAAATAAACGCATTTTCCACACATTTCACTCGGCTCACCCATCGAAACACGCCCCCAACAACACATGGCCTACTGTCCCACGTTCCTACAGGTGTCCTGATGAAAATGGTACCTCACATGTGTGAGTGTACCTACCTGGGCGCCAAGGGGAAAGCCTAAAACACAGGTAACCCCAAGTCTGTTATGACAGCTGTATTTCACACTTTGTCCAGACAGGCACACCATACAGATATGGGCCTCGGGTGTCCAAGCCACCAAGGAAAACAGGGAACCCATGCATTTCCAAAAAGAGGACACCCATGGGAGTCCGCAGAGGTATGATTTGCGCAAATCGGCCCAGAATTTATTACCCAGACACCCCCGCAACGTCCGAAATGTGGGGAAAAAAATGCATTTTCCGCACATTTCACTCAACTCACCCATCGAAACATGCCCCAAACAACACATGGCCTACCATCCCGCATTCCCACAGGTGTCCCGATGAAAATGGTACCTCACATGTGTGGCTGCACCTACCTGGGCGCCAAGGGGAAAGCCTAAAACACAGGTAACCCCAAGTCTGTTATGACAGCTGAATTTCACACTTTGTCCAGACAGGCACACCATACAGATATGGGCCTGGGGTGTCCAAGCCACCAAGGAACACAGGGAACCTCATGCATTTCCCAAAAGAGGACACCCGTGGGAATGTACAGGGGTATGACTTGCGCAAAGCGGCCCAGAATTTATTACCCAGAACCCCAGACAAAGTGAACATTGGGCCTCATTACACGGTAGGCGGTAGGGATTTACCGGTACCGGTAAAATACCGGTACCGGTAAATCCCTGCCGCCTTACTACGAGGTCACTTAGCGGGTTGGAGTTTTAACGCCTGCTTTTTGCAACCTTGGGATGGGGCGGTAAATCCCCTTTCCGCCAAGGCGGTGCCGGTATTTTACTAATAGCGCCATGGCTCACCGCCTACCGTGTAATGAGGCCCATTGTGTTTTTTCCCCACCAAATATCACACTTTGTCAGGGATTGTGGCTAATAAAAACTGGGGCAATTTGTGCAAGGCAGACCTCTGTGGATTCCCACGGGTGTCCTATTTTGGGAAATGCATGGGGTTCCCTGTTTCCCTTGCTGGCTTCGACACACTAGGCCCAAATCTGTAGGTTGCCCACAGGAACAAAAGGGGCTGGGCCGAAAGGCTTGGGGTTACCAGTGGGTTACCCTTTTCCTTTTGCACCCCCGGTAGGTGCACCCACACATGTGAGGTACCGTTTCTGTCGGGACACCTGTGAGAACGTGAGAATGTATGACATCTGTTGTTGGTGATGTTTTTCGGTGAGTGGACACAAGGAAATATTTCTGAAATTGGCTGGAAATGAAGACAATACTCAGACATTTACAGGGGACGACGCTACGCCCCTGACCATGCCCCGCAGCCAGCTCATCCACCTTGACCATGCCCCGCAGGCAGCCCACACCACAGGGGACCACCCTACACCCCTGACCATGCCCCGCAGGCAGCCCAACCACAGGGGACACCCCTACAACCCCTGACCATGCCCCGCAGGCAGCCCATCCACCCTAACCATGCCCTGCAGGCAGCCCACACCACAGGGGACCACCCTAAACCCCTGACCATGCCCCGCAGGCATCCCATCACCCCTGGCCATGACCCGCAGGCAGCCCACACCACAGGGGGGACTTTGCCTGGCGCAGGCAGGGTACGCGTATTCAAGGGGGTGCACAAGTTGATTTTCACGTGTTTTGGCTGCTGCGAGCGGGGTATGCGTAGTTTTTCACGCGATTACAGTGTGTAGGGGGCCTGTAAACTGGTCCAGGGTTAGCGCAGCCCTTTGCACCGGATTGGGGATTTTTATGGCTTTTTCTTGCACAAGGGGCGTTCTCTGGGGGCGTAACTGGCGCTGCTGGATGTTCGCTGCGCCACGGCTGCAAATGGCTTGGGAAATCCATGAATACATGGTGCGCCAGAATGCTGTTTGGCGCACACGGCTGGCGCACGCTGGCGCATGCTCCATCTCTGCGCTGGCCGCGTGCGCTACCTCTGCGCTGAATTCTATGAATTACCCCCAAAGTCTGGTAAGTCTGCGGTAGGTGGCAAAGCCAGATTTATTGAATGAGAAACCTGGATTAAAAGCAAAGGTAACATTATTTATGATCACACTGGTACCGGTTTCCCATGAATAGTGTACCCTGTCCTGTATAATACAGCAAGCCAGTAGCTGGACCAGAAAGGTGAAGTGCAGTAGGTTTTCATGATAACTGACATGAGGAAAAAAAAATGTGGAGGACCAACAACCCCCAACTGCCCAACTGGGAATAGCTACCACCAAAGGGACCAGGATATCACCTGAAGTTCCCGCCAGACATCTCCCGAGTTAAAGGGCACAAGGGTTACAGGAAAACCAGAGGTCAAATCATGAGGGAGGTGCACACCAACCCAACAGTCAGAAATTTTCCAGTCCAAAGACCGAATTGATCTTCACTGGCTGGTAGTTGAAGAAACAATCATTTTCAAGAGCATGACCTTGGCACACAGGTGCCTTTTTGGACAGGCTCCTGGTTATCTTAAAGAAAGGATCAGCTTGTACACACCTACAAGATCCCTAAGTTCATAAGGAAATAACCAGATAAAAAGCACCCCGTTCAAATGCTCACAGGGCATGGACAGGGCTTTCCCAGTCAGAGTAGCCCTGATATGGAACAAACTTCCTGTAAAACTAAGACGAGAAAGGAACTACCAAAGCTTCAGAAAAAAGCTGAAGACCCACTTATTTAAACAAACACACAATCCAGTAAAAACTTGAAAAAAATTGAAGATAAGGATAGATTTCCTTAAGAGTTTTTGTCTTGTTCGTCTCGTATTCCCTGTTGCGCCCTGATGCCTGCAGGCTTTTGGCATGGTGAAAATCCAATAAATAAATAAATAAATAAATAACCTGTCATTTTGAAAGCAGCAATCACAGTGAGGTGAAGAAAGAAGAGGAGTACTTATGCAGTCGGAGTCATGAGGCGCTAATCACCCTGTAGTTGCCCTCAAAATGTCTCAAAGACTGTGCGTACAAGTTCAAAGGTAGTTGATAAAACACAAAGCTTGTGATTGAAAATCCAATAGTTCATTTCAGAAGGTAGTAGTGAGAGTCAATAAGGGTCACAAAGGTAAAGTCTCTGGTTCTTTTTTTTATTTTTTATTGTTGCATATTTGGTAAAACAATACCTTATTAAACAGTATCAACCTATTAAACATAACACAAATACAATTAAAATATACCAAAACCAATTACATAGCAAACAATCACTAAAACAAGAGATTCGTAAATTCATAATATTATACATAGACGATCATCTCACCAGGTTTTTCACTAAACAAATCACTAACCCAGTTACAATACATACATAACAATCAGTCACTAAAATAGAAATACATCAATTCATAAAACTTCACTTTAAAGATCTTCTCCCTGAGTTATAACCTGTGATAATTTGTGAAATGTATGTTTTAAAATATTGAAGAGCTAAAAGCAAAGACATCTGTCTACTTGTCATAAGTCTATTCCATAGAAAATGTCCACCTACACACGCAATTGAGTTAACATTAGATTTCAAATGTGTCATTCTAAACTTGATCAATGTAGTACAGTCAATCATCAAGTGAAAAAGTGACTCTGTGCATCATTCTGTGCAAAGTCTGGAAGATCTTAGTTCCTGAGGTATATTGAGCTGAGGTCCTAAAATTTCTAGGGTGGGTAAGCATCTGTGCATCGTTCTGTGCAAAGTCTGGAAGATCTTAGTTCCTGAGGTATATTGAGCTGAGGTCCTAAAATTTCTAGGGGGGGGTAAGCAATTCAATCTAAATTTAAGGTATCATTGACCGGCAGATGCTGGAGGACATTTTTCTTGGTATGGTCTCAAACTTACACTTTGGACGTACAGCAGACTTTGAGTATTGTACCTTTTTTCAGTCTTTCAGTCTGCAGTGTCCCAGATTTTGTCCCATTTCTTAATTGTATTTTTCAAAACAGACTGAGATATTGTTTCATCAATATCCATAGATCTCATGAAATTTGAGCACCTCCATTTAAAAAGGGTACAAAACTTCTTTATATCATCATCCATCATTTTTCTTAAATGGGGAATTATACCAGAATCCTCGGCTCCACATATTTTTAGGTATAGGGACAAACTCTTGTAGATGTAAATAGACCACCAAGATTGGAATCCAAACTCCAATCTGATCACACTTATAGGAACATACTTAGGTATGCATAGAGCATCCTTTAAGAGTCGACCCTCTAATCTGTCCAAGGTTTTTCTACTATTCAGGGACATTAGTTCAATTCCATACATAACAATTGGGGTCACCTTTAACCTAAAAGAAATTCGATGAAGGGTATCAGAGAATGAGCACAGAACTGCCTATAAGTTGTTCAGATCATAGAGGTGGCCATTCTTATTTTTTCTCTAATCTCTTTTTCAATTGTGTGAATAAATTCTTGTTGGAAAACAAAAAGCCCAATTAACAAAAGCCATCTGTTTCCTGGACTCTGGTATCATTTACCATCCAGACATAGCTCTTTTTAGACCTTTTATGAGAGATGACCATAATCTTGGACTTGAGAGGATTAAGTATTAGATTGTTCCACTATAAGTACTTGGAAACTCTATTTAACCCCCATTGTAAACCAGCAGGCGTAAAGTCCAAAAGGAGAAGGGCATCTGCATAAGCAATACAATTAATACTGAGACGATCACATTTGGAAGAATACAAATTCCACTCATTAATGCAGTGCCATATTTGTGACATGTACAGATTAAAAAGAGTCGGAGCTAGCACACACCGTTGTCGTACTCCTTTGTTTGTTGGTATGTCTCTTGATAGATCACCCTCTGTATTTAATCTGATTTAACACTATTATCATCATGGAGTAACTGAAGCCTCTACACTAGACCATGCTGCATTCCCAGTTTCGCCAGTTTACTCCATAAAATGCCACAATCAACATTATTAAATGCAGATGAGAGATCCAATACTGAAAAATATAAATTCCTCCCTGTCTTTCTCCCCGCTTGTGCTAGACATGATTATAATGTAAAACCACTTAACACTGTGCTCACTCCTTTTCGGTAACCCATCTGCAAAGGACTTAAAATAGCTTCAGTATTCACCCATACTGTTATTTCCCTCAGAAGAAGAGTCAGGAAATTATTTGAGGACACATCAGTTAAGGAGTTCGGATGATAACTCAGGGGGTAATTCCTAACCCCTCATTTGAAAATACGCACAACAATATCTGTGTGCCACGATGCAGGAATGCGTCCCAACTTCGTAATCTGTGAAAAGAGTCAGAAAAAGATTTCCGACCAAAGTGAAGGGTCCAGTTTCAGGAGGCTGTTCCTCACTCCATCTGGCACACAAGCCCTTGAAATTTTCAATGTATTGATTACATATATAATTTGATCTTTGTCAAAATCATGATTCCAGATTGATTCATTAGTTTTTTCCATACAGTTGCTACTAATATGGGCACTATCGTCCCAGAACTTGGTCTTATGATGGATCACCCAGTTGCTTTCAGATATAGTAGAGGATTGTTTACTAACCTGATTGTTCTGTTTGAGATTTAACCTCCACCAAATCGACTGAGAATTACTCTTGATTATGTCAGACAGCAATTCTTGTTTAGTCTTAATATAGCTCAGCAGCTTATGATTTTTTAACCTGGACTTGAATTTGTTATTGAGAGATCGAATTTCCATCTTTTTAGAATCTGATTTGCCCATAGTTTTTTTTACTTGCCTCACATTGTATCTAAATAACCGTTTTTCTGCATTAATCTCTTGATCATATATTGGACCTTTTCTTTTCAAAAAATTATATTTTTTCCAACATGAGAGAGACTGAGTAGTTTGTTTGAGCATTGACAATGTATTGGAGAATTCACCTGGTGTACACCTATAATTGTTCTCTAGATCATCAGTATTATCCCACCACAAGGATATTGACTTGTTGACTTGTACATTATTTCGGCAAACAGTGCCACCCTGTTGGCAGATGCATTCGTAACCAAGCTAACTCACTTCGATTTGTCCCCAACCTGCTCCCCCTCCCAGGACAAAATTGAAGTGGGCAAGATGGCGTGATCACTTCTATGAGTTTGTATTACTTCAAATTATCTTATTTGGGGGACATCAATGTTTGCCATAGAGATGTAATCTGTAGATTTCAGTCCCATTCCAAACCAACTGGTTGAAGATTTATCTGTTTTCACAAACAGTGTTTTCAACTAATGGAAACCCCAGCTTGCTAAAAAAAAAGTAGCACAGATACGTCCATTACTGTTTCTAGCAACATGTGATTTATAACAGAAGTCCCCCGACAAATCACTCAAACCATCAAGATTCACTTCTTTTGGATCTATGTGAGGCAAACACTATTAACATCACCTGCAATGACAATTAACCGCTTCTTTGGTTCTTTGGTCTCAGGTTCTGGGCCCAGGAAAAAGACCAGACCCTCTTTAGTCCTCAGTGCACAGGTAAGCAATATCAAAGATAACCATAGAACCATCACCACAAATGCGCCCTGCTCATATTAATAAAAAGGATAACTGTAAGGGGGTAGAAAAAGGGGCCAAATCTTTCAGGGTAGGGCATTTCGCTATCCAGATCTTCTCAATCCTGCCCATGCACTATTATGTCTGGGTGGTGCATCTTCCCTATCCAGGCAGTTCAGTTTAGCTCATAGGCCTCTGTGCAGACCTCTGCCGGGCCGCTGCAAATACCTCCCCGGGGCTGGGAAGACAGGTCCAGAGGAGTCAGCACCAAGGGATTGGAAGAAGGATGCAGAACTTGAATCAGCATTGACTCTAGGGAGGGCTCTGTCGCTTGGCAAAGTAGCCAGAAAATAAACCTTTGAAGAGACCCCACTACGTTAAACAGGCTCAGCAGCTGTGGGTCTCAATTCAGGGCTTGGGTATACAGGTAGACGGTGAGTTGTAGAGCCGGCCTGCGTCCCTGCTCTGGGATGGCTCAGAGGATCGGTCTGGGACAGAAGAGTTGTGGTCATTGATCCCACTGAACTGCAGTCGTCTGTTCGGGCTGCACAGGTTCCTGTTAGGCTGGTTCCAGAAAGGTGGCTGTTGGGAGCTCCAGCTCCCAGGTTGACAGCAGAGGGCTGCAGTTTTTGGCAAAGGGAAGCATGCATCAAGGAGGCCACTCCCTTAAACTTTCTCCAGTCTGGGTCATAAGCAGGACTTGGTGTGGAACTTGCCAGCGGGATTGTAGTGCCAACTTCCATTGGTGCACTCAGATGTAGACCAGATCACCATGTTGTAGCGAATGGCAGGATTCTGTAGCCAGTTCAGGTAGGGAAGCTTTGATCTGAGTGTGGAGAGAACAAACAGTCTTCACAAGAACTCAACCACAATTTAGGACTGCCTCGTCTTCCAGAGGTAAATTCAAATAGCAAGGAGATGACGGGGTGTGGTACCCATATGCATTGAGTATACAGAGAGGATCTCATGCGCAGACAACCCATACATCTGCTGTGGGTGATTGCGCATGTGGAGCATGGCAATGGTAAATGCCTGGGGCCACTTTAACCCAGTCTCGTAACAGATTTTGCAAACCCTAGACTTCAGGTCGCCGTTTTGATGTTCCACTGTGCCGCTAGATGGAGGGTGATAGGCGCAGTAAAATTGTTGAGGAATATTAAGCGACTTTGACACTTCCCTGATAACCTGCCTGGTGAAGTGGGTGCCTGTCAATGAGGAGTGGAAGCCCAAGCCAGGGAATGAAGGCAAACAAAAATGTATTGGTAACAGAAACAGCATCCATTTGTCGGCAAGGGTACACTTGCAGCCACCCAGAGAAAATGTCTACAACCGTGAGGCAACTTTCAAATCCCATGGTTCTGGGGAGGAGTACGAAATCTATCTGCACATTCAGAAATGGGCATTCTGGTACCAGATGTGCAGACTGCCTGGTTTTTAATGCTCTTCTCACATTATGAACTAGGCAAACAGCACATTTTTCACAATAGACCAGCGCCACTGTAGTGACCAGGGGCAGACCAGTCGTAATTCACAATATCAGCCATTGCCCCTTTACCTGAGTGTGCAGAAGAGTGTGCCGGTTGGGCCAGTGTGAGGAACCTGAGGGCCTCCTCACTTCTTTTCCCCCTGGATCCTCCTGTCAGGTGGCCAGGGAAAGGCCATCACTTTTGGATCCTGAATCTGGGGGTGGATTTGTAAGGAAGGATCTTCTGGGTGGAGGGAACTTGCAGAGTGAGGAGGGGACATCCCCTTTCCCTTTTCACTCTGAATCCTCTATCCCTCAGGCCTTTGTGGGCTACTGTCAGCTTTTTCCCCTTTCTTCCCTTCAAACTGTCCCTCAGAAACATCACCTCGACACTGGGACGAGGAAGAGGCCAACTAGGAAGTAACATCCACATTTGAAACAGACAAACACATATCAACCCTCTTTTATTAAAACATCCACATGTCAGCCCTCTTTTGCTAAATCAAACATGTATCAGCCTGAACTGTGTACTGGGATGTGGAGGGGGACAACATGAATAAGGCAGAACTACCGTTCTGATGGTGAGCGGTCTAGTCTTTCCTGGAATCATTATGGTGGTGGGCACTTTAAAAGTACATCTCTGTATGGAAATGGGGCCCACTGTGGGGTCGCCTGTGGAGGCAGTGTGAGCCAAGGAGGCCAAGGCAGCAGCTGGGGTAGCAACACCAAAGCAGCGGCGTGGCAAGTGAAACACTCGAAACCTGTTGCTGTTTTGCTTTCGCTTGGCCATGTGAGGCGAACGCTTAAACTTACATTTCCCCGGTCCATGGCAAAACAAGTTATTGGACTCAGACAGGGAAAAAATCACACTTAGACTAATCGTTATAGTAAAAATGAAAATGGCTTGTTATAGGCCCTTTATTCACTCGGTATATATGAACCCAGCATACATAAACAAACCTATAATCAGATATATAAAAACATAGAAAAATGGCATCACCATTAGCAAGGAAGCAGAGGACACCTTCATCTTGGCCACTACAACACTGCTTAGTCCCAGAGCAGGTAGGCGAAGAGATCACTCGTACTAACGGGGTCTTTGGCGGAGCGGCCTCCCTCTCAGCGAGACTGCATCACCCGGGGGTCCAAGTTCTACCTGCTTGCCACAGAATGCCCATTTCTCTTTATGGGGTCATGTCCCCGCCCTTATCAGTTGTGACTACCCTCAGCCGAAGAGCAGATCACAAGTGGAAGGGGCAGAGAGTGGAAAAAACCAGTCAGGAGTGGAAGACCCAGCACCCCTCTCCTTACATTAATTCCCAGAACCCCTTATCATGCACCTGCAGACCGCTCCAACTCCCTCCTTTTATTTGTCCTTCAGTGAACAATACAATAACTATTCTCCACAGTAAGTCCACTCAGCAACAATATTTATATAGTTATGTGACCTTTCTCTGCTTTCGCTAATAAAATGCTCATTTATTTTACGAGGCCCACTGAGACGCAGGCTTTTATTACGGTGATGGGAGATGAGTGTCCAAAACGGCTGCGTATCAACGCCATGTTGTTTTAGCTCGCATTTCGCAAAAGCATTACAGTTGCACAATGCAGAGTTAATGCAGCAGAAAGCAACACTAAGGAAAGCGGAAAACCATGGATTGCGTGTAGAAAGCCGATGTGACCAAGAGAAGTGTTTACAGAAGTCCTGGGCTGCAGGCAGAGCATTGCTAAGGGGGCAACGCCACGGAGAGCCACTGGGGGAGTGTGAGAAACCTGAAGGTGTCTCACTACTGACTAGTCCCCGGGGATCTGTCATCCAGGTGGCCAGGACACGGTCATCGTTATTGGATCCAGTTCCTGGGGGTGGACCAGTGCAGGGAGGATCACCTGGATGGGTGGTCCTAGGGGAATGGAACTGGGACACTGACGTGTGTGACACGGTACCCCCTTCCTTATAACACCCTTTCCCCATCCTACCCAGTAGGATATTCAGAAACTCAACCCCCCCTCTCTTTGCCAACACAAACACTTTCTTATACAAGGAAAGACAATGGACTAAAAGCAGGGCTGTTTACCTGACATGTCCCAACACAAGGGTCTGGCAGAGTCAGGCAGTTGACAATAACTACACACACCTGACGGCCCTTCCCCGCTGGGATAAAAGGTGGAGGACGAGAGCACACTTGGAGCAAGGCAAAATGCACAAGGTGACGCTGTTCCAGGATGGCAGTTCAGAAGGAGGAGAAAAGTGGTGAAACCTGAAAGGATGACAAGGAGGGAAGTGCCCCTGCCCCTTTTGAACCAGACCTGCGAAACCTTGATGAAAGGAATCATAAGACCAGGAACGACAGCTAGCGGGAGGTGCAACAGATGTCAAAGGTGCACGGCGGCCTTACACCCTGATAACCAATACTGAAAGAGGCACTTACTTCCTTGGTACCGTCCTTGACTCCAGAGACAAGAAACGCCAGGGAGTTCAGCTTAGCCTGTGAGTCGGAAGCAGAGCCGATAGCAGACCGGGCTGCGTTGAGTGAAGGTTGCACATGGCAACATAATTTATTTATTTTGTATTTGTAAAGTGCACTAGCAGCCCTTGGGCATTGAGGTGTTGTTGCAGTAGAGTGTCTTTGTTGCAGGAAACATTTCATTGCTCTGGGTTACAATGAGCAGCACAGTATTATACCTTATCTGTAACATGGGTGGTTACAGATAAGGTATAATATGAATTGAAAGAACTTGTGAACAAAGAACTTGCGTGTGTTAATAAACTTTTGAGAACCAGGGGAAGACCAGCTGCAGGGTAGTCAGGTGCCAGCAAGGCACTTCTCTGCAAGACTCTGGTTGGTCCCCTTTCATTGAGCTACACATACCAGGCGGCCCAAGGAGAGCCCAACGTAAGAGGTCAAAGTGGTCATAAGAGCCGAGTAAAATCCCTTGTACAATCGAAAGTCTTTGACCCGTAACCACGAAAATAAATAAGACCTGTAAACGTTGTGAGGACAAGCATGAACCCGACAAGACACCACAAGGACTGTCTTATTATTATTTGGTGGTCATAGCTTGCTCCCATCTTAGATTTAGGTTTCGATTAGGTGTTTTTCTCACCCATTTATACAGTTTAATAAGCACCCTTGAACTGTGATTACTTGTGTCTGTCTTTACTGTTGCCACCATGAGTTTCTTATATGGAGGAGTGAGGACCCGCTTGAGCAGGTGAGAACCCAGAGTGGCAGAGATCTTGCAACGCCGTAATCTCTGACTGATGAGTGAATGGGGAGCACCGGGTTGGCAGGCAGGTGCGCATTGAACATTGTTGTTTTGGATACCGAACAAACTGAAAGTTATTCTAATGCCAAAACAAGTGCTTTTTGAACACCGAACGAACTGAAAATAATTTCAAGTACTTTAAAATGTGGAAACAAGTACTTTGAATACAGAATGAACTGAAAGTTATAATGAACACTTTTTGAATGCCAAACAGAGCAAAAGGCAAGTGTTGAGCACTCAAGAATGGAGTGAAAGAAAGGTGGTGCTTGTGGTAGATACCATGGAATGTATTTGATGGAAAGGCAAGTATTGGCAAAGTCAAAGCATAACAAGAAGGGTATAAGATAAGAAGTCAAGTATTTATCAAAGCTAAAAGAGTTCAAGGGACTACAAGTTAAAATGGAAACCCATGTTTGCAAGAGGTGCATGTGGTATATGCCACTGGATGCATGGTTTGAATCCAAAGTATGAACAAAAGCTAAAAGAGTTCAAGGAACTACAGGTTATTACAAGAAAGTGTAATGAAAGCAAGGTTGTCAAATAAGCCACAGCATAGCATCAAGAGATTGTGCTGCATTATCTGAAACATAGGTTGTGGCGAAATCACAGAATACCAAGAAGGTTAGGAGATGAGAGACTGACTATTGGCTCAATGAAAATGGGCTACAGGTATTACAGATTAAGAAGAAACCTGTGTTGGTAAGAGCCAGAGGACTACAGAAAAGCATATCAAAGTGCATGGCGGCTTACCAAGCCATGGCACTGTGTCCAAAGAGTGTGACACTGGGGAATCAGCTCAACACCACTGTCACAAGGAAGCATTGACCAATTGATGGAAAGCTACTGAGAAGGTGTATCAGTTGCGTGACCTGTAATGGGTGAACCATGTGGTCCGACAACTGCACCTAGACCGAGTGCCCTGTGTGGAGAAGTCAATGAAAGTATCCATAAAGACGCCTAGGTTTGGCAACAACCTGTTATGTGACTGTCATGCCTGTCAACCCATGCAAACCCGGCACATCTGCTTCCACGCCTGCTTTTACACAAAGAACTCCCAAACGGCTGATGTTACCTGCCCACATGGCCCTTAGAACTGCCAGGCCTTTCTACACACATTGGAGAGTGTTTGGAAGCTGCCGGGGAAGCGCTACTTAAGCGCATGGTAACAACGTTCTTTTAGTTCTACATGCGCATTGGAAAAGAAAACATTCTGCATTGTTTCATTTGATACACTCGTAAGTTGCATCACATGATGTGTTCTGGGAACGTGATCATCACCTGCTGTGTTCATGGTCACGCGTATTAACGCGAGTAGTCACGTGACACGTATATAACAAGGCGTATCCAGGAAAACGGTGCTTCTGATCGTTACTCGATACCTGGCGTTCCGGAGCTACGGAGTTTGCTATTATTCCCTCGCAGCTTCAGCTTTACACCGCATTCTACAGCGGTTCCTTCTAACAACATACACGTTCCAGATCCGCTCGGAGCAACCTGCTGTTTCTTCAGTCGGCAACCATCCTTACAACACGTTCCACCGTGGTTCTCTCTATCAACATACCCGCTCCAGTTCCGCTCGGAGCATCCTGCTGTTTCTTCAGTCGGCACCCAGCATTACACTGCGTTCCAAAGCAGATCCTCCTAACAACATATCAGCTCCAGTTCCGCTCGGAGCAGCCTGCTGTTCTCTCAGTTGGCAACCTTGCTTTTGTTTAGTGGAAACTGCTATTCCATTTCCCTGATAGCGGTATTCCCACTTCCTGATTACATAAGGACTGCTTTCATTTTTGCTTACCCTGTGAGTTCAGTCTATTTCCCTCACGGATCCCATTGGGTAGTCCTCACAAGGGCTTTACTAGTCTTCACTTACCTGAAACATTATTCATCCAATTCCACTACTACTTCTTGGTTTTCCATTCAGGACTCGTGCACTGGACTTAATGGACGCTATCATGTGTGCACCAACCCGTCTCTAGTGTGGCCCTCGTTCCGTTTCGGTTAGTTCCCTCTACTAACTTCCTTCCTTGTTGTTTTTCCCTTGGATTACCGCTGACATTTCTGGGTTCTACCTGTGACTGTCCTGATCAACAGGTTAGTGTACTTTAGAAAGGCGCCTAGCTGCTCTCTTGGTTGTAGTACCGTTTCTAATGCAATTCCTTATTTTTATCAACAGCCTGGTGGTTATTGTTCCTTACACGCCCTTTCCACTAATTGCTCTCTTTGGATGTCGACTTTTAACAAGCCAGAGAGTGAAATGAGTTGGAAGGTCTAACATTGACAGACGTCGTTCTACCTTAGGTCATTCCATTACTTCAGGGACGACTCCAAGTGTATCCTTTTTGAATACCAGCCTGTATCCTTTGATCGGTGTACTAGTGGTATATTCTGAATCATAACAGTGACTTTGAAGTAAGGAAAAAATAACTGTCTATGTGGATTAGTGATATCCAAAGAGCTGGAAAGTGTCCCAATGAACTGTGTTGTTTGTTTGAAAAGCTGAAAGGTTTGAACTCTTGGGGAAGGGAACCACAATATCTTGTGAACTGTTTTGAACTTGGGGAAGGGAAAGCTGATTACAAGCAGAGAGCTGGAAGACGGTCTGAACTTTATTTTGAACACTCTTCCGTTTGATGCTGACATCCCTAAACATTGTATACAGTTAGTTGTGAGGGCAAGTATCGGTTTTGGGCCAGACTGACCTTTGATTTGGACATCTTGACACAGACTATCCTTAGTTTTCTTAATGTAGGGAAATCCCATCTTAGCATAGGGCAAGTTAGACCTTACTCCAACCTGAATTTTAAGTTAATAAATTGTGAGAACAAAACTTGAACCTGTTGTCTGTGTATACTTCAGGATGCCTTCTGTAAGCAAAGCATGGTATCAATAGTGAAGACAGACACAAATGATGCACAGTTCAAGTTTATTGAACAGTATGAGTTTGAAACACGCCTATCTGGCCCTATATCTTAAGATGGGAGCATGCTCAACCATAAACTAATAAATAAAACAGTCCTTGTGATATCTGTTAAAACAAAACGGCCTATACTTACAACCCCTATTGCCTGCCCTTACACTGTTACAACAAATATGTGCTGGGAAAATATGTAAGTAAAAGAAAACAATGTCCAAAAGTAATGCATCAGAATGACTGAGTATTAAGGTTCCCTACTCCACGTTTTCAGCAGGGACAAGGTGGCATACTCGGGCTCTAGAAGGCACTATGGCTTAGGTTTTCAAGAAGCCGTTCAAAACGTGGGTCAAGGCTCACTTGGCTTTCCATGTTTAAGTCACTAATTTTCCAGATCACCAAAGTTCTTTCACAGTTCAATATAAAGTTCACATAGGTCTCCCTCTGTCGGGCTCGGATCTCTCAATAAATCATAGTTCAACAAAAAGTTCACACAGGTCTCCCTCTGTTGGGCTCGGACCTCTCAAAGCTTTAACAGTTCACAATAGGTCTCCCTCAGTCGGGCTCGGACCTCTTTCAATAAAGGTACCTGATTCTACGTAGGTCTCCCTCAGCTCGGCTCAGACCCCGCAATCGCAGCAGTTGTAGGGGTTCCCTTACCCAAGCTTCAAGTCACATTAATTCACATTCCAAGTCTCTCTCACTCGGGCTCAGACCTTTCACAGATGTCGAAGACTTTCGACTGTGTGAGGCTGTTACTATGGACCTCCGCAGGAGGGGCGTGGCCTGGTGCTCATGCAGTGAGACTGTGTTTCTTTTGAGCTCCGACCGAAGAGCCTTTGATTGATCCTGAACACAATGTTTTTGATAGCTTAAGCACACACCCAACAAACCTTACCTGAATCACAGAGTCGGCGTACAGTTGGCTTGACTTTACGGGAGAAAACGACAATTGGAAGCCGTGGAATCGAACATATGGACATACGGGTGAAGACACTTAAGATGACAGCCAACACCCTTCAAAAGACCCAGAGGAACCAGGGAGCTTGATGGCGCAGGCGAACAGCTGAGCTGTGATTGGAGCTCTGTGTAGTGCAGCAGAGCGCCCAAATCGAAAGCTGCTTAACGGCCCTTAGAGTTGCCTGGTGGCCGACCGGACTGCAGCAGTAACAGGGAATAATAAGTAGCCCCTGCTGGGCCTGACCGAAGCGAGGACAACATGAGTTTGCCCGCGACTGCCCCGCAGCGACATACTGCACCGCCAGGGTAAGCAGTTTTCAGGAAATTCATCAAGAAAGAAAGCAGGAGGCGGGACACCGCCAACCGCAAAACAGTGGAGCGAGACACAGTGACACTAGACACGTTGGAGGAGTTGCATTCCCCCCGCAGGTACTGTCACACACTAGTTACTATTCGTGCCTGCTCCAGTTCCAATAAAACCTTGAAGGGATATTTGCAGCAACGGGTGTGGACTGCCTTCTACAGAGCTGCTGGTCACAAACACAACATGGTAACCGCACGCGACGGTTCCACTGATATCAGAAGGCTCCCATTGACATTCAATTTCTAAACATGGTCCTTGACAGTACCAGTGCAATCACATTAACAGACACCATATGAGACCTGGGCAGTGAAGCCAAACAACATGGGCCACACTGGGCGGTTGCACGAGGGAACCACTGAGACACCTACCTATCATCCACACCTGAGCACAAGCTGAGACTCTTGCCCCCTGCACCCTGCCCCAACTACTCCATTGTGGGCATCTATAGAGACGGGTGTGGCCCACTGCTGGAAACACCGCTGGGGACATACACAACACGGTAATCACATGAGGCGGCTCCCCTGAGGCCAGAACGCCCACCTGGATGCTTAAATTAACTAACATTGCCCTTGACAAACAGGCACCAGAAACGCCCTGGGCTGCTCAGTGAGAAACACGAGCCTCGCTGGGCAGTTATACAAGCGGACCACTGAGTAACCAACTCATTATACATACCTGAGCACTAGTTGAGGGCTGAGACCCAGGTATTGGCTTGGAACTTGGATGCACTGGCTGTGGTAGCCCAAGATTAGAGCACGCTTCTGGACGTTTACAGTGGGATTGGGCCCTACATGAGTAGGACATGCAGCTGGCACATGATTTAAGCACTGCTGGAGCAGTCCAGACGGGGCACTTTTATCAACGCCATCTGAATATATGATGACCTTTGGACAATATTGCAGACTATGGGCCTCATTCCGAGTGCGGCGGTGAGGGGTTAACAGCGCCGGTAAGGATGCCGGTGCCGTTAACCCCTTACCGCCGAATTCCGATGTCCTTTAGCGGGAGCCCCTAAAGGACCAGGGAGTTATTAGCTCCCTCCACATTCCCATTGAGCCCTATGGAGGCTCGAATGGGAATGGGGATGGGTATTTTGAATGAGGAATTACCGGGTCCTCTACGGTTGGAATGACTCAGTAATTACTCATTCAAGGAACCCGGACCGGACCGATTTTGGAGGCAGCCACGGCGCTGCCCCATGTTTCCAACTAAGAATAAGCACAAGAGCACCATCATGGACTCTTTTGCTGGCTTGGGGAATGCCCGACGCTGGACACAGTGGCAGGAGCGACGCAAGAGCAGGCCCACATGCCCCAACCTGACCCACCAACCTGACCCACAAGAAGATAAAGTGCTTGCAGGTATAGCTGCCTTACGGTCCTTCATGGAATACAGAATTGAGGAGGTGAAAGTAGATGTCCAACTACTCCGCCAGGATGTGAGATCCCTTGCGGAATGAGTGACAATCACAGAATCACTGGAGGATACCCTCACTACTACCGATGACCTGGTTACTCGAATGAAATCCTTGGAGTCCAGAAACTGCATATTGGAACAAAGAGCCAAAGACGCAGAGGGTCGCTTGTGCTGAAACAACGTAAGGGTACTAGGCATTCCAGAAGGTACTGAGGTCAGACACCCAACGACATACGTTGAGAACCTATTTTTGCAAGAAGTCGGCCCTGGCAAATTGTCACAGGGCTTTGCTGTCGAGCGGGCCCATCGATCCCTGTAAAAAAGTGACCCACGCCCAGATCACACCCTCGCCCAGTAATCACCAAAATCCTGAACTTTTTTATTTTAATTTTATATTTATTGGCATTTTTAACTGTTTATAACAAAAACAAACCCTTTTCCCCCTACCCAGCTGGATATCTGCCCCCAATAACACCCTACATGGTACATTTTGCTGATTCCAAAGTCCATGAATGTCATGAACATGTAAGCGTTGAGAACAGTGTTGAAGATTGGAGAAATTCGAGCCCCGCTGACCAGTCATGTGAGAATTTTGACTGTTTACCTTGAATCGTATATGTAATCCATTCCAGTGATACAAAGTTCCAGATTCTGAAAAAACATTCTGTAACCAGCGGTGGATGTTTGGACTTCCACTTTTGAGCAATTCCCAATAGTCGGGCCAATTGTAACATAACATAAGTTATACATTTTTGCTTTGAGTTACGGCGCATGATGGTTTTGAAAATCAACAATAAGTTCGACTTCATGGAACTAGGTTTTGACACACCAAATAGTTGTTGATACATCTACATCTGCCCAGTACCCCGTTAGTACCGGACAGTGCCACCATAGATGCCCCCAATCCCTGATCGCCCGGCATTGTCTCCAGCATTGTTACGACAAGGAAGGTTTGATTTTATGTAAGCGGGCTGGGGTATAATGCCATTCGGTTAGTAGTTTAGTTTGTATAAATTCAATGTGAGGGCCCTTTTTCCTGGATTACAGGCAACACATTTGACAAAGTTGGCAAGCTCCCTTATTGCTGCCTGTTTGAATGGGGGCCAAGATCCAATGGCGTACCTGCTAGTATATAAAATGCTCTAAGTCGTCTAGGCCAAAATCGAGTTTACACTGCATAAAAGATTTGGGGTCCCTGCCGATAAACATATCTCGTAATTTCCGGCAACTGGCCTGCTTCCATTTGGGGACTGCCTGGGGATCACAGCCCGGAACAAAGCTTGGGTTAAAAAATATTGGAGTGAACGGTAATGGAAATGTCGTAAGACCGTACCATTTGGCCGCCGAATCCCAGACCTCTTCTACCAGATTTGTGATCTTGCTCTCATGAATGTTGGAGGGGCGATCTTTTTTAGAGAGCCATAGCGTGTCCCCCAGTTGTGGTCCACGCGTGCCCGTTCCATCTGCAACCAGGATTTCTCTGCGCCCGGATCTCACTCGTCTTTTATTATACGAAGTTGTGCTGCCTGATGAAATTTCGGGAAGTTAGGAAGGCCCATTCCACCTCTTTAAGTAAGATTAGTGAAAACCTTGTATGCTACTCTAGTGGGTTTATTATTCCAAATGTACACTGAAATCTTTTTGCGCAGCATTTTAAAAAATGTGGCAGGGATTTGAATAGGAAGTGCCTGGAAGAAATATAATACCTTCGGGAGAATAGTCATTTTTATAACATTCATCCGTCCAAACTAGGAGATCGATAGAGGGCCCCATTGTCTGAATTGGTTCGTGATCACATTCAATAAAGGGGGGAAATTAGCTTCATATAGGCCAGCTAGGTCTGGGGTTATTGCTACCCCCAATAGTTTGATTTGACCCTGTGCCCAGCCAAATTGAGATTGAGAACGTAATGAGGATACAGTGGTATGAGGAAAAGATAAATTTTATATTTCAGATTTAGCTAAATTTATTTTGATAAAATCTGTGACCGAGCCATACATCTCTAAATCGCGTTTGATTGCAGGTAGGGGTGTAGCCCATTCTGAGATTGCTAACAACATATCGTCAGTATAAGCCATGATTTCATGCAGTATCCCCCCAAATTGTATGCCTTGAATATCTGGCGTTTGTCGTACCTTTGCCAAAAAAGACTACAGGCTTATAGCGTACAACAATAGCGACATGGGGCAGCCCTGTTTAGTCCCTCTCTGAAGGGGGATAGAAGAAGAGAGTTGACCATTGATTAATAAGCGTGCCATCATAGTTTTATAATTTACTTTAATCCTCGCTATAAACTGTGGGCCAAAACCTATTTTAGCCATAACCTGGAAGATGAACGACCACATGTTCGCCTTATGTTATCGTGTGTCTGTCGATTTCTTATAAAACCGGACTGGTCCGGATGTATGATAGTGGGACGAAAGCCTTCTAGCCTGTTTGCGAACAATTTAGAGTAAATCTTTGCATTGAGATTAATCAGAGCAACAGGACAATAGGATCCGCAACAAAGCCATGCGGAGAAGGCCGGAGGAAAAGGCCTTTTCCACTCTCTGCTGCTCCGCTGCGCCCCAGGCATTGGCTGTCCAAGAATCCAGCTGATACAACGAAGCCGGGATCAGCAGCGAAGCGCCGTGCCTCCATTGAGTCCTCCCAGCCCTCTGCATTACACGATGACCTAGCGGGCCATGAAATGGCTGCTGGGTCGCCATAGCAACCAGCAATGCTATTGCTGTAGCAGGAAGCCCTGCGTTTCACTCTTCAGGACAGGATTGGCCCATCTGCCCTGCCAGCGCCTCCCCTACTGCCTTAAAGGGAGAGGGAGTGTACCAGCAGGCGAAGCCGTGCGGAGAAGGCAGGAGGAAAAGGACTTCTCCACTCTCTGCTGCTCCTCTGCGTCCCAGGCATCAGCTGTCCAAGAATCCAGCTGATACAACGAAGACAGGATCAGCAGTGAAGCGCCATGCCTCCATTGAGTCCTTCCAGCCCTCTGCGTTCCACGAGGACCCCGCGGGCAACGAAATGGCCGCTCCGGTCGCCATAGCAACCAGCAATGCTATTGCTGTAGCAGGAAGTCCTGTGTTTCACTCTTCAGGCCAGGAGTGGCCCATCTACCCTGCCAGCGCCTCCCCTTCTGCCTTAAAGGGAGAGTGAGTGCACCGGCAGGTGAAGCCGTGCGGAGAAGGCAGGAGGAAAAGGCCTTCGCCACTCTCTGCTGCTCTCCGCTGCTTGACGCCGTTGGACGGTTCCGCCAGCCACTCACTTCAAGGTAAGGCTGCAATAACAAGCCTTGGCGCACCCATCTGTGCCACGTGCCGCCTTAAACCACCCCCACCCATTATGAGAAACCGGCGGCTGCGATCGCGCCCTGCCCCCTCCCCCCCTGCCTCGTCCGTTCTGCCCGCTCACATACATAATGAAAGGCTGGGAGAAAGAATATCCAGTCCCCCCGCTGTCCCAAGAGGCGCATGCTCGCCCACATTAAGTACTACCCGCATGCCTCCCACACTGCATTGCACGTCGCTCCTGTAGCGCGTCCTTGGCCCCCTCGAGGAACAATCATCAAACAATCTGTGGCATATATACGCAAGCTTGATGCTACCATCCCTTCTACATCCCTTACACCAAGCTCCACACAGGACATAGTGCTGTGCTGCTACCCTTTGCCCGCACTGACATCCACTGGCCATCCAGTGAAGAACCTTACACCAGCGCTGCCTTCAACTGCTGGTAAATAGCCACTGCTAACTATTGCCGCTTTCGTTGTTGCTCACACCCCAATGCCTGCAACACATGCCGCATCCTTACTGCATGCTGCCCCTCGCATGGATACAAGGCAAATGCCAGATGCCCCCACCACCAACCTCACACCTGAGGCACTCACTGCCACTCCCATGCCTGATTGTAAGTTGGTGCCTGATGCACTCAATGCCATTCCTATGCCTGATTGTAAGTTGGTGCCTGATGCACTCAATGCCATTCCTATGCCTGATTGTAAGTTGGTGCCTGATGCACTCAATGCTATTCCTATGCCTGATTGTAAGTTGGTGCCTGATGCACTCAATGCTATTCCTATGCCTGAATGTAGGTTGGTGCCTGATGCACTCAATGCTATTCCTATGCCTGATTGTAAGTTGGTGCCTGATGCACTCAATGCCACTACTACACCTGCTGTTACCATCCCTGAAGCCCCCACTGCCCATGACACCCCCCTACCTTCCAAAGCCCCAACATTTTCCTCTTGGCAGGCCATAGAAGTGCACCGACCACCTCGTTGGAATGTGGCTTGGTCAATGAACGCTCTGTCCCAGCCCACGCCCTTGACATCCATGACCTCATTCTACAGAACAATTTAGACCTCCTCGTGATCACTGAAACCTGGTTGAACGAAACATCGGGCCCAGCCCTCACGCTTGCCATCCCAGATGGTTCACCATCTACAGGCAAGACCGACCCCTCACCAAGGGCGATGGAGTAGCGCTTATAGCCAAGGAATGCCTACGCATTAGGAGAACGGAAGGTAACCTTGGTCACAGCTGCGACCACCTCTCACTCAGAATTAACCTCTCCCCTAACATAATCCCCTAACATAACCCTGGCCCTTCACATCGTCTACCGACCACCGGGCCCGGTCACAGATTTCCATGATGCCCTCTTCCATTCTCTATCAGACAACCTTAAAAATACCTCCAAAGTCCAACTCACAGGAGACCTCAACCTAGGCCTTCATGATCTCTCTGACACCCACGCAGCCACCTTAGACAAAGCCCTAGGATTCGCACAGGCCATCCCCAATCCTACTCATTCGAAAGGACGATCGTTGGACCGGGTTACCCACCATAACTGCCCAGTAACTATCACGGAGAACTCTCCCATCCCATGGTCGGACCATCACTACATCCAATTTGACCTCAACACTTCCAAAGAGCCTCCGAACCCCTCCATCCCTCTCCCCCAAGGTTTCACCAGAAGCTTGTGCCAACTCACGGCGGAAAGGATCACCCCTTTCCTCAAAGTCTCCGCCCTTCAGGCCCCCTTTTCACCTGACCCTGAAATTCTAGCTAAAGCTTTTAAGTCCACGATCACCCAAGCTGTTGACTCTATCGCCCCCCCTTACTCTCAGGAAAGCCAAAAAAACGAAGCATACTAATGCCTGGTTCTCACAGGAACTCCTCCAGCTGCGCGGAAAAAAAAAGCCGCCCTTGCAGCGTGGAAAGCAAAACCCAATGACACAACCAAACTAGCCTTCAAATCCATCTCAAAAGAATACAAATCAGAAATAATCATCGCCAAAGCCAACTCCTTCAACACAAGGATAGCCAATGCGAAGTCAGGCACCAAAGAAATTTTCCCTATCTTTAGGCAGTTGGAAACCCCATCCACCCCACCACCAACCATCCTGAAGGATGAAAACTGGTGTAATAACATCCAATCGGCCATGCTCAACAAACTTAACACCTTGCAAACTAAAATCCTAGCCCACCAAAAAGCCCTCACTCAACTAATTGCCTCGCAGAATTACAACCAGGAGGAGCTCACTAAAGCCAACTCCTCCCCGTTATTCAATTTTACGGACATGACCGAGTCCGAAGTCATCTCTCTTTTAAAAACTATCAAACCCTCCAACTGTAAGGGCGACATATGCCCTGCTCAGCTCATCAAAGACTGTGGCTCGACCCTCACCCCATTTCTGACAGTGTTCATTAATGCTTGTTTTTAGTCTGGCCTTGTCCCTACCGACCTCAAGGAGGCTTGGGTACGACCACTCCTCAAAAATCCATCCCTTGACCCATCGGCACTAGGGAACTACAGACCCATCACTACTGTCCCCTTCCTGCTCATAATTCTGGACAAAGCAGCCTACCTGCAGGTCCAAAAATTCCTCGAGGACAACCACCTTCTTGGCCTTCGGCAATCGCACTTCAGACCACGACATGGGACCGAAACTGCCCTCCTCGACTTAAAAAATCAGATGGATGACATTAGAGACGCTGGCAAACCGGCGCTCCTGCTGCTCCTCGATATATCGGCCGCTTTTGACCTTGTGGACCATAATACCCTCTGCCATCACCTCTCTATTGAAGCCAACTTCTCTCCCAAGGCCTGTGAATGGATCACCTCGTTTCTACAGGAAAGGGCCATGAAAGTTTTCTCAGACTCAGCCTGTGCCTCACCAAGTCACATCACATGAGGCTCCTGCATCACGCCTACCCTCTACAACCTCTTCACGAGACCCCTTTCCAACCTTCTTGACTCCTTGGGCATCTCACACACTAACTATGCTGATGACACCCAGGTGCTTATTCCCCTCACGGGTGATTACGAAATAGACAAGACCACCCTTAATTCCATCTATAGCACCATCCAAGCATGGATGGCAGAAAACTGGCTGTGTCTCAACAGCGACAAAACTGAGCTCTTGCTGATCGGCTCACCTACCATCTTGGCTAACCTTGACAAGAACTACTGCTCTTTCACTATCGACAATATACCCATAGCGGTGTCCCATACAGTCAAAACCCTGGGAGTCTACTTAGACTCCAATCTCACCATGAACAGGCAGGTCAACGCCATTGCCTCCTCATCTGCCTATTACGCTAAACTGCTCAATGCAGCAAGACCTTACCTAACTACTCAGAATTGCCTCACCATTGCCAGGGCTACTATCGGCTCGAGACTGGACTATTGCAATGTTCTCCTCGGAGGGACAAAAACATTGCCAAACTCCAACTTGTCCAGAGCAATGCCCTTAGGGCCGCTACAGGATTCGCCAGAAAGGACCACATATCAGACCTTAGGAGACAAGTCCACTGGCTTCCCGTTAAACAGAGCATCTTCAAAATCCTATCCCTCACACACAAATGCCTACATGATCTGGCACCCCCCTACCTGGCTCAGCGCATAGCCATGCCCACATCCGCTAGGCCGTCCAGACTAGCCTATACCAACATGATCACGAAACCCATAACACGCAGAGTACGTGAAGGCGGCTCCAGCTTCCCAGCCATCGCTGCTGCCCACTGGAATGCCTTACCCTCACACATTAGGGGAATTGACTCCCACATAGCATTCCGCAAAGCCATCAAAACAACGCTATTTGCCTACTGTACAACGTGAACACCCTAACTGTACTATGTAACCTTGCTCATATGCTGTAACTAAGTAACCACTGCGTGTTTTGTAATCTTGCTTACGTACACTTTCCTGTAACAAGCGCCTCAGTGCCTTTGGGCTGCAATGAGCGCTACAAATGTAAAAAATAAATAAATAAAATAACGACCCGGATCCTTACCAAGCTTTGGAAAAAGTATTATCTTTGCTTCCTCCATAGCGGAAGAGATAGAGCCTGAGCTAGTGAATGAATTGTATAGCTGCACTAGCCTTGGAACTAGTGCCTGCCGATATATCTTATAAAAAGGAGCAGAAAAACCATCGGGTCCTGGGGATTTGTTTGAGGGAAGCAAATTTATAACTCTCAGTACTTCTTCAGAAGTAATATCTTTTTCAAGATTTTCTCGATCGCGCGACGAGATCCGGGGGAGAGTAACTGTTTGTAAATACAATACCTGAGAATGTGTATTCGGATCCTCAGTGAAATACAGGTTCGAATAGCATGTATGAAATTGTGATATAATTTGGGGGGTTTTAGTAACGATATCCCCTTCTTGTGTTTTTATCGAATGGATAGTTTGGGAAGCGATTTATTTGGCGTACTTGTCTCGCCAGTAGGTTATCTGCCCTATTTGCTGTAACATAGTAGAACTGGCGCAGGTACAACAAAGATTTCTCTGCCTTTTTGATTTGAAACAGATTTGAAACAGATTTACTTTACCTTTTGCTATTCTATATGCTTTTATAATTGTTTGGTCTGATCGCGTTTCCATTTTCTTTATTATAATTGTAATTCTGCTTCTAATATAGTTTCCAAAGCTAATCTTTGTTGCCGTTTATGTGCCACTTCTGCTATGAGGGTCCAGCGGGATAGAGGCTTTAAAGGCATCCCTTAAGATGTTTACAGGTGTCGAATTAAGATCAAAGAATTCCACTATTTTACCCTCAATTCTCCCTCTGACCACTGCGTTCTGGAATATCTCGGATGGAAATCGCCAAGTCCATAAACTTTGAATCAATCCTGCTATATCAATCGATATAGTCACAGGTGCATGGTCCGAAAGTGCGATTGGGTGACAAGTTATAGAGGTAACCCTACCTAGAAGGGCTTTGGAAACCCAGGCATAATCAATGTGGAAATAACAACGGTGCACATGTGAATAGAACACATATCCCTTTGTTTCCCCCATTAGAGCAGGCCAGACATCCACTAGAGTTAAATTAGCGAATGTTTGTTTTAATAGTTTAGAAGTTTAGAGGGTACAGAGAGCATCGACGTAGTAACTGCGCTCCTATCTCGTAGGGGGTCCCAGGCCATGTTAAATTCCCTAGCAGTATTATATCTCCCTCACTGAATGATACAAGGAACATGCTGCCAGGACATCTTGTGGGTGAGCCCCAGGGTTCCCTTTTTTCGGACCAGTTCTATGAAGGCGGTCCAATGAGATTACAGGAGTCTCTAAACCCTGAAGCAGGTCAACAAATATTTGGGTTACTGCCTCTCTTAACTAAGGGTCGAGAACCGATTCGAGAACCGATTCCGGTAAGTTTCTCACTCGAAATTGTCTGTCTGCTTCCTCTCCTGTGATAGTTCTTGAATTGCTAGTTCATTGACCTCAATCCGCACGCCAAGAGTGGAAATGTCTTTGCTAAAGTCTGCGAGAGGACTGCTTTATGTCTGTTGTGAAAGAGGTGAATTGCAGTTGGAAGGAGGCTGAGAATGTATCTTGAAATTGTTGAAAGCTTGTCGCAAAATCCTATTTGGCATCCACCATCCCCGTTTCCGGGATGTTTATATCTTCGGATAGGGAGAATCGCCCTGCTCTGCTTGTAGGGGTTATCTCCGAGCCTGGTTCCCCCCAAAGTCTCTGGAGTGGATTAGTTTGTTTATTATGGGCAACCTTAGAGGGCTGCTGCTGAGTGATTTTCTTTTTGCCCCTCGGCATATGACAAAGAGTGCACACCAGCTGTTAGCTTATGAGTGAATAGCAGCTGTAGACGGGATAATTTTTGGAGTGTATGCCCAGTTCAAGAATATAGCCTCAATCGTGAAGTTCCTTTAGAGAGATGATTGCCAAATCTAGCCAATAGGTCCCAACGCAGCGTCCATTATTCAGGTGATATGCCAGAGAAAGAGTCTGTAGGAGCCCACTTTAGTTTCCCACTTGCCCCAGCTTGGATGTCTCACACACAGAACTATGGGTATAAGAAGGAACAGGGTTGTAGTAAATTTGCTAGCCCATAGATACTGTTTTATTATTTTCCTGCTCAGCGTGAGATAGCTAAATGTCCAACCACTGACCTTCGCTTATGCTGCTTTCCTGGGACATGTCATGGCACTCATCCATGTCTCAATCATATGGCTCCCAACAGTTTCTATGCAGGGGGCGGTTCCAATGTTATGAGCTAATGTGGGGAGTCATATAGGTGGGAGCCCCCACCGTGCAGCTGCGGCCTGGTCTGCCCTAGTCCCCAACTTTCCCAATGTGCAGTATATGGGGAAACCTCGGCAGCAGTATCTGCCACCTGAGCGCTCCAATTAAATAAACTTGCCTGGAATTTTTACAGGCGCGAAGCGTGCTGAGCCACGCCCAGTCCGTGCCGAGAATTTCTGTTCCAGAAGAAGAGGGTGAGTGGTGGCGCTTCTCGGCGAGGGATGGACCGGAAATTAAAAATGCGGGCACCCACGTTGCAAAGCAAGATCCTGGGCTGTTCAGGTCCCCTGATCTTGTGCGCACAAGGTTGCGGGTCCACCCTAATCCTAGATGATGTGGTTGTCCCAACAGCAGTTTAGCTTCCCATGTGTACCGGAATGAGGGATAAAAAATCTGCGGGTGTATCATGCCACGCCCAGTCCGCTGTCTGTTCCGTCGTCCTGTTGTATGCCTATATCTGGGCGAAACATCGGTGCTTTCTGTTGCTTTTTATGCTCCACTGCATTTCTAGATGTACAAAGATGTACAAATCCCCAAGAGTTGTTTTCCGGAGTCTGGGATTGCGCAGGAAGCAGGCCTCTTCGGTAGCTATGGAGGAGAGAGGAGCACACACATCCTCAGGTTGCTGCGGCCATCTTGCAATCCCAAAATCCAGAATTTTTGAGACAGGGAGTTGCTCCTACAATTTTCCAGAGAAGGGGGGAAGATACAAAGGGACAATTCCAACATTGTCATTTACCCGGATTATACCCCTCTAGTACAGCAGCAGAGGAATAGATGTGTTTCGTTCAGGGCAAGACTATGACAGAAAGGGGTCAAATATATGGTTATATACCGAACTAGACTGAAAGTGCTGCATGGCGGAAAGTCGCATTTCTTTGAAAGCCCAGAAGCTGTGTCTCTGTGGATGGAACACAACAATATAGAGGCCCAAGATAACACCCCTGACCAAGAAGGGGGAGCCTGCGCCCTCCCAAAGAAGGATGCCAACAAATATTAAATTACGCTACTACACTATGATCACAGGAAGAGACTGAGGCAGACCTGCTCGAGTACACGCTGCACACAATGACGTCTGACTGGGGCCACAACTGTAAGATAGAGTAGCATCTCAAGAGCAGATCTGCGAAGGTTTTTGCTACTCACTGTGGAGACTGTCGCCATTTGGTTGGAGCGACGGACTAAGTCCACTGGGTGACGACTGGACTACCCCGATGCACACGGATAGTCAACACAACATTGCTGTCGACCAATTGAACTAGTGCCTGAGAATGTCACTATCTTTACTCGCCACCAGTTTGGCCGAACAGGAAAGACCTGTTGTACACTGTTTGTACCCCATGTTCAGTGGCTTGTTGTTTATGTTTTGTTTATTATACCCAAATTACACTAAGATGCTCCCTCTGTACCATGTAACTTACACAGAAACATGTGGTAGACGGAATCTCCTACGGCATTGCAAATCTAGTGTTACTATAGATGCTAAACACAGAATTGATACAGGCATGTGTATTATACTATATATAGGAAATGCTTGGGTTGCCATAGACCATGGTCACAGGAGGATAACACTAAAAGGTCATGACGCAAATAAAAATTCTGACATGGAACATGAGGGGTCTCAGTTCTTACATTTGCAGATATAGAGTTAAATCATATCCCCAGCGTAAAAAGATATTGATAGCCCTCCTGCAGGAAACCCTCTTGCCGGTTGAGGAGCAAGAAGTTGTAGCAAAATGCTGGCGTGGAATTGTGTATAGGTCCCCATACTCGAAGTTTGCCAGAGGGGTGCTTATATGAATTGACAAACACAGTAGTCACCGACCTAAATCTAGTAGATGTCTGGAGGGAGCTCCACCTTGGGATCAGGGAGTACTCCTTTTTATTCATCACCACATAAATTGTACACAAGGATAGACTATCGGGGTCATTATAAGGTTACCGGCCTGGAAACAACGGCACTGGTAAGCTTGCCGGTACCGTTGTTTCCGGACCAGCAAACTACGAGTCTGTGATCGGGTGCCTTTCAGCCCATGAATGGTGCCGGTGCATCCATCCTTCCCATTCCCATTGAGTCCAATAGGACTCAAATGGGTATGGGGAGTAATATTTTCCGGCGCCTGGGAATGGTCAATTACCGGGTCTGCCAGGGCTGTAATGCCCCGGAAATCGCCCATTCCCGGGCACCGGAAAATTCATGACTCCGGCGGCAGCTGTGCCGGTATTTACCAGTACGGCTACCGCCAGAGCCATAATGACCTCCTATGTCTTTGCCGGCCCTGCCCAGCTACCTGAATTTGTTGGTGCTGAATACATGGGTCATACCATATCTGACCACTCTCCACTGATTGTCTTATGGGATCAAGGGGCATCCAGAACCCCTATCCCTACATGGCACATGTCCACAGACGCGTTATCGGATCTTGCCTTTAGAGAACAACTTTGTGCCATGTTGTGCTCTTTTCTGAAAGATAATGTTGGCAGTGTGAGCAGCTGGGTAAGTATTTGGGAAGCTTTAAAAGTCGTGACCAGGGGCGAGATCATTGCCGGCACTGGAGGCATCTGAAACAATTTGAGGTGGGAACTGGAGATCCTTAAAGCCAGAGTGAAGCTAACTAGAGAGTTACATCTTGGTGCGCTGTCTATTGAGAGAGAACTTGGGGAGATTAGATCTAAATGCCGAACGGCATGAGAGAGATTGTCAAGGTTTGATTATGCTACTGGGAGGGCACGAACGAACACACCGAGGGAGACAAGTCTGGGAAATTACTAGCTTGGCTATGTAGAAGCGAACACCCTAAATAACCAATCACACTATTACATGATGAATGTGGGGCCCCTTTGGAGAGTGCAAGCAGTAGTAATTAACGAGATATATGCCAGTTAATATGCCAAACTGTATAGCCATGACACACAAACACCTCCCGAAGAAATTACTGAGGTCTTTACAATGATACAACTCCTGAAGTTTATTACTAGCCAGCATGAACATCTAGACCAGACCTTTACGCTACAGGAGCTGGGGGAAGCAATAACTTCCGTTGCTTCAAGTAAGACGCCAGGAAGTGATAGCCTCCCGGCGGAATTTTACAAAACTTACCAATCTACCGTGGCTCCAACACTCTTTAAAGGTATTCGAGGAAGCCTTTGACACTGGTTCACTCCCGAGCACTATGGGAGAAACATTGGTGGTCCCTATCCTTAAACCTGGAAAGCCTGCTGAAATATGCGACTCATACCGCCCTTTGACCATGCTAAACTATGATGTAAAGCTGCTCACTACCATGCTGGCTACAAGCATCCACCGGTGCATTGCAGCATTGATACACTCTGACCAAGGCCATAACACCACCTTGAACCTCCGTAGACTGCAGCACATTATTGATCAAACCAACACCAGTACTGAGCAATACGTAGTGGCGTCCTTGGACGCTGTTAAGGCTTTTGACTCTGTGTGCTGGGAGTGGATAGACGCAGCATTGCATTTCCCCTTTAGGTTTGGTACGAACTTTATGCGCCGAGTTAAAATACTGTGTACCTCCTCCACAGCTAGGGTGAGAATAGGTCAGCAAATATCGGGACAATGGGCCATACAGAGAGGGACGCGACAAGGGTACCCGCTCTCACCAATCGTCTATTTATTATCATTGGAGCCAATGGCTGTATATTTAAGACAAGAGAATTCGGCCGCAGGAATTAACATCCGGGCTACTACACATTTGGTCTCCCTGTACATGGATGATGTATTATTATACTTGCGTCAACCACAGCATAACCTGCCCATAATCTTAGATGTGCTAGATGACTTTGCCAAGTTATCTGGAATCTCTTTCAACAAGCAAAAGACATGTCTCTTTCCCCTAGCGGGGCTACATGGAGTAAACGCAGCGGCCTTGCCGAAATGGGGCCTGAAATGGGAATTAAACTTCATTAGATATTTGTGCATACGAATTACACACTCCCCGGAAGAGACACATGTGCTCAATACACGAAGAGCAGTGGAAGGTGTCAAGAAATCGATGACATTCTGGTCCCGGCTGCGCCTCTCCCTTATGGGCAGGGTAGCCATTACTAAAATGATTATCCTTCCTAGGCTCCTGTATAGCTTTACCAATATCCTCTTTTATATAGAAGCTCGTTTCTTCTGGGAACTGGAAAGCATACTGCAAGATTTTCTATGGGGACCAAAAAGGCACAGACTAGCGATTACTACCTTGTCTCTCTCGTACGAAAAGGGAGGTGTCCAACTTCCATGACTGGAATACTATTATTTAGCAGCCCAGCTAAGCTTCATTACGAAATGGCTGTCGGATGAACCCACATCTGAACACGAGCTACTTAGCACATTGATAAGCCCTGCTTTGCTCAGAGAGGCCTTATGGTCCCCGAGAAGCTGGGACGAAATCCAACCATTAGCATTAGTGGTGGGCAGACAGGTCTGGTCAAGAACTCTTCAGACACTCCGACTGCAGCATCCCTACTCTCCCAATGTCATGATGCCTACCCCCAAGGAGCCAGACCGGGCCCAGCAACCCCAGAGGCAGACATCATGTTCCCGAGGGAAGTCCCAGCGGCCCCAAGTAGGGGCCCTTTGAACTCAGTCCTGGCGCCTTTGGCGCCAGGCTCATGTTGGACAACAGTCCAGGCGCCATAGGCGCCAGGCTCATAAAGGATGACTTTGTGTTAAGAAGTGCTTGGTGTGAACTTACCTGATGCAGACCGTGCTGCAACATCCAGGCCACCTAGAGGCCTGAATGGGACTATTTTACCTATGGGACTACTTTACCACACAGGTGTGGCCGGAGGAAGAATACATACCTTAGAGCAGGGGTGCACAACTGATTTTGACAGAGGGCAGAAAGTACCTTACATGAGGGCTGTAGTGGGCTGAAAAGTAAAAGTGGGCGGGGCGGTAGGTGGGACATTTCAGGAGGCTTTTTCAACCCCCAATTTGTATTAAACACACGGAAAAAGATATGTTTTTGAGGGGTAACGATTTTTATTGCATTTCAAACTTACATTTTGTACTACACATTTTCCATTGCTATCATTTATTTCGATTTAGTTATTGTATATCGTCTGTTTAATTAAATTATATATATTTTATTGACCCTTGATTGGACATTCCGTTATTTTGGACTGCTATAGTTTGCTGTTTGGGTTACCCAAGAGGAGTATGGCCTTCGTTGAGTCAGGTTTCCTCAAAAAAGCAAAGGATGTACATCTCCCAACTGTGCCTGTTTTAGCTTTATTATTGAGTTAACTCTTGGAGTGCAACACTATGCCCCATGGCTCCCATCCCCAACCAAACACTATGCCCCATGGTCCCCTCACCCCCAACCAAACACTATGCCCCATGGCTCCCATCCCCAACCAAACACTATGCCCCATGGCCCCCTAACCCCCAACCAAACACTATGCCCCATGGCCCCTTCACCCCCAACCAAACACTATGCCCCATGGGCCCCTCACCCCCAACCAAACACTATGCCCCATGGCCCCCACCCCCAACCAAACACTATGCCCCCTGTCCCTCACCCCCAAGCAAACACTATGCCCCATGGCCCCCTCACCCCCAACCAAACACTATGCCCCATGGCCCCCCTCACCCCCAACCAAACACTATGCCCCATGGCCCCCTCACCCCCAACCAAACACTATGCCCCATGGCCCCCTCACCCCCAACCAAACACTATGCCCCCTGTCCCTCACCGCCAACCAAACACTATGCCCCATGGCCCCCTCACCCCCAACCAAACACTATGCCCCATGGCCCCCTCACCCCCCTAACCCCCAACCAAACACTATGCCCCGTGGCCCCCACCCCCAACCAAACACTATGCCCCCTGTCCCTCACCGCCAACCAAACACTATGCCCCATGGCTCCCAACCCCAAGCAAACACTATGCCCCATGGCCCCCTCACCCCCAACCAAACACTATGCCCCATGGCTCCCACCCCACTCAAACACTATGCCTCATGGCTCCCATCCCCAACCAAACACTATGCCCCCTGTCCCTCACCCCCCAAGCAAACACTATGCCCCATGGCCCCCTCACCCCCAACCAAACACTATGCCCCATGGCCCCCTCACCCCCAACCAAACACTATGCCCCATGGCCCCCTCACCCTCAACCAAACACTATGCCCCCTGTCCCTCACCGCCAACCAAACACTATGCCCCATGGCCCCCTCACCCCCAACCAAACACTATGCCCTATGGCCCCCTCACCCCCAACCAAACACTATGCCCCAAACACACTCAAGCATGCACCCATACAGACCTGAACCCCCCACCCCCCAAATCAACACACACACAAACATGCACCCATACAGACCCGAACCCCCCCACCCCCCAAATCAACACACACACAAACATGCACCCATACAGACCCGAACCCCCCACCCCCAACTCACCACACACACACAAGCATGTACCCATACAGACCTGAACCCCCCACCCCCCAAATCAACACACAAACATGCACCCATACAGACCCGAACCCCCCACCCCCCAAATCAACACACACACAAACATGCACCCATACAGACCCGAACCCCCCACCCCCAACTCAGCACACACACAAACATGCACCCATACAGACCCGAACCCCCCACCCCCCAACTCCAAACCCCCGCCCCCAACTCAGCACACACACACTCAAGCATGCACCCATACAGACCCGAACCCCCCACCCCCCAACTCAGCCCACACACAAACATGCACCCATACAGACCCGAACCCCCCACCCCACCAACTCCAAACCCCCACCCCCAACTCAGCACACACACACTCAAGCATGCACCCATACAAACCCGAACCCCCCACCCCCCCAACTCAGCACACACACACAAACATGCACCCATACAGACCCGAACCCCCACCCCCCAACTCAGCACACACACAAACATGCACCCATACAGACCCGAACCCCCCCACCCCCGCAACTCCAAACCCCCGCCCCCAACTCAGCACACACACACTCAAGCATGCACCCATACAGACCCGAACCCCCCACCCCCCAACTCAGCACACACACAAACATGCACCCATACAGACCCGAACCCCCCACCCCCCCCAACTCCAAACCCCCACCCCCAACTCAGCACACACACACTCAAGCATGCACCCATACAGACCCGAACCCCCCACCCCCCCAACTCAGCACACACACACAAACATGCACCCATACAGACCCGAACCCCCACCCCCCAACTCAGCACACAAAAAACATTCAAATCAAAACATTCATACACATCCGACACCCCCCGACCCCCGCATCTCAACATACACACAAAATACATTCAAATACAAACATTCATACACATCCGACACCCCCCCACCCCCGCATCTCAACATACACACAAAATACATTCAAACACAAGCATTCATACACATCCGACACACCTTCCCCACCCCCGCATCTCAACATACACTCAAAATACATTCAAATACAAACATTCATACACATCCGACACACCCCCCCACCCCCGCATCTCAACATACTCAAAATACATTCAAACACAAACATTCATACACATCTGACACACCCCCCCACCCCCGCATCTCAACATACACTCAAAATACATTCAAACACAAACATTCATACACATCCGACACACCCCCTCACCCCCGCATCTCAACATATACACAAAATACATTCAAACACAAGCATTCATACACATCCGACACACCCCCTCACTCCCGCATCTCAACATATACACAAAATACATTCAAACACAAACATTCATACACATCCGACACACCCCCCCACCCCCGCATCTCAACATACACTCAAAATACATTCAAACACAAACATTCATACACATCCGACACACCCCCTCACCCCCGCATCTCAACATACACTCAAAATACATTCAAACACAAGCATTCATACACATCCGTCACACCCCCTCACCCCCGCATCTCAACATATACACAAAATACATTCAAACACAAACATTCATACACATCCGACACACCCCCCCACCCCCGCATCTCAACATACACTCAAAATACATTCAAACACAAACATTCATACACATCGGACACCCCCACCCCCGCATCTCAACATACACTCAAAATACATTCAAACACAAACATTCATACACATCCGACACACCCCTCCACCCCTGCATCTCAACATACACTCAAAATACATTCAAACACAAACATTCATACACATCCGACACACCCCCTCACCCCCGCATCTCAACATACACTCAAAATACATTCAAACACAAGCATTCATACACATCCGACACACCCCCCACCCCCACATCTCAACATACACTCAAAATACATTCAAACACAAACATTCATACACATCGGACACCCCCCACCCCCGCATCTCAACATACACTCAAAATACATTCAAACACAAACATTCATACACATCCGACACACCCCTCCACCCCTGCATCTCAACATACACTCAAAATACATTCAAACACAAACATTCATACACATCCGACACACCCCCTCGCCCCCGCATCTCAACATACACTCAAAATACATTCAAACACAAGCATTCATACACATCCGACACACCCCCTCACCCCCGCATCTCAACATATACACAAAATACATTCAAACACAAACATTCATACACATCCGACACCCCCCCCACCCCCGCATCTCAACATACACTCAAAATACATTCAAACACAAACATTCATACACATCCGACACACCCCCCCACCCCCGCATCTCAACATACACTCAAAATACATTCAAACACAAACATTAATACACATCCGACACCCCCCCCACCCCCGCATCTCAACATATACACAAAATACATTCAAACACAAACATTCATACACACAAACATAAAGCAAAACAAACCCGACACACAAACACAAACATACCACTTAGCGGAGACGTGCTGGAAGGCAGGCAGGCAGGTAAGCTGGAAGTCGCTGGAATCACACTACAGCTGGCATGGTCCAAGGCTGAAATGCGTTCCGGCATCAAGCCTTATGGGCCACGCCAGCCGTAGTGCTGGCCCTCCATTGGTGCAGCACACACGCATTACGTGGCTCGTAGGAGCGACGTGATTCGTGTGTGTGCTGAGCCAATGAGGGCCAGTGTTTTCACCGGCCCGGAAGACAACAAAGACTTTCCTTAGGAAAGTCTTTGTGCCTCGTGGGCCGGTCAAAAGGGCATGGCGGGCCGCAACTGGCCCGCGGGCCGTATGTTGTGCACCCATGCCTTAGAGGAAGAATACATACCTGGAACTACTTTGAAGGCTATTTAAACCACGCCCAAGCAGCAACTCACGCTTCGCGTTGTTCTGCACCTAGCAGCTGGACGCTCACCGTGTCTGCTCCTGCATCCGGACTCCAGCCACGCCTGACAGCATCCTGGAACACCTGTAAAGGGAGAAGAGAGGAGAACAGGAGAAAGAAGAGACATTACCTGCTTAGAGTCATCTCGCCGACGATCCTAAAGGGAAGACATTCATTTTTAAAAGTACATCGCATAGCTCGCTGCAGCGCAGTATTCCACTCACCTTTACTAGGCGCCTTCTTGCCCATCAGCGACCATCTGGATCTTCCGCCGCATTTCAGCTCCTAAAGGAGAAAAAGACAAGAACAAAGGTGAGCTAGGGAAGAGAATAAGAAAGGCTTAATTTCCACCATAAGACTTACCTGTTGCGTCAATCCCTCTTCACTTCGGGTCGGCGCCGTATCTTCGGCATTTCCGAACCCCGGCCCCTAAGAGGAAAAAGACACAAGCATTAGTGCATTAATGCAAGAACACTAGAGGAACCACTCATCAAAAACTCACCAGAATTTTCCTTCGACGGTTCCATTCCCTAACCCGGAATCTTCATTCAGCACCTGAAATAGAGAAAACAGACAATGGTTATTTAAAGCTTGAACTTGCAACAGAATTCTTACGATACCTTACCGGAAAAGTCAAGCGAACTTGAACTCTCACCAATCCGAGATCCAGTGAAGTAACTGGATAACAACGCGCCCCTGCATCAGAAGCAGGATGGAGAGCTTGTCCTTTCAGACCCTAAGGTGAGACTTCACGGGGAATCGCAGAAGGGTTTCGTGGAGGGTGAGAAGGGGAGTGGGAGGCCTACGCATTATCCTGCAGATTGTTAATACTCCCTTTTCACACACAGAAGGATATTTCTACGAGCCAGACAAGCCAGATTTGGGGGTCCGGTCCATTCCATCTTCCGAGTCCTGCGCATCACCCTAGAAGAGGCCACAGCAATCCAAACCAGGCCAGCGCCTCCGTGGGAGTCAGGTGAGCGTTACACCCAATGTTATTATTTTAGTGGGTACATGCAGTAATTTAGACGAGCTGAAGGATGTACAATACTGGGAACGGGTCGGTATAGCTACCTGGTAAGACATATATGAACTTTTAGAGAATTGGCTGGCCTTATGCAATCAGAGGGACTCCCTGATGGGAAGTTCTAGCTGGGGTAGCAAAGTATAACTGGCCCGAGTGGCCCACTGAGCCACAACCAAACTCCCTTTTGACATTTTTGACATCGCGGTTTGAAACACTTGTGTATAGGTGCATTATAAATGCCATGATCATATCATATCATTAATGTATGAATTGGAAGACGGTTGGAGACCTGTTTCCAGGTTGTATAAGTGTCTCCTAGATAGTACCAACATTGAGCTTACTAAACTGAAGAGACGCTGGAAGGTCGATTTGGGGTTAGAAATCACTGATAAGCAGTGGACACTGGCGTTGGGCTTTGTTAAAAATGTATCACGCAATGCTAGATTTAGGCTTATACAGCTGAATGTGCTCCACTGCATGTACATGACCCCTTCCAGGGTGGCCACATTTAAGAAAGATGCACCCCCTAATTGCCCCCGGTGTGGCCATGATAATGCCCATTTATTGCATATGTTCTGGGATTGTGAGGCGATACAGTGTTTCTGGTCCTGAATTAAACAGGCCTCTGAAAGAGCTGGGATCAAAATATTCCAATGGAACCCGCTGGAATGTTTACTAGGTGTATACCCCAGGTTGAGCAAGCATAAAGATGTCTATATATTCATGGACCTAGGCCGTATACTGGCCAAGAGATGCATAACAATGACCTGGAAATCACGCAAAGGCCCATGGTTTGAAGCATGGCACAGAGAATTTAAGCGATAGTGCGATGCTGAGACTGCTTTATGGGGAGGGACAATAGAAATGCATGGGGGGGGATGTTGCAAATAACTTTGAAGCATGGAAAGTACTCGTCAACTCTGTTTCCTATCCCTCGGATGATAGACGACTGCAAACTCTCCCCTCAGACATTGAAGGACTCATTTTTGCTATCTTATTAGAACTCTGGTTGTATATATTACACCAAGCCCTTCTAGTTGAAAGACTAATAGCGCACCACTCACCTGACCCAAACAAAGTATGCCAGGATACTGAGCAGAGACTAGCATCATGTAACCTTTAACTAACAAGCATTGGGTATTTTTGTTGGTTAGCATAGTTTGTACTGTATTTGCAAACTCACCAATAAACAAATAAAGAACATTTTAAAATGGACCTCCGCAGGACCACTTCGACTGTAGCATAAGCAAAAAGTTCAAAGAAATCTTCCTCTACAAGTATTCACCTTTTCACTTCCCCTGCTGGGGTTAATTTTGACCATTATGCATTTCAGAGTACATTCACTTTGCCGGTTCAATTCAGGAGTCAAGGTTAATACCATAGGCTTGGCCTCGCCTCCCTAACTCTGTCGTTCACCTGGGAGGGTTGCTGGCATCTTTGAAATACAATGCAGTCTTCTTGTCTGGGATTTGGCTCTCTCCCAGTTTGTCGGGGGCAACGACCTCCAGCAGGGAACTTCAGGGCTTCCCAACCCTTTGCTCTGGCCCCTCAATCGGTCATTCTACTCCAGTGGGTTCGCCTTTGTCACAGAAGTTCTGCTCATTCTCGTGTTCCACCCTGCTCCAATTCTCATGGGTCTCCCTCATTAGGGCTCGGGCCCCTCCTTTAGCTTCTCACAAGGGTCTCCTTCAGTCGGGGTCGGACCCTCTCGCTTTTGTAAGGAACTCATGGTGGCAACATTAAAGACAGACACAAGTGATCACAGTTCAAGGGTGTTTATTAAACTGTATAAACAGGTGAGAAAAACACCTAATCTAAACCTAAATCTAAGATGGGAGCAAGCTACGACCATCAAATAATAATAAGGCAGTCCTAGTGTCTAGTCAAATAAAAAGGACCTATACTAAAAAAAACTATTGCCAATCCTTACCACTAAATTACTAAATAGTGGAGGATAATGTTCATCAGAAAAGAAAGAAGTGTTCTCAAAATGGTAAGTCAGGATGGTATGGCGGGGTCTCCCTTCCCCACGTTTTTAGCACGGAACAAGGCGGGGCTCCTGAGCACAGGACACTCCTGGGCCTCACCAGCATGAGGTTACAGTTCAGTTCCAATTAATGAAAAAACAAAATGCTCCTTCAATGACTCTTCACGGGGCGATTACTCTTCACCTTAGGATCCCCTTCTGCTGGGCTCCGATCTTTCGTGCAATGTGGGCCTCCCTCTGTAGGGTTCACTACAGCCTTTCATTCACAATGTAACATTCAAGAGTCTCAATATCTTATTAAACAACTGTTCACTGCGGTCAACCCTCTGCCGGGTTCACTCTTGTCAACACAATATTCCCTTTTTTCTTTTTCAATGCGGGATTCACATCCCGTTGCTTTTCTTCTTGTCAATGTGTCAGAGACTTTTGATTGTACAAGGGGTTTGACTCTACCCTTGTATGACCCCTCGGACTCCTTTCGCCAGCCTCTCTGGGGCATTCTGGTACTTCTAGTTTCAACAAAGGGGACCAGTCAGAGTCCTTCGAATGTGCGCCCACGTGGCGCCTGACCACTCTGCAGCTGGTCCTTCAGTTCATACAATGTTGCTGTTTGCAACCTTGGGCTCAACACAATCCGGTTTGTTATCAGCTCTCTCCGACTCACCGGCTGTACTGAACTCGATAGCTTGTCTTGCCTCTGGAGTCAAGGACGGTACCCCGATAGCAAGCATGCCTCCCCACCTGTGTTATCAATGCGAGAGGCTCCGGTGCACCGTTGACATCTGTTACACCACAAACCAGCTGTAAATCCCGGTTTTATGGTTCTTGTCACGGAGGCTTCGCGGATCTGGGTTGAAAAGGGTAAGGGCACTTCACTCCTTGTCGTCCTCTCAGGTCTCACCGCCTTTCTTCTCCGTTTGAACTGCCAGCTCTGAATTACTGCTTCCTCATGCGTTTGGCCTTGCTCGCAGTGTGCTCCGCCTTTTATCTCTGTGGGGAAGGGAAAGGGCTGTCTGGTGTGTGTAGTTATTATCAATTGCCTGACTCTGTCTGACCCTGGTGTTGGGACTGTAAGGAAGGCATCGTATCAAGAATAGACAGACACAAGTGATCACAGTTCAAGGGTGTTTATTAAGCTGTATAGGTAGGTTGGAAAAACACTGAATCTAATCCTAAATCTAAGATGGGAGCAAGCTACGACCATCAAATAATAATAAGGCAGTCCTAGCGGCGTCTTGTGAAATAAAAGGGCCTATAATAAGAAAAAACGATTGCCAATCCTCACAACTAACTGCCAAAAAGAGTGTGGGATAGGGTTCACAGGAAACAAGTGTTCACAAATGATAAGTCAGGATGTGGTAGGCCAGGGTCTCCCCAACCCATGTTTTGAGCACGGGACAAGGTGGAACTCCGGAGCACATCACACGCTCAAGCTTTCCCAGTACGAGACTTCAGTTCCGTTCTCAAGTATAAGGTTCTCCAGTGGTTAAGTCTCTTTTCTACAAAAAAGTATCTTGCTTCAGAGGACCATATGTGATCAAAATAACAAACAAAAAGTTCCTTTCTGCAGGCACTTTGGGTGATGACTTTTCACCCCTGGGCCCCCCTCTTCCAGGCTCAGACCCCTCTCGAATGTCAGCCTCCCTCCGTCGGGTGCACTATGGCTTGTAAGCAAAGATATGTTCACCTTTCGCATTCACAATCGTAATGTCTTTTTAAACAATTTACTGTGGACATCCCTCTGTTGGGTTTACTCTTTGTCAACACAATGTTCATCGGGCATCATGCTTTACCCCATTCTGCAGGCATCCCTCCATCTAGTTCACTTTTGCCACTCTTACAGTTTGTTCTATTTTCTCACTATACAGGATTCGCTTCCCTTAGGTTTCCAATGGTTTGTCGGTCAAAAACTTTTGACTGTACAGGGGATTTTGCTAGACCCCTGTATGACCACTTTGACTTTTCCCTTGCGGCTCTCCTAAGGCCTTCTGGTTTTGGCAGTTTCAACAGTAGGTGCAATTAACCAGAGTCTCTTGAGTGAGCACCCACGTGGTGCCAGACCCCTCTGCAGCTGGTTTCCCCTTGAAGTGTTAACAGTTCTTAAATTTCCCTTTTCTATTGCCATATGCAACTTTCATTCAACACAGTTCGGTTTCTTATCAGTTCTCCCCTCAACTATCCAGCTGTGATGAACCATTCGACTTCTCTTTCGTCTGGAGTTAAGGACGGTACCATGGTAGCAAGAGTCTCCCCTGTCCTGATTATCAGCGTAGGAGGGGTGCGTGTAGCGTTGGCATCTGCTACAACACACGCTAGCTATTGTTCACGGCCGAGATTGGAAAAGGTAAGGTTGCTTCCCTCCTTGTCAATACTTCTCTCCTCGCCACATTTCTCCTTCTCTTGAACTGCTGTACTTGGTTAGCTGTCTCGTCGTGCAGTTTACTTTGCTCGTATTGTGCTCTCGTGCTCCATCTTTTATCAATGTGAGGAAGGGAAAGGGCTGTCAGGTGTGTGTGATGCTGGTCAATGGCCTGACTCTGCCTGAGCCTTGTGTAGGGGCATGTCAGGTAAATGGCTCTGGTATTAGTCTGTTGTCTTTTGCACTGTGCGAAAGTGTTCGTGTCAGAAAGGGGCGGCGGTAGGGTTTCTAAGTATCCTCAATGGTAGGATGGGGAGGTTCTACGTTATTTCGCTGAGCGAAATTTCATCGTGGGACTTTTCATCGCCGACCCTTTCATCGCCAACATTTTTTTTAAAAATGTATTTATGGCGGGGCTGCGCCCCCTGAAATCCCCCCTTACTTAAATAATCATACCCCAACCCGCACAAACACCCGGCCCTAAAAAAAAAAAAAATGTTGGCGATGAAAGGGTCGGCGATGAAAAATCCTACGATGAAAAAGTGGTAGATGAAATGCATGTATACCGGATGGGGAAAAGGTGTTAGAGGAAGGGGGTGTGAGAAACCTGAGAGTATTCTCGAAGCCAGACCTCAGGAAACCCTAATTCAGTTGGCCAGGGGAGGGTTGGCGCACTCAGATCTCAACCCTGGGGATGGACGGGCGAGGGAGGGTCACCTGGATGGGGGAATCCGGGGTTATGCTTGGGAGATTGCCCCAGGTGAGACGCAGTATTACACCGGAGAAAGGGACAACGAAGACAAGGTCCTTGAAGCTTTTATGGGCTGTATGAACTCGACCTCCCTTCCATCTGATGAACTTCCTTTTCAAGAATACATCATCCCCTCTGCCTCTGATGAATCCATTACCCACCCCGCTGCATTCAGAAACCATATTCGTCAGAATCCTCGGTTTTCTGTTCCCCATCAGAATACTCTGAATCATTCTTCTTCCTGTCCCTCTGATTATTATTTTCTGCTCTCCCAACCTGTTCAGATAGAATACTACCATTCCCACAATTCCCCCTTGTTTATTTTGCGATCCTGCTTATTCCCATTTATCCCGCAATCCATACCAATCCCATCCCTCTGATTGTCACTTTCTAAACTCCCAGTCAAAAGTGACCAACGATTACACTTCCCATCATCCCCTATGTTCTGTTTTACCTCACGGTCATTCTCGTCCATTGCACAAACCTTCCCTATCTTGTCCCGTAGGATACTCTGACATTCCACAACCCCCCACCCTTTTCCGACATGAATACTTTTTCACTCCCAAGACAGTGGACTAAAGAAAAACCTGTCTACTTGACTTGTCCCGACACAAGGGTCAAGCAAAGTCAGGCAATTGACTTAGATCACACACACCTGAAGGCCCTTCCTTTTCCCCACAGGTATAAAAGGTGGAGCAAGAGAGTGCAGTATGAGCAAGGTGAGTACAGCAGACAGCACGACGAGACGGCTACAACGCAGTAGTTCAAGAGAAGGAGGAAGGTGGCAGGAATTGAGAGGGTGGTGAGGAGAGAAGTGACCTTGCCCTTTTCGTCCCAGACCCACAGAGCCTTCATGGAAGAGAGCCTAAGACTGCAAACAATAGCACAAGTGTCCTGCAGCAGATGTCAACGGTACACAGGGCAAACCTATGCTGATAAACAGGAGCGAGGCAAGCTCCTGTGCCCGTGGTACCGGCTTTGACTCCAGAGGGGCAACAGCCAAGCAGTTCATCACAGCCGGTGAGTCGAGGGAAGAGCCGATAAGAACTGTGTTGAGTGAGAATCGTGAAGTGGCAACTTTTGAACCAAAGCTGATGAACTTTGAAAGAACTGTAAAGGTGTAAAGAGGAGACCAGCTGCAGAGAGAGACTCTGGTTGAGCCCTATATGAGATAAACTACAGGTACCAGAAGGCCATAGGAGAGCCAGCGGAATAGGTCAAAGTGGTCATACTGAGGGTCAAGCTAAATCCCTGTACAATCGAAATACTTGGATCTACAAGCATTGTGAAGAAAGGGAAGTGAATCCTGCAAACATTGAACTGTGTAAGAAGAGAAATGAAGTAAAGCGGGGTCCGAGCCCGACCGAGGGAGATCCACGGGTGAAGCCATCACCCAAGAATATAAAGGCGAGAGGGGTCCAAGCCCGACTGAGGGAGATCGAGTGGTGCAGCTATCACCCAAAGTTATATGGTAACAGAACTGTGGTATATTTTGAAATACGATATGAGAAGGGTCAGCGCCCACAAGAGGGGGACCCAGGGATGAAGTCATCACCTGATGTGTAACTGTGATAAATAATTGAGAAGGGTCAGCGCCCAGAAGAGGGGCGGGAGGCCAGGGGTGAATCCATCACCCAACGAACATTGGAAGCGAACTTTCATTTTTAAAGGAACTTTTGTTTTTGTTATTTGACTACATTAGGCCTCGAAGCAAGAGACTTTCACAGGAAACAAGACTTGGCCATCGACTGTCCAGAGAACTGCCATTGGAGCTGTCGTCTCGTGCTGGAGAAGCCTGAGACTGTACTGTGCTCTAAGCTCCCATCTTACCCCGTGTCCAAAACATGGGGCAGGGAGACCCAGACTACTGCATCCTGACATATTATTTGAGAACACTTCTCTTTCCTTGAGAATCATCCCACATTGCTATTTTTGCATTATTTGTGAGGTTTGGCAATTGGTTTCTTAGTATAGGCCCTTTTATTTGACACGATGCCACAAGGACTGCCTTATTTTCATTTGATGGTTGACGCTTGCTCCCATCCTAGATTTAGGTTTAGAATAGGTGTTTGAAAATAAAGGTACCCAAGTCCTTTTTCTGAGCTATTCAGAGGCATGCAGGCAACTTTTTTATGGAATAACAGAAAACCTAGGGTCGCACGATGATGATGCCACCAAACAGGGGAGGGATGGGAGAGCCAGATGTTAGAGCATACTACCTGGCAGCGCAGCCGATGGTTCCGTAGGGACTGGGTAAAAGATGATAGGCAGAAGTTTTGGAGACACATGGACAATGCCGTAGCAGGGGCCACCTCAAGGGGGTGCTGTGAAAACCAAAAAGAGAGAGACCAAGAAATATGCACATTAGCACGGTTGGAGCTCTAGTGGGAGATACTTGGGATGAAGTAGTAGATAGAGCAGGATTCACAACATTCTCATCGCCATTCACCCCCAATAATGTATAATCAGCAATTCTGCCCTGGATTGAGTGGACTTGCTTTCAATGAGTGGGAAAAAGGAGGATGCCTTAAATTAAGGGATATGTTTGAGGAAGGGAAGACTAACCCCTTTAACCAATGTAAAATAGACTTCTCGTGTCAGAAGTGGAAAGATTTCATTATGCGCAATTAAGACACTGGGTATTACACCCAACGAACAGGGAAGCAGCGACTAGGCCCCTGGTACCTTTTGAAAAACTCCTCATATAAGACTCTGGGGACCAACACATTGTGGGTACGATATATAAACATATTAAAGAATGTGAGGTAGAAAGCCACAGGCGGTACATGAAGCAATGGGAAACCTCAGTGGCGGCACCGATAAATGCGAAAGAATGGTCCAAGTTGTGGACAAATATCCCCAAGCCCACAAGGTCTATTCAAGTGCAGGAGATATGGGTGGAATTAAAGTTTCAGTGGCACCTCACCCCGGTGCAAATTCATAAGTACTTCCCGCGGGTATCCCAGAATTGTTGGAGGAATGCGGGGCGATAGGGACGTGGGAACACATATGGTGGAAGTGCCCATGCATCACGCTGTTCTGGGACATAATAGAAGGGGCTATCAAAGATGTCCTGGGGGTAACAGGAAGGGGAAACAGAGGAAAGGCAATCCTAGGGATAGGAGGTGCACTTAGCGATTTGGCACTAAAGTCTCAGCGAAAAATGTATGTGATACTAATGATGGCAGGATCCCTGGTCATCGCACAAAACTTCAGGGTGAATCTGGGGCCTTCGTAGCTGATTGGAACGTAGTTCTCAAATTCCTAAAGGATGCCAGAGAGGCGTGGTGCCCAAGGAAACTCAAACTTCTGGGCTTGTCTGAATAAGGGGAAGTCCATCTGGGAAGGGAAACGTGGAATGGCCGGCCACATACAAAGGAAGAAGACCGAAAGAGAAAATGAACAATGGAAGTAACAACAACTACAGATGGGGAAAACTCAGTGGAAAAAGATTGGGAAGGGAAATGTGAAGGGCAGGAAAGAGGGGACTCGGGGCGGGGGAGTTGGGCAAAGTTTATTTGTTTGGAAAATGCTAATTAAAAGTAATGTGAAAAAAAGACTCTCTCTCCGGTTTGCTGCTTATACTTCAGAGGTTGCAACCCCTATGGGGGAGACCGAAGCAGAACCCATACAGCTAGGTGCTGTTCGGGGACCGTTATCAGAAGCGAAAAAGAGAAGACGTCGGACCAATAAGTCGTGTCTGCACTGTGGTGATGGCACACATTTCTTGAGCAATTGCCCCTTTCGACAAGCGAAGACTGGAGGAAACTAGTGGGCTCATTGTCAGACAGAAAGGAAACACTGAGCCCAGTTTCTTCACCTCCCCTTCCTACCAAATCGGATCAAGCAATGCCACCCTGAGCTTAGTTTGTCTTACAGGTTGTCATATACTGGTATGGAAGAGCCCCGCCCCTACAGGCATTGGCACTAGAAGATTCAGGAGCTTCAGGAAAACCACATAGACGTCCAGTTCTGTGAAAAGAATGACATTCCGATCCAGCAAAAGAAGCAACGTGCTCTGGTGGAAGGTATCACGGTAGCCCGTTGGCCTCTGGTTTCATAACCCAGGAAACTGAAACCCTTATCTTCGTTATCAATCAACATCAAGAGAATCTTGCATTTGATGTCATCCAGTCTCCCTCCTATTCTCTCATGTTGGGACTTCCACGGTTGATTTTTCATAACCCGTTTATAAACTGGCCTACACAAACCTTGATCTTTGGATCCGATAGGTGTATCACTGAATGTTCTGTTCCTACCAGTCCATCCATGGTTCCATTCGTCTTTGCTGGGACAGAATCAGTTCAACAATCATGTTGTTGTCATAGTCATCCTCCATTATACGCCTCCTTTGACAAAGTATTTTCAGCACCCTCGGATATACCACTCCCACCTTCGAGGCCCTTCGAGGTGATTGTGAAATCAAATTACGACCGGACCAACCTATTTTCCATGGACGAGTGTACTCTCTTACTATGCAGGGACGTGAAGAATTACGAAAATACATCCAGGAATGCCTCGTTAAGGATACATTCAACCTTCCAAGACACCGCTGTGCACCGTTGTTTTTCATCCCCAAGAAAGAAGGCACATTGGGACACTGTGTGGACTATTGCCTACTCAATGAGAGAACCATCAAGGACAGGTATCCCATGCCTCTTAGTCGTGATATCCTGGAATCATTGCATGATGTTCAAGTGTTTACCAAGATTGATCTACTTAGGGCCTACCATTTGGTGCATATCAAGGCAGTAGACAAGCGGAAGGCAGCGTTTAAATCACCTCAAGGACATTACCAATATAAGGTCATTCCTTTCGGGCTATGTAATGCCCCAGCGGTTTTCCAATGTTTCATGGATTTGATCTTTTCAAACCTATTGGGAATCAACACATGGTAATATCTAGATGACATATTAATCTTTTCAACCTCCCTGGAGGAACATGTAGCCCATGTCTCTGAGGTCTCCTTGAGAACCATTTGTATGCCAAAGAGACGAAATGCGAATTCCACAAAGAAAGGATCCAGTTCCTAGGCTATTGCATCAGCCCTGAAGGTACTCATATGGATCCTAGGAAAATTATGACCATACAAGAATGGTCTAATCCACATGACATGAAAGTGGTTCAAGGCTTTTTAGGTTTTTCAAATTTGTATTGTCGGTTTATCCCCAACTTTGCCTAACGCACCTGTGAAATCACTCAGCTTCCACGCAAAGGCAAGTCCTTTCTGAGGACGAATGATGCTGCAAAGGGGTTTTTCGACATTAAGAATGAATTTCTGAAAGCACCTATTCTGCAACACCCTAACGAAGACCACCCTTTCATTGTGGAAGCTGATGCCTTTGCTTTTGCTATTGGTTTGGTGCTTCTGCAACATAATCCTACTACCAGTCTTGAACATCCTGTTGCTTATTTCTTGATGCAACTGCCCCGAAGTGAGTGGAATTGCACCATTATCGAGAAGGAACTTTTAGCCATCAGAGACAGTTTTCTTGAATGGAGACCTCATTTACTGAGGGGCCAGTTTCCTGTGGAAGTCCATACAGATCATAAGAATTTGCAATTTCTTCACCCTTTGGCTTGCACCAACAATCGTCAAGCTCGGTGGGCACTGTTCTTCTCTCAATTTGACTTTAAAATCACTTCCATACCATGAACTCAGAACTTCAAAGCCAACACCCTTCCATGTTCTACGGATGGTGGTTCTACTACACCGTCTCTGCTTCTTCCCTACAAACATGTTCTGTTAACCACTCAATCGTTCCTTAAGATGGTCAAGGAAGCACAAGCCACTTACACTTCCATGGCTAGGTTTTGAAGAAGCAGTAACTTCAGTGTAAATGAAGGTCTTGGATTCCTAGGTGGTGAACTTTATCTACCCACGACCAGCCTACGGGCACTCATCCTTCAGGGGTTTCATGGTTCTCATTCAGCAGGCCACCAAGGTCAATCCCCCACTCTTGATGTGATCTCCTGGCATTTTTGATGGCCGGATATGAAATCCGGTGTTTTTTCTTATGTTTCTACTTGTCATACTTGCAATGTGCAGAAACGGACTAATCACAAACTGGCAGGTCTTCTTCACTCCTTGAACGTACCTCCATATCCATGGCATACTATAGCTATGGATTTTGTAGTCGACCTAACTGTTTCTAGAATGTATACCTGCATTCTGGTTGTTGTTGACATCTTTAGCAAGTTGGCTCACTTTATTTCATTCGTGAGTTTGCTTACTGCTTCTCAGACATCAGCAGCTTTCCTTCATGAGATATACCGACTTCATGGTCTTCCAGAATAAATCGTTACTAATCGTGGCCAAAAGTTTGTGTCACATTTCTGGACATCAATGTGCCAGGTTCTAGGGATCCACAAGGCTCCTAGCTCTGGATACCATCCGCAAACCAACGGGAAAACTGACAGAACTAACCAGACACTGGAGACTTACCTACGCTGTTTTACCGGAGCCACTCAGAATGACTGGGCCGATTACCTGGATACCGCAGAAGTTGATTATAATAACACCAAACATTCGGCCATCCAGTGTAGTCCATACTACTGTCCCTTTGGTCAACATCCTAAGATCTTACTGATGCCATCTGTTGTTGCCACTTCTGTTCCTACTGTGGACACATTAATTAACCCCTTAAGTGTGCAGGGATCACACAAAACTGTAATCCAACCCCCGGGCTATGTGAGCAGGAGGTCCCCCCTCACTGCCAGGGGGCTGGATTACCAGGCAGGAGTACATGAGGTGGCCCCCCCATCCAATTGGGGGTTAGGGGGGAGGTCCACTAGAAATAAGTGTGCAGGCCCCCAAAGGATGGGGCCTGCAGGTTAGCCCCCCCCCGGGGGCAGATGGTTGATCATCTGCCCCCAGGGAAGGGGGCAAAAAAAAAAAAATAAAAACAAAAAAAATAAAGGGAATTTTGGGTGGGAGTGGGGGAGCCACTAGCCACCAGGGATATATTATACAGAAAAGGGGGGTGGCCCTCTCCCCCTCACCCCAAGGGGGAATGGGGGCACCCCTTGTAGTGCTCCCTGGGGGCAGATATCTGATCTATGAAGGGGCATCTGACCCCAGGGAGGGCTGAATGAGATGCCCTCCTGCAATTGGTGTGCCAATCTGGCCCAGGGTGCCCAAACCTTACTGCCCCACCCACGATTTTTGGGGGTCCTCTCCCCCCATTCCATATGGAGGGGGGGTGTACCTCACACAGCCGTTTGTAGGAGGCCCAGGGAGGCCTGCATGAGGTGCCCCGCCACCCATTTGGGGTGAGGGGTGAGCGGGCCCCCAAAAATGGTGGGACAGGCCCCCCAGGGGGTGGGGCAGTAAGGTTTGGGCACCCCGGGGCCAGATTGGCACATCAATGTGCCTCTCTGCACCAAGGGGAGTTGGGTTACCAAAGGAAAAAAGGGAAAATAGTGGAATGCTTTTTAGGGGAGGCTGTGGGGCACCGCAAAGGGATGGGGAATTTTCTAATGGGACGGGGTGGTGACCCCATCTCCCCCACCCGCAATGGAGGGGTGCCATGTCATGCAGCCCTCCCTGGGACCAGATATCGCCATACTCCTTTTACTGGAAAAACTATCCTCTGCATACCTGATCTTTGCCGCTGGCTGCATTTCCCTTCACGACCAAGACCTCGCACTCGCTTCCTGGAGGAGGCGGAGCACGGTCGCGCTCACGTGTCTGGTCACGTGACTCATCGCCAGCATTTAGAGGAGCACAACCCGCCCGAGCGGTGCATACTCCTTTACTGGAAAAACTATCTTCTGCATACCTGATCTTTGCCGCCGGCTGCATTTCCCTTCGCGACCAAGACCTCGCGCTCGCTTCCTGGAGGAGGCGGAGCACGGTCACGCTCACGTGTCTGGTCACGTGACTCATCGCCAGCATTTAGAGGAGCACAACCCGCCCGAGCGGTGCATACTCCTTTACTGGAAAAACTATCTTCTGCATACCTGATCTTTGCCGCTGGCTGCATTTCCCTTCGCGACCAAGACCTCGCGCTTGCTTCCTGGAGGAGGCGGAGCACGGTCGCGCTCACGTGTCTGGTCACGTGACTCATCGCCAGCATTTAGAGGAGCACAACCCACCCTTGCGGCGTTAAGCCCGACGGGGTAAAGGGCGCTGGCTGTTGTGCGGCTGTTCGGCGCTGGCAGAGCCTGGGGCAGACTGCGGAGGAATCACCTCTTTGATCCCCATATGGTATCCTGCCAACACTTGTGCTATTGAGTGAAGTTGAGTGTTGCCTGAGGTGCAAGGCACACTGCACATACTGCACTAACCCTCCGAATCTCCAAAACTACCGTCCTCTCAAAACCGAACATCGATTGTGCGTTTTCTGAAAGACAAATGAATGAGCCAGGGCCCTCGGGTCTCTTCCTGATCGAAGCGGCCGCAGTACTACCGGGAGACGATGGAGGAGTGCATCCGCTTATGAGACAGCAACGCTGCTGTTTGGCTGCCGCTGCCTGTGGAAGCACGCCAATGGAACTGAGAGTGGTACCGCCGGTAAGCTGTAGCAGGTCCCGCAAAAGGACCTGTGCTTCTATTCCTTCAACTAACTCTGAAACTTTTTTTGACTGTCGAGCCAGTAGCTCTCCCTTACTTGCTATGGCTATAGCCCCCCCTACTCCCTTCACCCCCTCTACATCTCAGGCTCTCTCAACAATACATACAGCGAGTGACATAACTGATATAACCCACGAGACAAATGACGAAAGAGTAAACAAGAGCCCTGTTATGCCTGAAGTATTCTCAGAGGTTGTTATTGACCTTGCTACTGACGATAATGTAGGAAACAAAGAAATTCTTAGTGACACACAAACTCATCGGACCAGCACTGCCCTTAATAAAACTGGAGCTTATGAGACTCTATCTATCACGGCTTTCCAGTCAAGGGTTCACTCTTTAAGTGACTGTAAAGTCAGATCTGGGGAGAGTGAGAGAGAGAGTGAAAGTGAAGAGAGCCCTGATCAATCGTTTGACGAGGATCTTGATGAGGACACTGAATTAGGCTGTAAAGACTCTATTACATCAACCCACCGTGTCGAAACGCAAAGCGAAAGGTGCATAAATGACAATTTACTTAATCCCAGAAGTGAACTGTTAGCAGCCGGCACGACTGGCTTGCAAAACAATGTGATGTGGTCTAACCCAGCTTGTCTATCTGACCAACTAGCTTTTATCACTAGAAGCCCGAATCGACGCAGTTCGATCGCTGCTGTGGACAAAGTACTAAAAGATCTAATTCAAATAAATACTAGAATGGGAAGTAAGTATACTGTTCAAAACAAAGCAGAAGCAAACTCCACTGAATTACAAAAAGAACAAGAAATTGAGCCCCAAATGGAGCTCCGAGTGGAAAACATTTTGAGCTTACGATCTGAAATCCAAGAATCCCATGAAAAACAGAACCAGTGGCTTAAACCCATGCCTAAAAGGAAAAGACTTGATTCCTTAGGTGATGACCATAGAGACCAGCTGTTCACATCGCAAAAAAGACATGCCGAGATGCGAGATGCAGCGGGTCTGGATTGTCTTGGACTTGAGTCATACTTTGTGCCGCTTTCTGCTGATCCCCTTATACAAAACTTCTCCACAAAGAAAAAGAAGCGTCGGAAAGAAATGTCAAAAACAACCAAACTAAGGGTGATACACAACAACAAATCAAACTTCCAAACACAAAATATGGCAGAACGCCTATCGAAAGAAATCTCCAGAGATCTGAATGCACTTATAATGTCCGCACATACCATATCCATGGTGCCGTATATGAAACTATATGAACAACTAATGAGACCTTAAGAGATCAAACAACACTTTTAGCTATGATGAACACAAAAATGATCAACGTAGAGCAAGATCTGAAAACTACAAAACAAGCACGGCAAGATGACCACTTAAGAGCTGAAACAAATGTGAAAATCATACTGGAACACACCAAAAACAGTGCTCTCGACAAACGACTATTTGCAGAAGTAGCAAGAGAAGCGATCGCCCTGTTAAAACAACAGAAGTTGAATCCCACATCCACCGAGATGGAACTAAATGAGAACAGAGAGCAACTGGACGACAGTGTGAAAATAACATCGATTACTAATTCAACTGACCCTAATATGGAATCCGCAGTCCCAAAGACGGGAAAAGCTGTAAAGACGAACCAACAAGAATTAAGCAATGGAGAAGATCGTATGAACGACAGACCAACTAAATGCAAACAAAAACTGAAACGATTAAATGATCCAACTAGTAACAACAAGGCCGTCCAACCGAGTGAGAAACCTGGTGTAACAAATGGCGCTCTTGCAAGTACTGGAAAGAAAGAAAAGTTGAATTTATCTCGATCACAAGTGATGTATCCTAAAAGTACGGCTGTTCCAACACCACTGCCACCTGGAAATGGAGGTTCAGTGACTAATCAGAATAAAAGTGCAGAGAGTGAAGCTGCCCTAGATGCTGATCAATTGGAAGCCAATCTGGCTACCAAGTCTAAAGATAATCATAACCTGGAAAAATGTAAAGAGAACGAGGTAGAGGATGTTATGTCAAAGAAAGCAAAAGCGACTTCAAAAGAAGTGTTCGCAATTTTTGACCCAAAAAGAACGGAGCCAGAAAAAAATCTTAAAATAGTGGGATCAAAAGATGAGAAACAAATGAAAACCATGAAGAAAAGGAAAATGCGAACTAGAGCAAGTGTGCGTTCGTTTCTAAGGAACATCAAAAGCTTTAGCTTCACAACTTCATCTAAGCATGCAGCGGGTCCTTTGATAAAGGCCAATATTGCCACTCAAATAGCTTCTGCAAATGTCAACCAAAGGGATAACATCGAGGCATCAAATGATGAGCCAATGGCCGTTGAGAGCTCTACCGAAGATCTATTAAACGTCTTGACGTATGATGAATGTGAAACAGACAAAGGCAGCCTGACCGAGATCCCTGATTTAGTACTGAATGAAGAACATGCACCTACTGATGGCCTAATTAACATCGACCTCACTGCTCCATTAGATGAAGTTATAACATCTGCAAAAGAGACTATGCCAAATATGCCACCAATTGTTTCTGGAAATGGAACTAACTCCAACTTAAGCTGTATCCCGAGTGTGAAACTTGTAAATCCGCAAAGAGGTGTAACTATAGATCCATCGAAACATGATGGTGATTCGCCACTCTTAGCAGTAGACTCATCTAAAAAATTCATCACACTTGAAGCTAAAAGAATATTACTATTGACCTCGATGAAACGAGATCAATCTGACATGAAGTCCACTACTCGAAATACAAATTTGTGGAAATATGAGCAAGAATTTGGAGCACTTGAGGCAAAAATGGCTTTAATGGATGTTGGCTTAACCAAAGCTCTACCAAAGATTGAAGAAAAATGTGGAGCTCTGTACATGAACAAATCTGAATGCCACTCTCAGAAGCTGTCTAAAGATCTATTCTCGCAATCAAAGAGACCATGTGACCATCCGCAACCATTGTCAGAGACTAGGCATAATCACTCAAAAAAGAACTCTGACATCTACAACATCTCTGACCGTCAATATCGTCAAGTGAGAAATAACAAAACAAAAGGGAAATATCTTTTGCGACTTGAGCGAATAGTAAGAGAAAGAGATGGACTCTTACTAAACAGGAACAATGTGATGAACCTATTACACCACATACCACAATTAAGAACTGTGGTCTCTGAAGACATCCAAGTGGTAGAATTTGAAAAGGAAAAAATTAACGACTGTGTGATATTACACATAGCCTCAAAAATCATTCGTGACTCATTATTAAACGTGGGTACGATCTTGAACTCATTGGGATTTGACATAAATGAAATCTGGAACCAAAAAGAGAAAGAGCGATCGAGAGACTTAGAATCTCCTCCAAAATATGAAACAAGATCTAACTATGGGCCTAGACACCAAGTCGAAAATAGTAGCTTAGAGAGCAAATTTGTCTCCGTCATGAGAACAAACAGTGATGAAACACAAAATCAGATCATCGACTGCAATATAGTAACAGATGTGAACATAAACACTGAAATACAGAAGAATACCAGTTTACAAAACGAAGATCTTGACTGGACCTGGGTCGCTAAAATGATCAACATCACTAAAAACAGCTAATGTCTAAATCCCAAGTATCCTGGCAATACATGCGTAGCCTCATGGAACACGCGAGGGCATACGCATCTATTTGGAAACATACCCAAGGAACTGCGGGACGTAGATTTACTTTGCCTGCAAGAGACCTGGTTAATGGAACCACCCATTGCAGAAGGTTTTGAAATTGCGTTTAACCCAGCGATCAAAGGGAATAAAGGACGCCCCATGTCAGGGATGGCGATCCTTGCAAAAATCAAAAGTGGCATACGTATTTTATCATCAACTAATGTATCATCGTATGTACAAGTATGCAAAATCAAATTCCCGGTGAGACATGGCACAGAGGAGAACGTGCTAATACTGGTAAACATCTACTGGCAACATGCTGCCATACAAGTGGAAAATTTAATTGAAACAATTTCGGAAATCATCTGCGAAATTAAAAGACATGAAAAAGATGTACACATTTTAATATGTGGCGATCTCAACATAAATTGTTTCCAAGATAAAAGCCATAATGAGCACAATGAGAAAAAAACCAAAGAGGGACATGCGGCAGCACTCTGGATGCTAGAAATGAACGCATTGAATCTACAGATGCTAAACGGACAGACAACAGGAGATATCCCCGCCCAACCAACATGGCGAAGAAATGAGTCAAGCTCAACAATTGACTATATGTTCGTAAATGGAAAGCTAAGAAGTGAAGTAAAATGGCTAAAAATCATCGAAATGAAATCTAGTGATCACAGCCTAGTTAAGCTGTATGTGAAACCACAACAATGCGGGAGAACAAGCGATGCAGTTAAAACTGCTCTTGAAGTGGGACCAGGCCGCAATAGACTACGACTAAACGCGACCCAAATAATCTCACTGCGGACATCATTAGAAGCAAAACAAGACCCAGATAAAATTGAATACACTACTCTCTTGGAAACTTACCGAGAGAAGAAAATCCACAAAAATAGATCTGATTTTTCACAACGTCATATATGGGATGCTGAGCTTAATATAAGGAAAAAAAATTGAACAAAGACCTAAGATTGATAAAGAATAAAACTGATCCAACCAGCAAAAGCAAAATAAAACAACTGAAACAAATGTATAAGAACTGGCTAATCAGCCATAAACACATAATGTTGCAAAGAGACGCAGAAAGCATGATGACAACGCGTGCTAATCGAAATATAAGGGACTTTTGGGCATACCTGAATAACATCTCAAGTCCCCAAGGAGCAATTATAAAATCCATAATTTCGGAAGAAATATGGATAAAACATTATACTGAAATTTTCTACAATGACACCGCCAAAGGAATTGTACCATCCACTGCAGAGTCTGAGTGGTCAATCGAAATAAAGAAAGATATATATTGCAACATCAAAAATCTGAGTACATCAAGAGCCCCTAGGCCGGATGGTTTAACAAATCATCTCTTAAAACAACATCCGGAACTCTGGGCAGATTTATGCCACTCATTGTTTAAATCGATCTTACAGAACCGAATGATTCCATTGTCCTGGCGAAGTGCTATTGTCGTACCCATCTTCAAAAAGGCAGATCGCACAGATCCAAAGAATTATAGGCCAATAGCCCTGCTAGATGAGGTGGGGAAAGTTTTTGCCACCCACCTTCAAAACCAACTGTTAAAGTGGATCCAGGATTCCAAGAGATACGATCCACGCCAATCCGGATTTGTGAAGGGGGTTGGCTGTGGGCTGAATTTAACAATCCTAAATTTCATAAAGATGGAAGCTATTCGCCAAAATAGGAAAATCTACGTAGCTTTTGTCGATTTGTCCAGCGCTTTCGACACCATCGACCGTGAGATGCTCTGGAACAAGTTAATGAAATGGAAATGTCCGGATAACCTACTTCAACCTATAAAAGCGCTCCATACAGACACGGAAATTAAGGTCAGATTAGACGACTGCGGAACCTTAAGTAAATCAATAAGAACAAATCAAGGCGTGAAACAAGGCTGCCCATTGGCAGCCACGCTATTTGGCCTATTTCTATCAGATATTGGAGAAGATCTTGAAGCTGTCAACTCTTTCCCACCAAAAATCAACAGGATGATTGTAAACTGGATGACATCGCATTGTTGGATCTAACCCCCATTGGTCTAACACGAAAACTATCTGCTCTTGAAGGGTATGTAAGAAAAAACAAACTAAAAATCAACCCTGCAAAGTCGGAAATAATAATACTCCAAGATCTATCTCGAACCAACAAGAGAAACATGAAATGTACACCAAAATGGAGATTATCTAACGAAAATCTGAAATGCGTAAGTAAGGCAAAGTACCTAGGTACTTGGATCAACAGTAACATAACGGATGCACCATGGGTCGAAAATGCTAAACAAAAATGTAAACAACTTGCATGTCAAGGAGTAATTATAAACAAAACATTTGGAAAATTCTCCCTGTTACCTGTGTTAGCCCATTATAATCAAAAAGCGATACCAACATTGATCTATGGCGCTGAAAGTGCCCTAGGAGTGTCAGCAACGTTGTGGCCAGAACTAGAAAACCAGTACTGGAGGCGAGTACTACACCTACAAAAAGGAATCTCGAGTGCTTGCGTATGATATGAACTCAATCTAATATCTATGCAAGCCCGAGTGTTGTGGAATATGTTATCCATATACAGGAAAATCATCCTAACAAACTGCACTCCTCAATTTAAGATCTTACAAGATGCACTGCAAGGCAACCAAGAAGCGCTTTTTTGTAAATGGGCTACTGAATGTGACAATCAATTAACACTCCTGGGTACAGATCAAGACACTCTGAAAAATAACCCAAACTATGTAAAAAAAAAGTTATGGGAGCTCGACTGGTGGACCACGATTGATGATCGGAATCGTCACAAGCTCATGGAAGACGCAGCAATTGAGGCTAAAGATCGAAAGAAACCGCTGCAATACCTGATGAAGTCAGCTAATGGAAAACATCGAGCTATCTATATGAAATTTCGACTAAATCTCTTTAACACAAGGGTGAGTCAAGCAATCAGGGCGCGAAAAATGACAGCGACCTTGAGCTGTCGCTTCTGTAACAGACAGCAAGAGACTCTCAAACACTTAACTCTATATTGCGAAGGCTTGAAAGATATGAGATCTGTGCATTTGGGAGACCTGGTGCGACAATATTCTACTCTATGCGGCGACGAACTCTGGCGAAAATTCTACAGTCCGCGTGAAAAAGACATATATGGGCTGACCAACTTTCTACAATCTCTGGAGGCTCTGCTAAAATCCCAATAAGAAAGGAATGGAAATCATTCAGAAACTAATACCAATGTGTCAGAGATGAAGAAGTGTGAACCTGCGTCAAATGCAGTCTTTTGATGCTGAAGCGGTGGAAACAAAGTTAGTTGACTGAACTAGAAGGAATTAACGAGAACCATAAGACAGTTAAGACACTAGCCGTGGTAAAAACTCTGTCATTATGCACTGTAATACTGCTAAAACTTGCCTCCAACACATTATAGGAGGAGGGATAATGTAACCTTTTAAAAAAGTTTGTATAAACTAAATGAAATAAAAAAAAAATTAAAAAAAAAATATCTGCTCCTAGGAAGGGACGCCTGAGCCCAGGGAGGAGTGCAGGACAGCCCCCCTTTTCTGCCCCCTGGGAGGGCTACATGAGATGCGCCGCCCCTCCAATTGGGGTTAGGGTGGAGAGGTGCACCCCCCTTCGCATTAGAATATTAGAAAATTCCCCAGCGGTGTCGGGGGCTCCTCAGTCCCCGCTAAATGGCAGCCTGCCATTTTGAATTATTTTCTTTGTTTACGAAACCTGCCTTGGTGCAGAGGGGCACACTGGTCTTCCAGAATAAATCGTTACTGATCGTGGCCAACAGTTTGTGTCACATTGCTGGACATCAGTGTGCCAGGTTCTAGGGATCCAGAAGGCTCTTAGCTCTGGATATCAACCGCAAACCAACGGGCAAACTGACAGAACTAACCAGACACTGGAGACTTACCTACGCTGTTTTACCGGAGCCACTCAGAACGACTGGGCCCATTACCTGGATACCGCAGAAGTTGATTGTAATAACGCCAAACATTCGGCCATCCAGTGTAGTCCATACTACTGTCCCTTTGGTCAACATCCTAAGATCTTACTGATGCCATCTGTTGTTGCCACTTCTGTTCCTATTGTTCCTACTGTGGACACATTAATTAACCCCTTAAGTGCCAAGGACAAGGTATCTCGTCCTTGAAATTGCATACACAGTGCCAAGGACGAGATAGCTCATCCTTTTTGGCACATTATCTATAAATGCGAAATCAAACCTCCGGGCTATGTGAGGAGGAGGTCCCCCCTCACTGCCAGGGGGCTGGATTACCTTCAGTTTCACGTCGGCGTGCGTAATGCACGTCGGTGTGAAACTGAAAGTAATTTTCACCGCAGAAGCCATTTCGGGCTGCTGCGGTGAATATAGAAGGTGAGTGTTCACCTTTCTCCCCCTCGTTCTCCGGCTGTATTTCAAGCTGGAGATCGAGGGAGGTGTCGTTGTAAAGGGGAGACTCTCCCCTTTCCAACGATACCCTTTGTGTGGCATTTCTGCTCACGGATCGGGCGCAGGGCGCGCGATCCTACAGCAGCAATGTCACAGGATCAATAGAGATCCGTTTGTGACACGGGGAGGGGGGCTGCTTACTAGGTAAGCAGCCTCTTCCCCCGTGGCCCCCCTGGAGGCAGTGATCATCTGCACCCAGGGGTGAAATTGAAAAAAAAATCAAAAAACAAAATCGAAGGAAGGGGGAGGTGGAGGGGGTTTGGGGCCCTGGGGCCCACTACTCACCAGGGATATTGGCGAATGTGGTGTTGGTGAAACCGGCCTTGGCGCAGAGGGGCACACTGGTGTGCCAATCTTGCTCTGGGGTGGCCAAACCTTACTGCCCCACCCACTGCGGGGCCTGTCCCACAATTTTTGGGGGCCCTCTCCCCCCGCCCCAAATGGAGGGGGGGTGTACCTCATGCAGCCATTTGTAGGAGGCCCAGGGAGGCCTGCATAAGGTGCCAGGGGCGAGGGAGGAGAGGGCCCCCAAAAATTGTGGGACAGGCCCCCCAGTGGGTGGGGCAGTAAGGTTTGGGCACCCCGGGGCCAGATTTGCACACCAATGTGCCCCTCTGCGCCAAGGGGAGTTGGGATACCAAAGGAAAAAATGGAAAATGGTGGAGTGCATTTTAGCAGTGGCTGTGGGGCACCCCAAAGGGACGGGGAATTTTTTAATGGGACATGGTGGTGACCCCGTCTCCCCCACCCGCGATGGAGTGGGTGCCATGTCATACAGCCCTCCCTGGGATCAGATATCTGCTCCTAGGAAGGGACGCCTGAGCCCAGGGAGGAGTGCAGGACAGCCCCCCCTTATTTTCCCCCGGGGAGGGCTACATGAGATGCGCCACCCCTCCAATTGGGGTGGGGGTGGAGAGGTGCACCTCCCTCCACATTAGAAAATTCCCCAGCAGTGTAGGGTGCCCCTCAGCCCCCGCTAAAGGGCAGGCTGCCATGTTGAATTATTTTCTTTGTTTACCAAACTTGCCTTGGCGCAGAGGGGCACATTGGTGTGCCAATCTGGTCCCAGGGTGCCCAAACCTTACTGCCCCACCCACGGGGGGGTCTGTCCCACAAATTTTGGGGGCCCTCTCCCCCCCACCCCAAATGGAGGGGGGTATACCTCATGTAGCCGTTTGTAGGAGGCCCAGAGAGGCCTGCATGAGGTGCCCCCAACACCCATTTGGGGTGAGGAGGGAGAGGACCCCCAAAAATTGTGGGACAGTCCCCCCAGTGGGTGGGGCAGATTTGGGCACCCCGGGGCCAGATTGGCACACCAATGTTCCCCTCTGCGCCAAGGGGAGTTGGGTTACCAAAGGAAAAAAGAAAAAATGGTGGAACCCATTTTAGGGGGGGCTGTGGGGCACCCCAAAGGGACAGGGAATTTTCTAATGCGATGGGGCGTTGACCCCTCCACCCCCCACCCACAATGGAGTGGGTGCCATGTCATGCAGCCCTCCCTGGGACCAGATATCTGCTCCTAGGAAGGGACACCTGAGGCCAGGGAGGAGTCCAGGGCAGCCCACCCCCTTATCTGCCACCAGGGAGGGCTAAATTTTGCTTGTGTGACCGTAGGTAACACATATTTTTTGTTTTGCTTACAGCTATATCTACGCAAGCAGCTGCAACGTTATGTGAGTACTGTTTTTTATTATTCTATGGTTAGCGCCCACTGCAGTGGGGTGGGTGAGACTGGGGCTGGATTGTTGGTGGTGTGGGTGGGAATGGGCCGTCTGGGCAGATATGTTGGCGGGCTGGGACACAATTGCAGGGGCAGGCAACAAATTGCCCCCAGAACATTGGTGTTTCCCTGGGAGCGGATCCCTCCCATGTGGGTTGTCCGTCTGCAAGCCCAGGATCCACCTCTGGCTGTGCTACGTTACAGATGTCACCTCTGGGGAGGAATGGGGATCCTGCTGGTGCTCCCTGGAGCTGCTGCTGTGCTTAAGGGACGGTACACCCACATGATACATGGATGTCCAAGGCCAGGGACATCACCTCCAACTGCCCTGGAGTTGCGGCTGGGCTGCATTACAGCTTTTCCCTTTGGGGAGGTATTGGCACACTGCCGAGACTCCTTGGTGGGGAGAAGCTGTAACGCAGGGCAGCCAGGGCTCCAGCAACGTCGGCGGTAATATCCCTGGCCTTGGGCACCCTTCTCCCATGTGGATCTTTGCCGGGGGTTCTTGATAATAAATTCTGGGCCGATTTGCATAAGTCAGACCTCTGTGGATTCCCACGGGTGTCCTCTTTTGGGAAATGCATGGGATTCCCTGTTTTCCTTGCTGGCTTCGACACCCTAGGCCCAAATCTGCAGGTTGCCCACAGGAACAAAATGGGCGGTGCCGAAAGGCTTGGGGTTACCAGTGGGTTACCCTTCTCCTTTTGCGCCCCCAGCAGGTGCACCCACACATGTGAGGTACCGTTTTCATCGGGACACGTGTGGGGACGCGGGAAGGTAGGCCCTGTGTTGTTTGCAGTGTGTTTCGGTGGCCAGAGCGAAATGTCTGAGAATTGTCTTCATTTCCAGCCAATTTCAGAGACATTTCCCTGTGTCCACTCACCGAAACACGTCGCCAACAACAGATGTCATACCTTCTCTGTGGATTCCCACGGGTGTCCTCTTTTGGAAAATGCATGGGGTTCCCTGTTTTCCTTGGTGCTTTGGACACCCGAGGCCCATATCTGTATGGTGTGCCCGTCTGCAGAGAGTGTGAAATTCAGGTGTGAAAACAGACTTGGGGTTACTTGTGTTTTAGGCTTTCCCCTAGGCGCCCAGGTTGGTGCACCCACACATGTGAGGTACCGTTTTCATCGGGACACCTGTGGGAACGTGGGACGGTAGGCCATGTTTTGTTGGCAGCGTGTTTCGATGGGTGAGCCGAGTGAAATGTGCGGAAAATGCGTTTTTTCCCCCACATTTCGGACTTTGTAGGGGTGTCTGGGTAATAAATTCTGGGCCGATTTGCGCAAATCATACCTCTGCAGATTCCCACGGGTGTCCTCTTTTCGGAAATGCATGGGGTTCCCTGTTTTCCTTGGTGGCTTGGACACCTGAGGCCCATATCTATATGGTGTGCCCGTCTGCAGAGTGTCATGAACCGTCACCTGCGTCCCTTTTGGACCTCGTGGTCTGAATGCAGTAACCTCCCAACATGGCCGTCGAATACGAAACGCAGCTTGCCAGCCTTTACGCTCCAAGCTCGGCGCACTACTAAACAGACACACTCGAGCGGCTCTGCGCGTCTCAACGCTACTGCTCGCCATAGCTGGACGTGTGCTGCTGGAGTTCGCTCGGGGCTAATATCCTGAATTCTATATCCCGGTTCCTTGATTCCTCCTCCTTTCCTTTCATCCCTCATACTTTACCAAACTTTCCTGGATTTTCGCCCGCGCTCGAGTCACGGCTTCCGTGCCTCCGCGCGCGGACATTGTTCCTTCCTGGTTCCGTCCTGGACAATCTGAACGAAGCACGCTGGAATCTGAAGACCAGCGCACAGGTTTATACAAATCCCGGACCGTGCGAAAGAAGTCACAAAAGAAGGTCGCAAGCAAACAAGAAAAACAGGTGAGAAGGGGAAGAGGCGTGTGACAGATTGAGACGCCTAAAAATCGATACAGATACAGGGATGGAAGCCGCGTTTCAAGACCTCAAGTGAGGCATGCAGGAACTCACCACAGAAGTTCAAAACCTTAAAGCTGAGAACGCTGCCTTAAAGCAGCTGGTATTGTCTCGTGATTCTGCTACCAAGGAAAGTGTGTTATTGGGAGGAGTGGTGGACAAATATGATGGTTCTCCAAAGACCCTTCGTGCCTTCCTTGATTCATGCTTGGTGCATTTCACCTTCAAGCCCTACTACTTTTCCACCCCTAGAGCAAAGGTGGGGTTTATGATATCACACCTCACTGGCAAAGCATTAACCTGGGCAACTCCCCTAGTCAATTCGGACGATGCCCTCCTGGATGATTACAATGGATTTGTGGAAGCCCTAAAGGCCATGTTTCATCGTCCTGAGCAGGTTTACAGCGTTCAAGAACGTCTACTTGATTTTCGACAAGGATCCCATGATATGCTTACCTATGTCAACCATTTCAAACAACTTATGAAGGAAGCTGATTGGACCCAAGAGGCTAGCTTCACTCTCTTTCGAAGAGGCCGGAATGAGGAAACACGAGAGACTATGCAACCGGTTGAAGTAATCGATGGAAGACCCCTCTCTTCAGGACCCATAACCCTTCAAACCAAGGAGCTTCTTCTCTCCATAAACCACCATCAAGAGAGGATTAAATTTGATATTATAAGATCTGCCCACGATCCAATGGTTTTAGGCATGCCCTGGTTACAGAAGCACAATCCCTATATCAATTGGGCAGCAGGCTCTCTATTTCTTGGTTTGGAACATTGTATGTCCCACTGTTTGTCCCTGAACACCTTACCTAAGCCCTCTGAAGACTTCCAAGGAAATCAACAAATACCAGTCATCGTCTCTAACATCATCCAGATTCCCAGGGCCTATCAGGTGTACACAGATGTGTTCTCAACAGCCATAGTTCAAGCTCTACCACCCCACAGACCTGACGATTGTGCCATTGATACCGAACCTTCAGCAGTAATTCCGTTTGAAAGAATGTTTATCTTGTCAGAACATGAAAGGAGGGCCCTCCGAGAATACCTGGATACCAATCTGGAAAATGGAACTATTCGACCATCCAAGTCCCCGGCGGGCACCTCCTCATTTTTTGTTCCCAAGAAGGATTCCAAGGAGCTTAGGCCATGTCTCGATTACCGTGGCCTTAATCAATGCACTCTTAAGGACCGTTATCCATTGCCTCTCATCTCAGACATCCTGGAAGCCATCAGAGGTGATGTCATCTTCACAAAACTAGACCTCAGTGGCGCCTACCATCTTATTCATATAAAGGAAGGTGACAAATGGAAGACAGCCTTTAGAACACCCTTCGGCCATTTTGAATATCTAGTTATGCCCTTTGGACTTGCTAATGCCCCAGCAGTCTTCCAACGCTTTATGGATCGGGTATTTTCTGATATGCTGTTCCTCATCGTCATTGTATATCTAGACGACATACTGATCTACTCCAAGGACCATCAAGAACATGAAGAGCACATAAGGGCAGTCTTACAATGTCTACGGGAACATAAACTCCTGGCCAAACCCTAGAAGTGCCTTTTTCACGTATCTACTGTTCACTATCTCGGATTTGTTCTTAGCCAAAAGCGGATTGGAATGGAATCTTCAAAGGTTGACTCCATTCTATCTTGGCTTGTTCCCACTAGCGTAAAGCAAATTCAATCCTTCCTGGGGCTTGCTAACTTCTACAGAAAGTTTATTCCAGCATTTTCGGAGATTGTTCATCCTATTGTTACATTCTTAAAGAAGGACACCCCCTTTCAGTGGACCTCAGTCCAAGATTTGGCGTTTCAACGATTAAAGTCGGCGTTCACACAAGCTCCCATCCTTGCTCAACCTGACACAGACTGACCCTTCATTGTCTAAACTGATGCTTCCAACTACGCCGCTGGGGCAGTCCTGAAGCAGGAACTTGGAGACAAACTAGAACACCCCATCGCCTTTCTCTCCCGCCCCTTGACTCCCAGTGAAACCCATTATTCTGTCCTGGAGAAGGAATTGTTAGCCATCCGTCAGGCCTTCACTGATTGGCGTCATCTCCTTCTGGGAGCCAAACACCAAGTTCAAGTCCGCACAGACCATCGGAATCTCCAAGTCCTACAATCCCTAGAATGTAGAAACAGTCGCCAAGCCCGCTGGGCCTTCTTTTTTGCCCAATACCAATTCCAAATCCATCACTTCCCTGGAACACACAACATTATACCCAATTACTTATCCAGACGCCCTGACTATGAACTCCTTGAGGATCGGACCTTTCCTAAGATATTTCGCCACACAATATTTGTTGCCCAAGCAATTACCCTCCTGGAGGATATTCGAATTCAAACCCAGTCCTCTGAACCTTGGAAGGAGTTTAAGAGAAACAATCGATGGAATCTCAAAACAAAGGATGGATACCTGTTCAAGGACAATTGCTTGGTCATTCCCACTCCTGGACTGAGACAAGAAATCCCAACCCTATGTCATGATAGTTTCCATTCAGGACACCGTGGCATCACCAACACTCTCCATCTAATACAAAGACAGTTTTGGTGGCCAAAGATTAAGGATGAAATCAAGATCCATATCCAGACATGTGCAGTCTGCAATCAAAACAAACATGATAACAAAAGACCAGCAGGTCTCCTGCTTCAACCAGCAATACCAACAAGACCCTTGGAAATCATTGCCACGGATTTTATCGTGGAACTACCCTCCTCCAGGGGCTACACAACTATAATGGTTACCATTGATCTGTTCACTCATATGGCTCATTTTACACCTTTATACAAACTGCCATCCTCATCTGAACTTGCTGGAATTTTCCTGGAACACATATTCCGGCTTCATGGACTACCTTCCAAGATCATTTCTGATAGAGGGCCCCAGTACATATCCCAGTTCTGGAAACAGTTATGTTGTATACTGGGAATCCAGCGTGCCCTGTCTTCGGGTTATCATCCACAGACCAATGGAGCTACTGAGCGAGTAAATCAAACTCTGGAACAATATCTTCGTTGCTTCGCCACCAAGGTCCAGGATGATTGGTCACTCTTAATACCTGTGGCCGAATTCGCATATAACAATTCGGATCATTCAGATATCAAAACCAGTCCCTTTTTCTGTAGTCAAGGATTTCATCCTTCAGTCCTACTGTCCATTCTTCCACATCCAACCCCAGTTCCTACGGTTGATTCCTGGATTGAAACACTAATCAATGTGCACAAAGAAGCTAAAGAAAACCTAGAAAGGGCCCAAAGAAACGTTAAACATTATGCTGACTCCAAAAGAAGACCAGGACCTTCCTATTCAATAGGCGATAAGGTCTGGTTATCCTCAAAACTCCTCCCACGTCACCTACGACCAAATAAATTGTCTCCCAGGTATTACAGACCCTTTTCTATAAAAGAAATCGTCAATCCAGTGGCATTTCGACTCCGACTACCAGAATCATGGAAAAGGATTCCCCCTGTCTTCCATACTTCTCTGTTGAAGCCATATGTTCAACCCTCTCGAACTGCTCCAAGATCTACTCCAGTGCTTGTCAATGACCAACTTGAATACAAGGTCTCCAGAATTTGTGATTCTAGGTACCGACGTGGTCAGCTGCAATATCTGGACGAATGGAAAGGATATCCACCTAGTGAGCGCACCTGGGAACCCATATCAAACATGAATGCCCCTAGGCTGATTCGAAGATACCACCTTATCCATCCAGGCACACCCAGAGGAGCTGGTCTTCAGAGGAGGCATGCTGTCATGAACCGGCCCCTGCGTCCCTTTTGGACCTCGTGGTCCCTGACCAATAGAGCACTGAATACAGTAACCCTCCCAACATGGCCGTGAAATACGAAACGCAGCTTGCCAGCCTTTACGCTCCACGCTCGGCGCACTACTAAACAGACACACCACGCGGCTCTGCGCGTCTCAACGCTACTGCTCACCGTAGCTGGACGTGTGCTGCTGGAGTTCGCTCGGGGCTAATATCCTGAATTCTATATCCTGGTTCCTTGATTCCTCCTCCTTTCCTTTCATCTTTCATACTTTACCAAACTTTCCTGGATTTTCGCATGCGCTCGAGTCACGGCTTCCATGCCTCTGCGCGCGGACATTGTTCCTTCCTGGATCCGTCCTGGACAATCTGAACGAAGCACGCTGGAATCCGAAGACCCGCGCACGGGTTTATACAAATCCCGGACTGTGTGAAAGAAGTCACAAAAGAAGGACGGTAGGCCATGTGTTGTTGGCAGCATGTTTCGATGGGTGAGCCGAGTGAAATGTGCGGAAAATGCATTTTTTCCCCACAGTTTGGACTTTGCAGTTGTGTCTGGGTAATAAATTCTGGGCCGATTTGCGCAAATCATACCTCTGCGGATTCCCACGGGTGTCCTCTTTTCGGAAATGCATGGGGTTCCCTGTTTCTCTTGGTGGCTTGGACACCTGAAGCCCATATCTGTATGGTGTGCCCATCTGCAGAGAGTGTGAAATTCAGGTGTGAAAACAGACTTGGGGTTACTTGTGTTTTAGGCTTTCCCCTTGGCGCCCAGGTAGGTGCACCCACACATGTGAGGTACTATTTTCTTCGGGACACCTGTGGGAACGCGGGAAGGTATAACATTTGTTGTGTTCCTGTGATTTTCATAACGTTTAGACCCATTTGCTGGTGCCCTTTGTCACTCAACCCTTTCATTTCCCAAATGTGACCTACATTTAGTCGCTGCTTTAGGCATCATACACTTTTGTAACCTGCACAAGTCACCTACCCTTGAAAAGGTCTGCCTGTGTTCTTTCAAAAATTGTATGCTTGCCGTTCCTCACCACACTGGTTTTCCCGATTTACACATGCTAAGTGCGTCTGTTCAGGCCGTGAGCATAAAACTCCTGTGTACCACGGCTCAGTGTTTGGCTTGTGCTATTGCTTGTTTTGTAAAACACGACAAAAAATGTGTGCTTTCCTAACTGCAAGAGTCGGGGGAATGTAGCGGAGCATTGCTTTTCTCAAAATTCATAGAAGCCATTGGCGTACCAATCCAACCATGTCCAACACATACCTTTTTTTCGGTAATTTTCGTAACGACCGCCTCTATGTGGGAAAAAAGGAGACAAATTTGGCCAAGATATCTCATGTAACAAAAAATCGCCACATACCGAAATCACCAAAAAAGGCCCTGGCACTAGGGGGAAATACCCAGGGCACTTAAAGGGTTAAAGGAATACAGAACACACATAAGACAGCCACCTCAATGATGAAAAAGGCCAAGCTCCTCCAGGAACGTCAGGCTAATCGTAGGAGGATTTTGGCACCGTATTATCAGGTTGGCGATATGGTATGGCTCAACACAAGGGGTATTCCTTTGCATAATTGTCCTTGGAAGTTTGCTCCTCGTTTCATGGGTCCTTTCAATATCGTGAAGAAAATATCATCAGTGGCTTTTCGTTTTTGTCTGTTACTACCTGCCTCTTGTCGCATCCATCCAGTATTCCATGTATCCCTGCTAAAACCCTACACACCTGACACCTTGCGTCGTTCCAGTTCTCGCCCTGGTTCCATCCTGGTTGACGGGAAACCTGAGTATGAGGTGGAAGTCATTTGTAATGCACACCTTATATCGTGGTCGCCTACAGTACCTTGTTCATTGGTAGCGTTATTCCCAGCAGACCACACCTGGGAACCAGCGATTCAAGTATCTGCTCCCGTCTTCTTCATCAGTTCTATTGTCGCTTTCCTTGGAAGCCTGGTGCGGTTCCGGTCCCGGGGAGAGGGCAGAGTGTTACACTCTCACCAGGCCCCCAATCCCTCAGACCGGTCTCAAGGGCCTGCCGGCTCCGTCCGTGCTGGCGCCTGTCGCACATCACCCTGCGGCCGTGCCCCTTTGCACCTGCTCCCACTTACCCCGAGTCGAGGCTCCATTGTCCATGGTTCTGCAGACGTGGTTTCCATCGCATTGAGTGTTCTATGTCTTGGGACATTACCGGTTCAGGGAATTGAGGCAGCAACTTCCTCTAACGCAATGCGTTATTCCACGCCTCGTTGCCAGGTTGCAAGGCAACCCACTATCAACAGCCTCCTTCCCGTTCCTCAAGGATAAAAGCCAGGAAGTCACTCTGCTCCCTGCGTTTCAACTACCTTGTTGCTTCACTCCTGAGCTCTGCTCTTCCTGCTTTCCTCCATTCACCTGATTCTGGGTGATTCTGCTTTTCTTCTTGTTCCTTGACTTGTCCTGCTTCCTGCCCTGCACTTGGCTTCCCTTATCTTGCCTCGCTCTCTCATTTGTTCTTGAGTGTTCCTGACTATTACCACCAGCAACTAGCATTCAGTGGTACAGTGCCTTAAACTGTCCTTTTACAATTTTAATCTGGGGTACCAGTCCATGATACAGGGAGAACTGCCCCAGTTATTCCTCCTTGTGTTTTCTATCAGATGGTAGGCTTAGTGTAGCATTCCTGTATCGCCCTTCCATCGTACCATCCTGGTTCTCGCTGTGACTCTTCCAGACAAAGAATCCACCAAGACAGGTAAGCGCCAGCGCTCATTAATCGCTTAGAGGGAGTTCCAGAAGGTAGGTGCATGGACAGAGAAGCAGGCTCCTGCTAGTTTGGAATACTTGAAAGGTGCGATACCAGGTGTGCAAAACCTGATCTGAGGATTCGGGAGGGGTTGTAGCATGTGAGTTTGTTTTGGAGGATTCAGTTCCATGGAGGGGTCTGAAGCCAGATTGGGCAGGGCCAAGGAGGCAGTGAGGCTGTGCTGGGAATAGGCTGTGCGATCTATCAATTTGGCTATGAAGTGAATATTGGAAATGGGGCGGTAATAAGAGGGGACAAGGGGGTCAAGAGAGGGCTTTTTTAGTATCGATTTGCCGTGAGAGGTTTTGTATGCTGCTGGGAAGGTCCCAGCTGTTAGTAAGTGGTTGATAATGGATCTGGCGAGGGAGACTGCTCAGGTGCAGGTAAGAATGTTTCTTAGGAGAGCCGGTGGGCAAAGATCACTCAGAGCTCCTGAGGGGCCGCTGTTAGAGAGACGCTTTGAGAACTCAAAGTGGGAGATTGCAGAGAAAGAGGTGAAGAGGGTTGCGTCGGGGTCAGAGGTGGGGGGGAGGTCATTAACGGGGGAAGAGGGTGATAATTAAGCGAGGGTGGCAAGGTTCCTTTCAATGGCTATGTTGAAGTAGTGGTCAGACAGGCTGTTCCACAGTGCTTGGGATACGGGGGTGGAGAGGAGGAGCAGAGGGGGTCTTGAACTCAGTGATAATCTTTTGGAGTTCTTTGCAGGTGTTGGTTGCCTTCGCAATGCAGGAGCTGTAGAATCACCATCCAAAGATTTAAGAGAGTAAAAGCAGGTGGGTCCAGCTTCCCTGTAGTTGCAGCTAATCTATGGAACGCCCTACCACCACACTTAAGAAATGACCCATCCTTGTGGGCATTCCAAAAAAAGTCTTAAAACTAGACTATTCTGCCTAGATTCACAACAATGATACACCAGCCATAGTTGAACTAGCCTCTAGTATGTACCCTTCAAGCAAATATAGAGCACCAAGGGACCACTCCGGTGGTGATAGTAAGCTGTACAAATATCCTTTAACATTAACATTAACAAATATACTAGAACTGAATGGTCATTATCTTCCTGCCTGTATACCTGTCTGCATCTGTCTTGTGAATGTAAGTGTAATATGCAATTTGTATCAAGTAATATATGCGCTGTACCAGTACCTCACTGTAACCATCATCTTAAGTATTAGCGCCTTGATGCTTCTGGGCTAAGCGCGCTTTATAAATGTCAAATAAATAAATAAATAAATAAATTGGTCGAAATGGTCTGGGGCAGGGGTCGGAGTCAGAGCTGCGAAAAGGATAGCGGAGTGATCAGTCCAGATGAGGGGGTGGGTGAGAGGGGAAGAGGTCAGGTTGGATGAGCTGAACACTACGTCTACGGTGTTGCCAGTAATGTGTGTGGGGCCTGTCATGAGTTGGTCATATTGAGGACTTCCAAGTTCTCAATGAGATGATGGGTCATGGGATTGGAGGGGTGTCAGACCAGATGTTCAGATCACCAAGAAGGATAAGTGTGTGATGAGAGATCATGATGGCTGCTACAGAGTCACTCAGAGAGTCTGTGAAAGTTCTGTTATAGCCTGGCGATCTGTGGAAGAGGGGGAAGCTGAGAGAGAAAGCGGATGAAAGTTGGAATTTGACAAGCAGGGATTCGCAGGTTTGTTTCTTGACGTGTTAGGTGCCGTTTGTGGAGGATGGCTATTCCACCTGCTCTGATGGCTCTGATGGCTCTGTTGTGTGTGATCAGGGAGTAGCCTGGTGGGAAGGCCTCATGTACAGTAGGGGGGAAGTCGTCAGAGAACCAGGTTTTGGTGATGAAGGCGATGTCTGTGTTTTCATCTGAGATAAGGTCAAAAATTATGTGTTTGTTTCTGGCGACTGACCTGGCGTTGATGAGGATGCAGGAGAGGGGGTTTGGATGGCAGTGTCCCGAGTAATGGGGAGGTGGGCTTGTGAAAGGGGATGCTGTGGGTAGTGGAGGGGGGACAGTGGAGTAGTAGAAAGTCAGAGACAGTGAGAATGGGGATGAGGGGAGAGGGGTAGGAGTGAGGAGCGTGGATGCTTGCTGCTTGGGGGAGTGACGGGGGAGAGGGGCAGGAGTAGTAACCTGGGAGAAGAAGAGAGGATAGACAGGGTTGGCCACAGGGGGAGAGAGGGTGGGGCGTAGGAGGGTGGGAAAGGAAGGGGTTTCGACAAGAGGGTGGGAGAGGAGTGCTGTAGGGGGCTGCGATTAGATGGTCTTCTGTTCCTGCACAGATGGGCATGTGCCAGTGGTGTGTGGGTGAGGGCGGGAGGGTCTGCTGAATGGGGAATTTTGGCTAAGGCTCTGCGGGATGTGCTTAGGGAAATGTTTCAGGCAGAAGGAGGTGGGTGAGAGCAGGGGCCACTTGAGTGGGAGAAGGGGTGTGGTGTGTGGAGGGTACTAACTTGGGTGCGTTATGGTGGGGGGGGGGGAGAAGGAGAGGAGAAAGGAAGAGTGGCGGAGATGTCTTCAGGTTTCTGATACTCCAGAGGTCTGCTCTGGCCTTGGCAGTGTTTGGCATGGTGGAGGAATAGATACAGGGCGCACAGGGGAGTTGGTAGGGGTTAGGGCGGAGGGAGATTGACCAATGTAATCCGGCAATTAGAGGTGCACAGGGCCAGGAAATGTGGAAACAATCACAATAAAACGGACTGACATGATGTGGGCAATTTTTGAAGGCCCCAAGAGTTAGAATGTGCACAGGGCCTAAAATGTGGACAACTTTGGAAAACACCTAGTTTCAAAAATTAAACAGAGACTAAAATGCAGAGAGAATCAGAGTGTGAATAATTTATGAATACATGCTAGAAATATAAGGTGCACAGGGCCTGCAAGGTAGAGGCAATCCTATTGTGGACAGCTTTGGAAAACACCTAGATTCAAAGTTGAGCAGGGCTTAAAATGCACAGTGACAATCATAATGTGAACAATTTATGAAAAAGCCCTAGAATCAGAAGGTGAACATGGCCTAAAAAGCAGAAATCATTCCAATAAGGCTATTGATAGCTAAAGGCAACAGATTCATAGGTGCACAGGGCATTCACAATGTGAACAATGCTTGACGAAAACACACAGATTTCAAAGATGACCAGGGCCTAACTGCAAGGAGGTATGGCTTATATGAACAAATTGGGCCAGATGCAGAAAGTGTCTGAATTAGGCTAAATGCAGGACATGGCTGGCTTGCACAATTAGACTAAATGCATAATATGTCTAACTTGCACAATTAGACTAAATGCAGAATATGGATAACTTAAACTGTTAGGCTAAATGCGGAATATGGCTAACTTACAATACTGTCAGATCTTACATGCCGATGACTGTGACCCTCGGGAATCCTGGACGCTGTGCTCCACCTGCCCAAAGGAACCAGCACATCAGTCTAATAGACAGCCTGTGTAACTGGGTCCTGTAAGGCAGGCATGCTATCAACAGTAAGACAGAAACAAGTGACCACAGTTCAAGGGTGTTTATTGAACATAGCAAAAAAAGGGTTTGAAAAACGCCCATCTAATCCTAAATCGACAGATGGCAGCAAGCTTCGACCATCAAATAATAATAATGCAGTCCCAGTGGTGTCTTGTCAAAATAAAATGGCCTATACTAATAAACCTATTGCTGATCTTTACCTCTAAATACAAATAATGTGGGAAATAGCATTAGCAAAAAGAAAGAAGTGTTCACAAAATTATATGTCAGGATGTTCAGGCCGTTGGCCTCTCTTCCCCATGTTTTCAGCATGGGACAAGGCGGTTTACTCGAGCGTAGCACAATCTGTGGCTTCTTTAGCACGAGGATACAGTTCAATCATTAGCATCAGGGCCTTCAGTGTCCAAGTCTCTTTGCCTATCAAAGTCTCTTCATGCAGAGGGCCTGATTTATTTATTTATTTTAATTCTTAGTACCGTGCCATATTGTCCGTAGGCCTCAAGACGCACAAGAAGGACAAACAGCAGACAAGGACAGAGAGTGGAGCACATTAAAGAACACATTCAGAGCAGGACATAAGGAGCCATGAAGAAGAAGGTTTTTAATTTCTTTTTGAAGACCACAAGGGATATGGTAATTTTGAAATCCAAAGGAATTGGATTCCAGGTGGCAGGAGCCAAAACATCAAAGATTTTTTTTACCAAATTTGGCTAAGCGAAACCTGGGTTGGCTAAGTTTAGCCTGGTCAAGTGACCTAAGAAATTGTTTTGGCACGTACCGCTAAATGCGTTTAGAACGATAGCTGGGCGCAACCCGGGTCAGGCACTTGAAAGTGAGTGTCGGTATCTTAAAGGATACACAGTGCTTGACTGGCAGCCAATGTAGATTTTTTCTGGCTGTGGTAATGGACTGCCTATTTGAAATGCCCAACACTGCTCTGACCGTCCCATTTTGCGTAACTTGAAGGGCGGCCATGTTGGATTGAGCAGTGACTGCCAGCAGTCTATTTCAGTAATCTAGCCTCGAGTTAATTAAAGCAGAGGCTAGAATAGACATATTTTCCACAGAAAGATAAGGCCGTAGGTAGCCTAACTGCTTATTGATCCAGCCACATGCGGCACAGATCTTGGCTACGTGTGGTCTCATGGTAAGCTCAGAGTCAAGTGTACCACCAAGCGTTTTGACATTCCTGGCCACTGGAATAGTGACATTAGAAATCAGGAAAGAGGCATATTCCAGTGAGAGATTTTTTAACATATAGCTGGAAGCAGTGATGAGAATCTCGGTCTTATCAGTATTAAGGGCCATTGAATTTGCCAGCATCAAGAAGTGAATGATTGTGTAGATGGTATTAATCGCCTGAGAATCCTGGGCATGTATGCCCGAGAGTTCAAGGATGACCTGGGTGTCATCAGCATAGTTGGTATACAGAACACCCAGGTCATCAAGCATCAGGAGAAGGGGGAGAATGTAGATGTTAAAAAGAGTGGGTGATAATGAAGAACCCTGTGGGACACCTTGTGTGAGAAGAGTAGGCGAGGAAGAGGCGCTATGAATCGCAACTCGAGCAATGCGTGGGCCCAAAAAGGAGACCAACCATTGCATGGATAGGTTAGAACAGCCCACCAAAGATTGCAACCTAGAGACCAGTAGCTCGTGGTCGACCAAGTCGAACGCGTCCGATAGATCCAGCAGCATAAGAAGTGCTGGATGACCCAGATCAATAATGGCTGGCAAGTTAGATTTCAGATCGAGCATGGCAGTTTCAGTCCCATGTCAGGCACGATAGCCACATTGACAGGGCCGTAGGATGGCGTTATCCTCAATGAATTCCGGAAGCTGAAGATAAGCCACCTGATCCATTACCTTCAGTAAAAAGGGAACATTTGTGATGGGGCGGTAGTGCTTGGGCTGAAGGGGATCAAGGTAATCCTTCTTAAGCAATGGAGTAATCCATTCCTCCTTCACATCAGTTGGTACCTGTCCCTCCAAGAAGGATTGGTTGATGAGCTTGGTGAACCAGGGGCTGATGGTATCAAGTGACCCAACCAACAACCTGGAGGGACAGGCCTCTCCCTTGCATGTGGTGGGTTTCATATGAAGGATGATCTTATTAACTTCCGCCACTGTGCAGGGAGTGAAAGAGAAAATCAGCTTGGGAACAGATTTCTGCTTAATGGAGTTTGTACCAGAGGTGGGTACCAGGATAGGGGCATCATGAGAGGGACTCCAGTCGGACACTAGACTCCAGATGCGAGGCAATTTTCGTTGTGAAGGCGTCTTGAATGGTTTGACACCATGCAGAGTCTTAAATGATATTGGTCTGAGTATGAGTCTCACTATTACATTTCCGAAGAATCGCAAACAGCTCCTTGGAGCTTGATTTAGCCTGACATATTCTGTTGTTATAATAGGAGGACTTGGCCAAGATGACAGCTGCCTTGAATTTCTTAACAGCAAGTTTGTATGCAGCCAGGAGGGCTGGTGACGGGTGCTTCCGCCAGGCCCTCTGAGCTGCTCTCCTAAGATGTCTGAGGGTAAGAATATCCTCATTGAACCAATGGTGTGCTAGGGTTTCTGGCTTAACACACTTGGTAGTAAAAGGGGCGAGATCCTCTATAATAGCCCTAATAGATTGCCTGGGAGCAGTGTCAACTCTAAGGGATGAAACAGGCAGGTCAATGGTGAGGGTTAATATGGAATGATCGGACCAAGGACACGGTGTGATGACTGGAGTAGAGGTGGAAATACAATGCAGTAGTACCTAGTCAAGGATATGGCCCTCTATATGAGTGGGCTCCGTGACCTGTTGAGAGTAACCGATAGTGGAAAGTGCAGCCAGCAGTGACTGTGCGATTCCGCCTGTGGGCACGTTGGCCCAAAGAGTAGAATCACCAAGTAACACAATGGGTGCCTTACCAGTAAATGCCCCACTAAGTAGATGCAATAGTTGTTCCTCAAACAGTGGCAGTGTTTTAGGTGGATAATAAACAACAATAGTAGTAAGAGTGGTATTATCACTAATCCTTATTTATTTTTTTTTTTTTAATTCAAAATGTATTGATTTTGTACAAGTTCAACAGTCACTTACATCCAAAATTCTTCAGTAAATAAGTAGAGGGAGCATGTAAGACAAGTACCATCTTCATATATCATGTGCAGTAGTTCCTGAAAATTAAACAGTATAATGAATAAGATCAACAAAACCCAGTTTCGCCCCCCCTCCCCCCTCCCCCCACTTTCTAATATCTCCAAATACGTGATTGAGAAACACCATTGAACAATGAGACAACACCAGAAAGCTTTGAGTATAAATATGATATCCGACCAGGACACATAACATGACCCAAGGAGCCGCCACAACAAAAATCTTCGTTTGTTATCATTATTGGCACAAATCGCAACAATATACTGCACACATTGTCTTTACAAGGCATGCTTGGCTCTGAACTCAGACCAGGCACTTTCGACATCAGTAAGATCTCCGCGTAAAGCGGCGGTCAGGTAGTCCATTCTATAGAGTCTGGGCAACCCCAAGCCATTCAGTTTTACTAGGGAGCTTGGGCCTCTTCCACACCATAGTGAGGCAGGCTCGTGCAGCCATCAGTAGACCCTGTACCATCCTAGGTGCTTTTACAACTTCGTCCCCTGTTTCGATCAGACCAAACAAGATGAACATTGGCTGCTTCACCCTTTCTTCATCGTCCAGATCCCTGATCCAGCTAAGAACCTCTGACCAGTAGGTCTGGACCATGGCACACCCCCACCACATATGCCAGTAACCAGCCCGCTTCCCACAGCCCCTCCAACAATATGGGCTAACCCCCTGATACATTTTGGCAAGCCTGGTCGGGTCGTACTGCCATCTATACAAAAGTTTTATGGCATGCAGTTTGTACTGGCAGGATATTGAGGATTTCGCAGTGCGTCTGCAGATGTTTAGCCACAGCTTTTCGGAAATTTGTCTGCCCATATCTGCTTCCCATCTGCCCTTAAGCACCAATGAGGGGGAGATATCAGTCTCGATCAGGGCCGAGTACATAGCGCTTATCAGACCACTGGAGCCCGTACATCGATCAAGGATCGTTTCAAATGGGGTAAGATCCCTCTGCAGCTGGTCCTTCCAGATTGACCTTGTCATCACCCCTTTGAGTCTCAAGTACAGGAAAACTGAGAGCGTGCCTATGCCAAGCGCCTCCTGGAGGTCTTGTATGGTTATAAAGGTTCCGTCGCGCCATAATTGGCCCGCTCTTTCCAGCCCTGCTTGGTACCACGTTTCATAGCTTCCCGGTTCTGGGATTGCGTCTCGGATCCCTGGTGACCAAAGGTGACCCAAGGGAGATGGCCACGTCGTGACTCCCATCATTTTCCTGCCTGGTTTCCAAATTGCCCATAGCGTACCTAAGATAGGGTGGGATCTGATTCTACTAATCCTTATTTTAACCACCAGCGATTCACACTCATCCAGAGGCTCATGAGGTGAAAGATGGTACTGAAAAGTATCCTTGAGGAATAATGCAACACCCACCCCCCCTTGCATCGTTTCGATCAGTCCTCAGCAACACATAGCCGGGTGGGACTGCAAGGGTGGCCTCATTCAAAATAGAATCACTGAGCCATGACTCAGTGATAGCTAACAGATCATAATTAGATTGAGTGAGGTGGTCTCCTACCTCAGCACTGTGAGACATAAGGGAACATGTGTTAAGCAATGACATAACCAATGAGACATTTGGCCGGCCCTTAGTTGGCAGCAAAAGGCTTGCAGTATTCGAGTTAGTAACATTGTAGGAGTCAACAAGTGCCTCTTGAGGCCTGGGGCACATAATGAAACAAGCAGCACAAGTGAAAGTGGAACTAGTGAAGCATATATAACCTAGCACGGGGCCTACTTGCAGCTGTGGGGGACACAGACTCAAATCGAAAGCCAGCCGGACGCAAACCGGCGATAACCGGCCTGACTAACGTGCCTTGCTGACGTGCCGTCAACGGGACTAAATTGGAGTGTCAACCTGGAAAATGTAGTTTGGAAAACTACAAGTGTCTTACTATTGGTTCAAACGTAGATGCGACAAAACAAATTATACGTTATTTTCCTCTTTCAGACTTTCACAAGTAATCAATTCAGGTGATTCACTATTCACCCGGGATCCCCCTCAGCCGAGCTCAGATCCCTTTAATACAATGAGCGTCACTTTGGAACCCACTCTTCCGGGCTGAGATCCTCTTTACAATGTTCGAAGGATATTCTCGCTCCGAGGAAGTGGTCCGCAAGTGGCTGTCTGCTGTGTCTGCTGAGAACGCTGCCCGTTGAGAACTTGCATCACAGGACTTTATTTTAAGCCACGCCCCCTTTCTGAAAAAGATCTTTAAAACCATTAGAGTGCACGCTCCTGCGTGCGCGCTCCGAGGCAGTGGTCCAGAAGTGGCTGTCTGCTGTGTCTGCTGAGAACGCTGCCCGTTGAGAACTTGCATCACAGGACTTTATTTTAAATACAACCTCATAAGTACAACTGCAATTCATCTCCAATATAATTTACCAGTCTTATGAGTAAATATAGACTCTAAATTTATACTATATTTATTTTTTTTGTAGGCCACGCCCCCTTTCTGAAAAAAAATCTTTCAAACCACTAGAGCGCGTGCGCTCCGAGGAAGTGGTCCGGAAGTGGCTGTCTGCTGTGTCTGCTGAGAACGCTGCCCGTTGAGAACTTGCATCACAGGACTTTATTTTAAGTACAACCTCATAAGTACCACTGCAATTCATCTCCAATATAATTTACCAGCCTTATGAGTAAATATAGACTCTAAATTTATACTATATTCATTTTTTTTGTAGGCCACGCCCCCTTTCTGAAAAAAATCTCCCTCCTGCACGTGCGCTCCGAGGAAGTGGCTGTCTGCTGTCCGCAGCTCGCAGCACAGCGGCGCAGCAAGCTAGGTTTAGTTGTTCCCATATTCCCGAGGAGTCATTGAATAGATAGAACCTTTTACAAAACCTTGAGTCGCATTAGAATCATTTGTATCAAAAGGAGAGACTATGTGCCTACCGCAAGGTAAGTTAGAGCGTCATGACTAAAAAAAAAAAAAACTAACAAAAAAAAAGCTGGTTACTGTCGATATTTTTGCAGGAGGGCCATATATTGTTTGCTACTGGATTGTTTTGCGCTGCTGCACCCGATGGGGAGAGCGTTTCAGGTGCGCAACGCAAGCAGAATATATTGATATTAATTTTGTTTACATCTAGTGCCTTGGTATATTCTACATATATGCAATAGTAGGAGGTAGTAGGAAGGCCCTAATTTAAAACGCTCTGTTATTTTGTGCCACCTTGAAGCATAGACATCATGGAGAGTAATACTCGAAGCGGAAAACAAAATAAACACACAACCTCTGTGATCAAGGAAGGAGCATTTAAATTTGTAGAGAATCCAATCCTTCCAATTAAAGATTATGTGGATCCCATTGTGAAATATGCTGATGCCCAAAAGGAAGATAACAAAGCTCCATCTAGTTTGCCAGAAGTAAGCAGTAATAAACCAATTGCCGAAAAACTAGTTGATGGTGATGGCGTTAGCACTATTGAAGAAGGTAATATCTGTAAAAAAAAAAAGAAATGCTATCGAATTAAGGAGATGTATGATGGAGAATTATCTATACAACATAGTTTCTTAAGTGTAGGAAAAACTGTCAAACCAGAAGGGCAAGACAATTCATATGACCCCAACATTAACCCATTGCAACCCCATCTCAGACATCTCCATGATGGGTGCCACTGTTCTGACTGAATTATCCAAACGTGCGCGACTGTCACTAGGTCCATCTATTCCTGTTACATGAATCCGACATGGCGGAGACTACTGAACCTGTGTCTGCTAATAGCCAAAAGAGCAATATTAATGAAATGGAAAGACTCACACCCGCCAACCAAGGCGGACTGGGACAGGGACATGGCATGGACTAATGACACTGAAGAATTATATATTGACTCAGTACTACCCTCTTCCAGGCCCAGGAATATATGGGCAAGGTACAAACAATACTTGGCAGATATGGCTGAGCTGGAGAACCCAGACTCAGAAGGAAATTAATTACTTATTACTGTAATGTTGATATGAGGATTGTATAATTGTATGTGCATTCCCTGTGTGTGCTGATAAATAAAGTTTTAAAAAAAACAGAAAAAAAAGAAAGAAATGGTGCATTGGAACATGTTCATTTACATATTCCTACTGAGAGAGATGTGCATGCAACTAAGTTGCCGGTAGATTCTAAAATGAAAGATATTGATGGAACAGCTACTAAGAACATGAGTCCACAACAATTGCACAGTTAAAAGCATTCAGGATGGATATGTTACAATTAGAATCTGATGGGGTGGAGGATAATAAAATTCTATCAAAAAATAATCAAGAAGATGGGGGATGCTCCAGCCCTGTCGCTTTAACCTCACCACCTAGGATAACCTATGAGCCTGCACTTAACACATTCTTGGGACCATCCACCGTAGCGTATTCATCAGAAAAGATGGACTCTCAATTTCCTGTTATGAGTAGAATCCTTAATCTATTAGACAAAGGATATGAGTTGACTCACTTGGAAATAAGAGCGGTCAAATAATCTAACATGGAGATCCTGGCAAATATTAGCAAAATTGAAGGAATGCTATATGGCACATTAAGTAAGGTGCCTCCTACCAACATAGCATCTAAGGTCCTATTTCGAGATTGTGCATCTCAAACAACACCACAGTAAAGGGGTCCCAAACAGAAATTGGAAGTACCGCAGTTATATGTTTGACTCAATCATTTTCGCAAGCGGTATTAGGACATAAAGACCCGATGCCACTTAGTGAAAATGACTTCAATAGTCAAAAGCAAAATCCGCAAGGTGAGCAGTTGACTGGAATTGAGGAGATGCTCAATAAAATTACTAATGATTTAGCATGTTTGTCCAGTCACATAGGTCATAACTTGCATCAAAATAATGAGTCATGTATTACAACTTTGGGGGATAGTCCCACTCCACTTGTTCAGATGCTTGAATGTAAGCAGAAGGAAGAAGAAGCACTACAAAATGCTAGTGTGGAAAGTGGATCTGACATAGAAGATTCGAATTTGAAAAAAATACCCTTTATGTCCCGCAAGCAGAGGCATCTACTTATAAGGGCTATAAACGCACCCAAAAGACAAACAATCTCCCGTGTTTGCAAAATAAAAAATGTATTTAATGTATATATCAGGGGGATGTGTATCTCAAGGGAGGCCGGGGTCTTCAAGTCCATTAGGCAAGCCCTAAATAATTCTGAAGCGAAGCTTAAAGCACTGGAACGGGAGCATGCTTCTGCACCAGCCCCGGCGACCCTTGCAGAAATTAGAGCGGAACTGGAGGTATTTGAATCTCACGCCCTGAGCGAGGTGCGGTACTATACTCGCCCTGTAGCCACCCGAAGATATGGGGAGGGGGACAGACCCGGGAAGACCCTGGCTAAACTAGTACGGGCGGAGAGGCGCAGAACTCGGATAGATAGCATTCTCGATGAACAGGGCTTACGACACTGGTCCGACCAACCCATCATTGATACCTTTGCTAGCTTTTATGCCACTCTATATGGCCCTCAGCCGGAGCACACTGACCAAGACCTGGACGATCTATTAGAAAGCATCCCCATGACCCTCATTTCCCAAAGTACTAAGGAACAACTAGATGCCCCATTCACCCTAGATGAGATAGTCCGGGTAATCTCTGACCTCCCCAAGAACAAGGCCCCCGGTCCAGGTGGGCTCACATCTGAGTTTTACCAGGAGCATGTTGCTATTCTGGCTCCCGTACTCTACGGGGTCTGGGCCAAATCCCTCCCTCCTTGAGAGAAGCCCTGATCACCGTCCTTCCCAAACCAGACAAGCCCCGGGACGAATGCGGTTCCTACAGGCCCTTATCGCTTATTAATACTGACATGAAGATATTTGCTAAAATAATAGCGAATAGGTTCATTCCTTTCATGCCCCACCTAGTCCATGCAGACCAAAACGGATTCATTCCCGGCCGCTCTACGGCGCTTAATATCCGCTGTATATTTAATGTGATGGCCAGAATTGACCCGGGCGCGGACGCAGTAGCAGTCAAACTAGACGCCCAGAAGGCGTTTGACATGGTCTCCTGGCAGTACTTGTGGGCCGTGCTGGAGAAAATGAATGTTGGACCTAATATGATCGCCTACATAAAACTATGGCCAGGGTGCTGGTCAACTCCAATGTCTCATCTGCCTTCGTTTTACGCAGGGGAACCCGCCAGGGATGTCCGCTCTCCCCTATCCTTTTTGCGCTCACCATTGAACCCATGGCGGACCCTGTTCGGAATAAGCACACCCGTAAAGGCATTCGTCTACAGGATGCACCGGAAATCATCTCACTATATGCTGATGTGCTTCTATATGTCAGAAACCCCTCCACATATCTAGACCCAATCATCCAAGACATAACTAAAATTGGCATGTACTCTGGCTTTACCATCAACTATTCTAAGTCAGAAATATTCCCTCTCACCGGGGCGACCCAACAACCGTCATGTGAATTCCCCCTACGCTGGTCCCCAGGTGGTATCAGATACCTCGGCATGCAAGTATCACTAACCAGAGCCTCTCTACTGGCGGAGAACTATGAGACTACGGCACAACTTACTGAGTCCAGAATGCTTAAATGACGCAATCTTCCGTTGTCCCTTGCAGGCAGGCTATCCCTCATAAAAATGATCGTGGTTCCCAAACTCCTCTACATTTTTGCTAATGTCCCGGTGTGGCCAGGGAAGCACTATTTCAAGAGGCTCCAAGCCGCGTGTGCCCAATTTCTATGGCATTCTGGGGCTGTCCGTAAGAAATGGCAACATATGACCTTACCCTACGAAAAAGGTGGTTTCGCAGCCCCAGACCTTACACTGTAGTGGATTGCGGCACAGGCCCGTCATGCCACACACTGGTACGCACACCTGAATCTGCCCCCCCATGTCAAATTGGAGAAACTGGCTGGCGATGGGAATAATATCATGACCCTAGTACTACACTGTACATACCAGACGGATGCCCAGGCGGATCCCGTGGCCACCACGATTAGAGCGTGGAATAGCATTCTGGACTCAAAACAAGAGCATCGCCCATACTACAAATGGCTTCCCATATGACAATTCCCCGAGCTCTCCCCCACACACGATCAGCACTTTATCCGACATTGGGGAAACCTGGGCTACCGTGCACTCACTGACCTATGTCCTGACGGTAAATTTATTACTCCTCTAACATGGCGGCCTGAACATTCCAACTCACCACTGGAGCTACTACAATACTTCAGGCTAAGGGCGGCAGTCCGTAAAATGTGCCCCTCCTACCCAAATGAGCCCCCGGAGTCCCCGGAGCTCCAGTACATTTCAAACTCCGCAGGAAGTAGGGGAATTATATCCTTCCTGTACAAAATGCAGCTGGGGAAACTAGAGGACGTATCCCCCAAGCCACGGGAAGCCTGGGCCAGGGAGCTGGGGAGGGAAATTACGGATGATATGTGGAACAAAATGTGTGCACATACACGCAAGGTCTCTCTGAGCGCTAGATTTCGCTGCATACAATACAAACTCCTTAACAGACTGTATTACACACCGCTCAGAATTGCAACGTTTTCTCACCCCCCGACCCACACATGCCCAAAATGTACATCTAAAGAAGCAGATCATATACATATGTTTTGGTCCTGTGCTGCGCTGGGTAAGTTTCGGCTGAATGTGACGAAAGCGCTCTCAGAGATAGTCCGATCACCGGTGGACCTTGACCCGTTGGCCTTGTTGTTTGGGGTTTGGGTAGGGGACGGTGAAAAAAAAAATTCAAAATTCTTAATTGTGAGCACTATCGTTGCCAAAAGATGTATATTACAATGCTGGAAGCGCCGATCCCCCCCAACTCTGAAGATGTGGCTGAAAACCCTTACTTGGGTACAAACATTTGAAGAAGAGTATATTGGCTCATTGCCCACTCCATCCCGCCCCAAGAATGTGTGGACTGAATTCTGTAGCTATCTAAACAGCAGAGACGAGGTGGAGTGGCGCTCCACCCCCCTGCCGGAGCTGCCCGACTCTCCATAGGAACTGAACACTTCAGGATCTCCCCATGCCATGGTCCTTTCCCCGCCCCATTCTGTGCTACTTACAATTGATCTTGATGTAATGCCTGAATACCAATTGTGATTACTGTCTCTCTCTGCGTAATATGTATTGTACCTGTCCTAACCTTCTGCCAATAAAAGTTAAAAAAAAAAAAAATTAAAAAAAAGAATTACTTCCCACTCACCCAGGTGACCAACTAATTGTAGGGTGTAAGGAAACACAACTATCTTCCTTTTATCCTATCAAGATGACTTCCATTAAAACTCTAAATCAAATGCACAGACCTAACCCTGCATTGAAGACACAAGGAAACACAGGTCAATCACATTGTCCCTCAAGTAACCCGGTGATGACAGAGACAAATCAGCCGATTGTAGCGGCAAAACCACACTCCCCAAGGGAGAGTGAGCATACTAACTTAAATGATCGTTCTCCCAAATGTGAACCTCTTTTAAGTAGAGAAAGAAACGTACAGGGACTAGTGCATGAGGGAGAATGCAAAGGTGTTCTCAACTCATGCGAGGAAGAGGCCTCAGCGATACAGAATCCTGCTACTGTCGTGGGTTGGAGTAGCGATCCGAACATTCATGGTAAGACACTATTAAACAGAGAATTTATTTTCAAAACCTTCTATAAAATCTCCATGCTAACACTTCTGAATTCGAATGATGTAGAATGGGTTAAATTGGCTAATGAAAATAATGGAAGAATGATATGTAAAGTATCCCCACCCATCATTTTAAAACAGATATGGGATTTGAAAAATGATTTGTATCATTTGGGGTGCAATTAAATCTATAACATGATGAGAAGAAGGCTCTTCAGTACCTGAATTATGTGGCACCTCAGCCCGAGATTACCTTTGGTGCCGCTGATAGGGATGGTATACCTCCCATTTCGATTTCTGATGCTATTGCCCAACTAGCAACAATTGCATCAAATATGAAGGACTGGTCCTGGATAGGCAATTTAGTAAATGCTGTAACGCACAGTAATTCTGTAAATCTGTCATGGCAGCTGAAATAGCATCCAGGTATTTTCCTGGAATGTATGCGGGTACCGCAACTTCTTTTCAGCACTAATGTCAAATGACATATTTAGCAAACCAGCAATTATTATGCTGCAGGAGACGATGTTCACTAAACAGATGTCAGTGGACGGGTATTGTGTTATATCTAGTCCTGCGAGTAGTTGTGGGAAGGGACGCCCCTCTGGTGGCCTTGCAATTTTGATCAAAAATAGGATCAACATACATTATATTCAATCATATTCATCAACTAACATCTTGGCTGTAGATATTGAACTAATTGCTGGGAGGAAAGAAATGTTTTTGTTTATAAATATGTATTTCAACCCGCAAACACAGGATGTTGAGGAATTTATGAACACCTTTTATGTAATCTTTGAAAATGCTGTAGTGAATAACAAGTATGAGGGTATACTCATTGGCGGGGACTTTAATGCAGGTTGCTTAGGCCATATGCAGGATATGCAAGCACGCGTTGCCTCTTTTAATTAAAAAAAAGCTGTTATAACTGGCATGCGATGGAAGGATTTTTTCTGGGCTTGGAATATGAGATTTGTAAGACTACACCAAGACACTTTACAGTATACGTGGCATAAGGATAAGAATGTGTCAACAATTGATTTCTTTGTGATAACTGAAAATCTGCTAAACTTATGCTCTTTAACCGATTGCACGGATGTGGGTCTGAGTGATGATTGTATTATCTCAATTAAAATAGATCTTCCGTGGACGAGTTTGGAAAATGTTCCCGAATTGGCCCCTATAGAAATAGAGCGTCTATCGGGCACTATTCGTTGGAACAAATATTTATGCCTAAAACTGGTGAAAACACTAACCAGTTTAACTGGATATGACCCCGTCGTTGATTACACAGTACAGGATCTCTTTAATATTGAAATCTGTAATAATAATATTAAACAAGATTCATTAAATCGGTTTTCTGAAAGCCACTTGAGGAAGCAGATATCCCATCCACATCAATATGATATTCACATAGCAACGCTGAAAAAACAAAAACACACTGAATTAAGACATCCTAAATCCCTAAAGCTTGGTCTAGCTGATTATATTGATAACAAAAAGCTAATTCTACGTTTATTCATTAAGAACTGTAGAAGACACCGCCAACTTCTTCATCTACATGATAATCACAAAATGATCAATTACTTATGCAAACATAACACCAAATCTATTTGGCAGATGTTCAATAAGCCCAGACAGAATGTAACAGAAATTGCGTTACCCAATGTAGTTTCTGCTGATAGATGGGAAGCATTTGTTGTTGAAAATGTCATACTGCTAGTATACTTTGCAACTAAATCATTTACAGTTAAAAGACTTAATACACTTCCTCGCTTCTACTGGTCAGTTGATGATATCACCTGGGCCATTGGTAAACTCAATTTTTCTATGGCTTCGGGTCCAGATGGCATACCGGCTTGTGCCTTTAAGGCTGATCCGACATTCTCGGACAAAATATTATTTTTAAAGTTTGAAAATATCTTTATGACGGGGTTCATTCCTCATTCCTGGCATATAGCTATGATTGTGCCCATTTTCAAAAAGGGTAATCCTGCGGACCCAACTAATTATAGGCCTATTGCTTTAATGGACTGTTCATATAAAGTTTTTAATATTCTGCTTCTAAATCATATAGATCAATTTATGGAATCACATGACATTTTGTCTCAAAATCAAACTGGTTTTCGTAAACAAATGGGAACATTCATTAACGCGGCTATTTTATCGCACATGCTATACTCTTGCAAAATAAAAAAGACAGGTAACATCCACATGGCATTGCTAGATTTGCGCTCTGCAGTTGATTGCGTCATTCGCGATAACCTTTGGTGCAAATTAAGAAAGTTGGGTTTCCTGAAAATATCATACAATTACTCTTCCTTTTGCACTCCGAAACATATTTCAAGATAAGAATAAATAGGCAGGGTGACGTTATGAATAAGATTCATCTTGTATTGGGGTGAAGCAGGGCTGCAGCCTTGCTGCTACTCTCTTCAACCTTTACTTGGTTGATATTGTGGAAATCTGGAAAACAGTTTTATGCTATCCAGTGAATCTTAGGCTCCTCAGGATTCACTGGCTAGCTTATGCTGATGACATCATCATTTTTGATAAAACTCCCCTTGGGCTCCAAAATAAACTAGAAGCCTTCTCTATATTTGCTAATAAACACAATCTATGTGCAAACGTAGACAAATCCAAGATACTCATTTTGTCAGGGTCAAAAAAGATTCCACGGTACAAATTGGAGAGAGGTTCCATGATCAAATACTTGGGCTTTGACATTTCAAATGATTTTTCCCAAAAACATTGGATTCAAATTATAACAAATAAAGTCAGGCCTTTGGTTTCACTTCTAAAAATAATATATAGGTAATATTGCACAGTTTCATTAAGCCCGGCTCTACAGTTTTAGCAGATTAAGAATGAACCTATGATTCTGTACATCCTAGATCTATGTTTGCATAACATTGATGATTTACTCAATTCTGTCCAGGGCCGAATGTGGAAGCAAGTATTGGCCTTGGCCGGTTCAGTTCCTAACGCGTGTATACGTATTAAATTGGGCTTGTCAAGTCTATCCTCTTGTTTTTTGTGGCGACAAATGAACTTGTACGTTAAAATGCTAAGTCCACCCAGAAATTCCATGTATGTTGAGTTTGCGAAAATGTTATTAGATAATCCTGCATCTATTGCAATGTTTAAACAAAGAATGGAATCAGCTCTTCTGCGGATTAACATCACAAAAGAAGATCTAATAGTGAGAGTGGGATATTGTAAAAAAATGTTGTATCAAATGGACTGGGTTGAGTCCCAGGAGAAGGTTGGCACATACCGGTTGTATAAAGAATTTGCTTCCCACTCACATAAAAAATCCCCAAGGCTAATGTATATAGAGTGTTTTCCAGACTTTAAAGTACGGGAAATGTACATGCGTTTCTGCTTAAACCAATTACACTCTAAAGAACGTATTGGCCAATGGTTGCACTTTGAAACAAATACTTGTCGCTTTTGTGGGATAGATCCACAAAAAGAAACCATAAAACATTTGGTTATCTATTGCAGATACTTTGAAGGTGCCAAAATTATGTATTTGGGAGACAAAAATGTGGGTAACTCCGTTTCTTATCGTGAAATGCTATGGCAGAAATGTATGAGTAATCCTCACATTGCATTTATGTGTGCCCTCGCTAGATTACTAGTAAAAATCGAAGATGAACTTGTGCAGAAAATGAAGGACTATGATAATGATATAAATTGAACATCTATTGCGGTAAAAGTACGAGAACTGAAAAATAAATTCTTATCTTGTTATTAAGAGGCTTAGAACAGGTGCACTACTATCTTTTATTCTCAGATGTCTTTTGGTGTAAGTTTTTTGGAATAAGTTAAGTAAGATACTTTATTATAAGAATTAGGTTATTTTTTATGTTTGTACTCCTTATGCTTATGTTTTTATGTTTTTGTTGTGTATGTTCTTTATTGTGTATGCTTTGATTTGTTCTTATGAAACTGTATTCTAAGAAGTATAGAATTATTTTTATGGAATTATTTGAACTTGAATTTTAATGTGTAAGTGTGAAAAGTTTATTTTGTAACTATAAGACACTATATTTATAAAAAAATAAAAAAATATATTCTTTCTTGGGTAACTCACGGTTCACCCCGGATCCCCCTCAGCCGGGCTCAGATCCCCCTTTATACAATTAGTATCCCTCAGACGGGTTTGGACCAATTTCAATTAGCATCAACTATCAAAGGCTTTCGAATATGCACAGGGTTTGGCTTGACCCTTTGGAGGACCACTTCGATTTCACAATTCCTTTCCTTTTTAATATTTGATACTTTTCAGTTGGATACCTAACAGAGACTAGCAGCCACTTGGCGCCGGACCACTTTGTTTACGGTATCGTATCTTGACTTCAAAGTTCAGTCACTCACCTGCTATTAAATTAATATACCCACAAATGCGCTTCACACACTGTTCTCTTCAGTTTTCTCTATACAATGTTGCAGCTTGCAACCTTGGCTTCAACATAGACCGATCTGGTATCAGTCTCCCCAACTCACCGGCTGTGCTAATTTTACTGGTGCTGCTTTGTTGTAGGAGCCAAGGACAGTACCACGGCGGCAAACAATCCTCCCCGCCTTGACTATTGACGCGGAGAGCCCCAGGTACCTCCAACACACAGTGCAGGTTTATTCAGCTCTGATTCCGGGTCTTACCTTTCCTATTCTTGAAGGCTCATGAAAGTAACAGTCTTTCTCTGAAAAGGTCAAGGGCATTTCCCTCCTTGCAACCCCCTTCGGTCTTGCCGTCTTTCTCCTTGTATTAAACCGCCATCTTGGAGCTGTTGCTTCCTCGTGTGCTTTGCCTTGCTCAAAGTGTGCTTTCATGCTTTGTCTTGCTCAGAGTGTGCTTTCGTGCTCCGCCTTTTATCCGTGTGGGGAAGTGTGAGGAAATTCAGGTGTGTGTAATGATCAGTAATTGCCTGACTCTGCCTGACCATTGTATTGGGACATGTAAGGTGTATGGCTCGGGTGTTAGTCCGTTTTCTCTCACAGTGAGCTGTGCGTGCCATAATGTTCATGTCGGAAAAGGAAGGGGGGGTTTGAGTTCCTAAGTATCCTACCTGGTAGGATGGGATAAAGGTTTAATAGGAAAGTGGATACTGCGTCTCGCCGTCCGGTGTCCCACTTCCACTCCCCAAAGACCGCTCATCCAGGTGATCCTCCCGCACTGGTCCACCCCCAGGAACTGGATCCAAAAGCGATGGCCGTGTCTTAGCCACCTGGATGACAGATCGCCGGAGACTAGCGGGTGAGACACCTTCAGGTTTCTCACAGACCCCCAGACAGGAGTGCTACTGGACACACACCCTCTGGAACTTTAGTTGCACAAAAATTACAGTGATGACATAAACGGAATATAAGTAACACACCTGATAGAAACAAACATATACAAATAACAACAGTAGGCTCTGTAATTCCTTACCCTCTCAAGGAGTCTCCTGGCATCATGGAACTTCTGTGAATGATCCTGGGGCCTCACTTTGTTAGGGAGAATTCTCATTCAATGGCTAATTTCCCTTACCTAGTGAGTCCCTCAGCAGTTTTGCTGGATTTCTGTAGTTTATTTTTTCCGCTTGGTAAGAGTGTGAGCTTTTCCCACACTCTTACCCATGTTTTGCCATGTGTATTTCATCTGTTTTTGTGATTGTGGGCTCTGGAGTACACCACTTCAGTAGCCCCCTTCTTTTGTGTGTTGCACAGCACCTTCAGTGCAGTGACACAGGGTTGTCTTTCAGACTTCCCACCAACTCCATTTCTGAGGCTGACTACTGTCCCCCAGAAAAGGGTAAAGTTGCCATTAACTTTACTTAGTCATTTAACCACAGATCCAGTACACCCCATCTTACATGGAGTATTGGAAATGGTTACTTCGTAGCCCTTTTTATCTGTACCTCCTAGAGCATTGTTTCGCTCTTTTAACATTTAGACTTAGCTGGTGGCAGTGGTATCTACCCTAACCTTTCTACCGCGATTATACTATATAAACGTGTGATTGTTGTAGGCTATTATATTAGCCTCGAACTTACACCTGCTTGACCAAAAACTTTTTCTTTTTGGCTCTGGTCGGGTTTATTCGCCATTTCTTTTTGTTAAAGTCCTTCTTGTGTTTTACTTTGCGCAGCAAACCAGGTTTGCCTTCTTTGTTCACTGTCTTTTGGCGGGCTTTTGCCAAGATGCCCTCCTCTAGGCGCCTGGGTGTCTAGGTGGGCTGAATGTGAGGGAGGGGTGTAGTCACCCCTGCATAAGGTATCCTAGGAAACCCAAGTCGCACTTTGCCATGATTGGCTGAGGTGGTTGTCCGGGCTGGACAACCCTCCTGCTGCGTGATTGACAGCCAGGCTGTGTGAATGGGGGATTTTCGCATAAAAGGCAGGATTCTTGGGCTGGAAGTCAGAGTCGCCAATGGAACTACAAAGAACCGAAGAGAAGCAGAGAAGAAGTCGGCTGCTGCAACTATCCCGTCCCGGTGAAGCCCTGCTGCAGTCCTGAGCTATCTACCCTTCGACGACCAGAGAAGATCCAGTCCGGAGTCTTCTTCCCTTGAGCCTGGTGGGGATAACCAGCTCATCTTCTACAGCCAGAGGATCCTCTTCGTGGTCGCAATTGCTGCACACTGCTGTAGTGGTCCGGATAGCCATCTGAAGAGCCTCTCCTGTTTTTAAGGAGCACACCTTTTATTCACCGTCGCTGCTGCCGGCTTCAGCCCTGTGTGGTGCAGACCCCTCCAGACATCCTCCTTCTTGCCGAATCTCCAGGAATCGTGGGTCTGCAGGAAACTACCAGGAACCACTGCAGTGGCACCAGCTTCTTCATGGAATAAGGTACTTTGTTCTGCTTGAGGAATTCGGGTGAATTCTCCTCCTACAAGGCTTGCCCTTATCTTCCCTCCTTCTTATAACTTTTGCTTCCTCCATTGACAATATCTAAGTACTCCTGGCTACGTTGAATCGTGAACTGTCCGACTGTGTGATTCTCGACACCAGGAACCCGGTTCCACTTGACACTGGCTCCGGCCTATTGACTCTTGAATTTCTGTCCATGAGTGTTCTCTGATTCTGTCTGCCTTGACAAAAGTATTGCCTATGATTTTTGCCCCCAACTCTCTCTGGGTATCTAAGGTGCTAAGTGTGTTTTGCCCCAGTAAAATTTCTTGCCGCGGATACGCGTTTCTTTAGTAAGACCGAACTGTCATTACTGTCAAAAAGTGATCGTATATGTCTTCCCGGTAACGTCTTTTGTTTCACAACTCCGGTCCGTTAAAACATAGGGTACTTACCTTGAGTTATACCGTAAAAAGTGAATTGGTTCGTTGTAGTGTATTTTACGTGTGGTTTTGAATTAATAGAAGTGTTGTGTTTATAACAAACGGTTTAAAAAATAAATGTATTTAAACATTTTTACCTGAAACCTTAAGTCAGTGTTTGCTTGAGTCACAGTAATTTTGGTCCCTTTGTGTATTCTCTGCTACTGATCATATACTCTTGAGATAAGCCTGGCTGCTCCACTACTGCTACCACTTTATCATAGTAGTACAGGCTTGTACCAAAGGTAAAACTTGTATTACCACCTGTGGACTTAATTGAGTGTAGTGGTCCCTAAGGGCACTGCACAGGATTCTGCCTAACACTGGTGTACAGCGGTGAGGATTTGGAAGTAGAGTGATTACACTTAGAGTCCTGCAATTGCTTGGGTTCAACTAACCACAAGGCTAACACCACTAATTCTATTTAACTGAGAAATCATGTCAAATATGGAAAGCTACACTGAAGAGGGTCTCTTAAACTACACTGCTGAGGTTTTGAGAACCATGTGTAGGGAGAGGAGTCTCTCTGGTAAAGGAAAGAAATCTGAATTGATTGCAAAGTTAATGGGGAAACAAAGTCTGGGGAGTGGGTAAGAAGGGCCTACCCCTCCAGCAAATGTGGATACTGATGTTTCTGATTCTGAGAGTGTTACTTTAGAAGAAGTAGATGAGTCCTTGCTAGGAAACCCTACCACTGCTTTGCCTGCTCAGAAAGCACAACCTCTGTCCACAGGGACCCCCACAGGTCCTACACTTACTCCTGAATTTATTGCACTTGAGAAAATGAGACTTGAATTGGAAGTGAAACGTATTGATGCACAAACTGCCATGAAATATCAAGAGTTAACACTCAGAAAAATGGAGCTGAATCATGAACTAGAGATGAAGAAATTGTCTGTAGAAAACGCTTCTCTCCCAGAGTCTTCTAGGTCTTCCAGCCCTAAGAGACCCCATATGCCAAAGGAAATGATTGGTATGTATGAGACTAAACTTGATGGTTTGGATTGGTTAGCAATGTTTGAGTACAATCATGGGATTCAAGGTATCTCAGAGAATCAGCTGATTCCCTGGCTTTTCTCTAGGCTTCCCCCTGTTGCAAGTGATGCTGTAATGGAGTTGGGGAGGAGGATAAACAGGTTTATGAGTGTGTGAAGCTAGCATTAATAGTTACATTTGGGAAGACCCCTTTGTTAAGTAGTGAGCCAGAGACAGAAAGGAGTGGTAACAGATATTTATTTAATGCCAGCAGTTATCACGACGCTCAGTTAAATATGTCACTTATATTTCATAAGGCAAGGGCAAACCAGAGCGAGCCGGGTTTCAACTTAAATGCAGTCCATAAAGCCTTTCCTTAAAAAAAACGCAATTCGCACCTTAATAATATGTATGGAAAACCTCCTCGAAGCCGAACGTACTTCGTACTGGATTAGGGTGTTTTCTCCGCATGCCTTCTACTCCAGTGCTTGTTTCATAACCTTTCCCCGGCTTGCTGATGGCTCTTAAGGATGCAGTCGTTCCTTGCTGGCCTCGGGTTTGGAATTACTTAAACAAACAAAACGTCCGGTGTCTGTCTTCACACTGGAATCTCCTTTTACTCAGGAGCCTTCATCCGCTGAGCATTCGGTCTCCAAACCAGGTATGGTGCACTTCGGTGTGTTTTTCGTTTCCTTCTAATATACCCACTGATATGGGGAACTGGCCTCATATCAGTCTGAGTTCGCTCCGTCAGTCTCCTTCCACTCCTGCAAGGCGAGAGAGAAGTTTTTCACCTGTTTTTAACTCCCGTGGCCCTCCTCCCCAGCAATTAACATCGGGCGTTCCCAGCCATGTGTTTCTCATCCCTGAGGCTAATTCTCCTCCTCCCTGCTTAACCCTCGTATCGCCTGCCTTATTTTTAACTCCTGCCTGCAAGCGTTCCTCGTTATATGGAAACGTGGTTTTCCGTCTTCCCCATCTCATTTCTTTACCCCTTTTCAGGCTTTTATGTTGAACATGCATCGGCTGGGGCATTCTGCAATATGTAGATTGGGTCTTTGTTTGTTCACTCGTGTTCCTTCTATTTTGCCTAGTAGTTGGCTGGTGGGGCATTCTGGGATATGTAGTTTTTCCACTTTTGACTCTTATACTTAGTATTTTGGTATCTTGTGGGACAATTGGCTTGTCCTCTTCACTGCTGTTTTTCCCCGCAATGCTGGCCGCTACTGTTTCACCATCACATACTCCCCTCAAAGAGCCATGCCGTTCGGCATGTCAATGGATCTAGATAGATAGTCCGCCACTAACTGATATCTTCCAGTTTTGTGTACTGTTGTGAAGTGGTAGGGCTGTAAGGTCAAAAACCATCGTAGGACTCTATGGTTGGACTCTATGGTTGGTCGCCAACCATTTCAGAGGAGCGTGATCAGTAAATAGGGTGAAACGCCTCCCCAGTAGGTAGTATCTAAGTGCCTCTACCGCCCACTTAATTGCTAGGCATTCCTTTTCGAGAGTAGAGTATGGCATCTCATGGGGCAAAAGTTTCCTGCTGATGAAAGCTATAGGACATAGGTCTTGTTCGGTACCATGTGACAGTACTGCTCCCAAACCGCATCCCGAGGCATCAGTTTGTAAGTAGAATTCTCTGGAAAAGTCTGGACAATGAAGAACGGTTTGGTGGAAATCATTTGTATTAGGGTTTGAAAAGCTTGTTTCGCCTCAGGGGAAATGTACAGAGGACGGTTTGTTTTCAGTGCGTCCGTAAGGGGGGGCTGCTATAGTTGAAAAATGAGGCAGGAATCTCCTGTAATACCCCACGAATCCTAGAAAGGCTCGAATCTCTTTTCTGGTTTCCGGCATTCTCAATTTTTGTATGACTTGTATTTTGTCTAGCAATGGGGTTACGATTCCACCCCCTACCTCATATCCCAGGTATTTGGTGGTTTGGGTTGCCAATTTCGATTTTTTTGGGTTAATGTGCAAACCTGCCCCTTTTAACGCCTGTATTACTTGAGTTAAATGTGACAAATGATCGTTCCATGTTCTACTGAAAATGATAATATCATCTAGATATGCAGCCGCATATTGTTCGTGTGGCCTCAGTATTTTATCCATCAGTGCCTGGAAGGTAGCCGGAGCCCCATGTAGCCGAAAGGGCAGAACTGTGAATTGGAATAGGCCCTGGTGTGTGGCAAATGCGGTCTTCTCTTGGTCCGCAGCATCAAGGGGAATTTGCCAATAGCCTTTTGTCAAGTCCAGGGTACTCAAAAATGTAGCTGAACCTAGTCTTTCTATGAGCTCATCGATTCTAGGCATTGGATACGCTTCATACTTTGAAATGGCATTCAGTTGCCTAAAGTCCATACAGAACCTGGTGGAACCGTCGGGTTTTGGTACTAAAACTATTGGAGAACACCAGGCGCTTTTCGAGGGCACGATGGTTCCCAGCGCCAGCATCTCATCTATTTCCTTGGCCATTTCTCCTTGTATTGTCTCCGGAATGCGGTATGGCCTAAGGCGTACCGTTTTCCCCTTCTCTGTGGGTATGAAATGGGCCACCAAATGTGTCCATCCTGGTATCCCAGAAAAAGTCTTGGCTACCGGGCTCAACGTAGCAAACAATTCAGTTCTTTGGTTCTGACTTAATTGCTCCCTCAATTGTACGTCCTGTAGGCTACTAGGTTGGTTTGGGACCAATTGTTCAGGGACGGACGTGTATGATAAGGTTGAACACATCACACTGTGAGTTCCTTCCTTCCAAAGCTTGAGCAGATTGATGTGATAGTTTTGATATTTGTTTTTCCGTTCGGGATGTTCTACCTCATAGTTCACTGGACCCAAGATTTTGGTTACCTGATAAGGCCCGTGCCATTGAGCTAGCATTTTGTTTGTGTGGGTAGGCAGTTGTACCAATACCTTGTCACCTATCTTCAAGGACCTGGGTCTACTTCCTTGGTCATAGTATTTTTCTTGTTTTTCCTGTGCTCTACTCAGGTTTTCTTGAGCAAAGTCCCTTAGTTTCCCCAATTGTTCCCTCAGATCGTGAACATATTCTGTGAGGGATATTTCTTCTTGTTGTTCCCAATTGTCTTTTAGTAATCCTAGCACCAACTTGGGTTGTCTCCCGAATAACAGCTCAAACGGGGAGTACCCGGTGGATGATTGGGGCGTATCCCTTAGAACCATCAGCACCCATGGCAAAACCCGTTCCCACCCCAATCCAGTAGGGCTGGTGGCTCTTTTTAGCATTTGTTTAATAGTCTTATTATATCTTTCCACCAACCCATCTGTCTGTGGGTGGTACACTGAAGTTTTTAGGTGATGAATACCCAGAGTTTTGCACACTTCCTTCATTACGACTGAAATGAAAATGCTCCCTTGGTCCGTCACGATCTCACTGGTTATTCCCACTCTAGCAAAGAAGGGTAATATGACATTGCACACCTGTCTGGCTGAGGTACCTCTTAAGGGGAACGCCTCGGGATATCTGGTGGCGTAATCCACTATTACCAGGAGGAACTGAAATCCCCGACTAGAGGGTTCTAACGGCCCTACAATGTCCATTCCTATCCTCTGGAATGGCTCTTTAATCAAGGGCATCCGCTGCAGGGGTGCTCGGGCTGGTGTGTGGTTGCTCGTTTTCTGACATATGACACACTCCTGGCAATATTTGGCTATGCCCGCATATATCCCGGGCCAGTAAAAGTTCTGTAATACCCTTTTTCCCGTCATGTTTTCTGCCAAATGTCCTCCTGTGGAATGATCATGTGCTAGTTGAACCAGGGTCTTCCGATATGCCTGGGGAACCAATAGTTGTTCTTTCTTTTCATTGTCTGTTCCTCTGGTCACCCTATAATATAGCCCTTGTTTCTCCTTGAAGTAAGGTGTTGTAACTGGGATTTTGCTCTGGGTTAAGGCTTGTTCACGGGCTCGTTTCAGGGTTTCATCTAACCCTGATTCAGTACGGAAGGATGGCAGATGATCCCCCACTCGCCAGTCTATGAGGGCAACTTCCTCTTCTTTTCTCTCGTTCTGGTTGTTTTTCCTCTTCTGGTTCTTGGTGGGTTTTACCCTTATGTCCCTCCCTTTTATCTCGGTTTGGGAAAATGGGGCTTCCTTTAACCATTGATCAAACTCAGGAATGTCTGTCCCTATTAGGACGGGAGCAGGTATGGGGGGTATAACGGCCACTTTAACCGGTACTTCCTTTCCCTGTAATCCTAACACTATTTCCTTTGTTGGGTACCCTTTAACATCCCCATGAACACATTTAATGTCAACAGTTTTCACCTGTCCTGGAACTGGTTCGCTCACAAGTGGTTGTATGGCCATCTGCCAACTTCCGCTATCCATCATAGCCTGTTGAGGACGTCCATCCACAGTTACCTCTATCACATAGGGCAGTTTTTTCTGATTTCCTTCTGTTGCAAGGATCCTATTTCCATGGGTTCGATTTTGTTTCTTTTGGCACAGAACCGGGCAATGTGTCCCCATTCTCCACATTCAAAACACTGTGGTGGCTGTCCTTTCATTAGGCTGGTGCCGTTGTGGGCTTTCTGTTCCGGTCTTGTTCTCTGCTCCGGCGCACCTCCCCGGTTGTTACTGCGCAAGGTGAGAGGATCATGGCGATGTCTTACTGGTGGCGTTGAAACAGGCCGAGGGGTCCCTGCCTTTTGGTAGGCTGTGGCCACATCAATGGCTTCAGACAGGGTCAGGGGGTGATGTTGCTTAACCCACCTTTGTATCGGCCCTGGTAAGGCTTTGATGAACTGCTCAAGCATTATTTTCTCTTTTATCTGCCCAATTGTGGCTGTATGGGGTTGCAACCATTTCTCCGTTAGGTCTTGTACTCGATAAAAGAGCTGCCTTGGGCTCTCGCCTGGTTTCAGTCGGGTTTCCCGGAATTAGAGCCTGTAGGATTCATCGTCCATGCCTAGCCTCTCCAGTATTGACTTCTTAATGTCCGCGTATGGGGTGTCCCCATTAGGATTGGCCACCTGATAGGCTCCTTGCATCACTCGAGTGAGATGGGTGCCAAAAAGAACGACCATCGGTCCTGTGGCCATTGTGCTGCTCGAGCTATGCGTTCAGAATTTACAAAGAAAAACTAGGATCATCTCCCGCCTGGTATTTTTGAAGAACTGTGGGGGGATTGGCTGGATCTGACCGGTGTGCCACTACCGATTCCCCCAAGATTCTCAGGGCTTCTCTGCCTTGCTCTTGTGCTGCTGTTTCTACCTGTATAGCCTGTTGCAAGGCTTGCCGGTCTGCTTGTGCCTGATGTCCTTGCACCTGCACTAGTTGTTGTAGCTGTTGCTGCCCTTCAGCTAATGTCTTTATGATTGCATCCATGGTGTCAAGAGTAGACGTGTCTCTGTGAATCCCACCGCTGCCACCACTGTTAAGTAGTGAGCCAGAGACAGAAAGGAGTGGTAACAGATATTTATTTAATGCCAGCAGTTATCACAACGCTCAGTTAAATATGTCACTTATATTTCATAAGGCAGAATCAGTAACATAGGACTTTCTCCATGATTTTAAGCGTTCTTCAATAAAGTTTGTCAAGGGCAAACCAGAGCGAGCCGGGTTCCAACTTAAATGCAGTCTATAAAGCCTTTCCTTAAAAAAAAAACGCAATTCGCACCTTAATAATATGTATGGAAAACCTCCTTGAAGCCGAACGTACTTCGTACTGGATTAGGGCTTTTTCTCTGCACGCTTTCTACTCCAGTGCTTGTTTCATAACCTTTCCCCGGCTTGCTGATGGCTCTTCAGGAAGCAGTCGTTCCTTGCTGGCCTCGGGCTTGGAATTACTTAAATAAACAAAACGTCCGGTGTCTGTTTTCACACTGGAATCTCCTTTTACTCAGGAGTCTTCATCCGCTGAGCATTCGGTCTGCAAACCAGGTATGGGGCACTTCGGTGTGTTTTTCGTTTCCTTCTAATATGCCCACCGATATGGGGAACTGGCCTCATACCAGTCCGAGTTCGCTCCGTCAGCCTCCTTCCACTCCTGCAAGGCAAGAGAAAAGTGGAGTTGTTTTCACCTGTTTTTAACTCCCGTGGCCCTCCTCCCCAGCAATTAACATCGGGCGTTCCCAGCCATGTGCTTCTCATCCCTGAGGCTAATTCTCCTCCTCCCTGCTTAACCCTTGTATCGCCTGCCTTATTTTTAACTCCTGCCTGCAAGCGTTCCTCGTTATATGGAAACGTGGTTTTCCGTCTTCCCCATCTCATTTCTTTACCCCTTTTCAGGCTTTTATGTTGAACATGCATTGGCTGGGGCATTCTGCGATATGTAGATTGGGTCTTTGTTTGTTCACTCGTGTCCCTTCTATTTTGCCTAGTAGTTGGCTGGTGGGGCATTCTGGGATATGTAGTTTTTCCACTTTTGACTCTTATACTTAGTATTTTGGTATCTTGTGGGACAATTGGCTTGTCCTCTTCACTGCTGTTTTTCCCCGCAATGCTGGCCGCTACTGTTTCCCCATCACACCCTTCCCGGTATCTTAAGAGGTTTAGAACCCTCAAAAAGCATGATGGTAGCCCTTGGGCTACCTGGGTGTGTGAATGTTTGAAAACCTTAGATGGTTGGGTAAAGGGTTACAAAGTGAAGACTTATGAAGGTTTGAGGAATCTTGGAATGTTGGAGTCTATTTTTGATGTCTGCTCCCCTGAGCTTAGACAGCACTTGGCTGATTCAAAGGAGATAGATCCTAAGAAGCTAGCTAAGGCTGCTGACTTGTGGGTTGCCAGCAGGGCTATTCACAAGGATTCTGGGGCAACTCAGAAAAAGGATGAGGGAAAGCAGCCAAAGAAAGACAACAAAGAGAATTCCAATAATTTCAATCCAAAAGAGGGCCACAAACATAACTAGGGTAAGCCACAAGGGAAACCGAATCAAGCTAGTGTACCATCTGATCCCAAACCAGATGGAGGTGAGAACAAGCCCCCATTCCAGAGAGCATTTGGAAAATGCTTTGTTTATGGGTTAACTGACCATGTGAAAGGGGATCCCAGATGTAAGGGTAAACCTTCAGAGGTCCACACTGTCTCCTTAGCCTTCTCCCATGTGGATGAAGTACCTATGGCCAGTGGAAACTTTCAGTTAGAGTCTCAGCTAGTGTTTCTTTAGTATCCTTGGGTCTTTGGGAACAACAGAACTTAGATCTATAACTCAATCCCAGATAATGCTAAAGAGTATTACAAAGATAGTGTTCTTGTGAATGGTCAGGAAACCCCTGCCATCAGAGACACTGGAGCCAGCATAACTGTGGTTGATGAATGTTTTTTTCAAGGTCGAGGATGTTGCTAAGGCACCCAAACACCTAACCAAGTTAGCTGGAGGCCCTGTGCAAATGGTTCCCCAGTTACCAGCTCTCATCCAGTGTAATGACATGACTGTCAGAATACCTATAAGTATGCAGAATAACGTACCTGGGAGGGTCCTACTGGGTAATGACCTTAAAACTCTTGGAGTTGTGTCTAGTACCCACAGGCCCCCCAGCAGAAGGAAGTAGGAGCTCACAAGGTCTGCAAGGGAAAGAACCTTGAGAGACTCTCCTGGGGACATGATAGAGGAAGCTATCATCCCAAGTCCACAGGACTTACTTACTGCTATTGCAGGTCAGAAAGAGACAAAGGGGAAACCCATGTCTGCCATCAAGAAACCAGCAAGCACTCCTGTGCCCAGAAGGACATCTCCAAGACTGCCCAAGGTCATATTTGTGCTCCTCCACCAGCTGAGGCTGAGTGTGAGGTTCAACCCTGTATGGTTCAGCTAGATACTGAGGAATCAGATCTAGAGGAAGATCTTGCTCTGGTAGGAGATCTTGACCCTGTTGACCATCCTGAGCTGCAGTCTTTACTGGCAGAAGGTGGGCCCAACAGGGTAGATTTCAGAAAGGGACAAAGAGAGTGTCCTACCTTGGAAGGTCTTCGCCTACAGGCAGCTTCTCAGCTCAATGGGACTGCGCCTGGGAAGTATAGGTTGCACTGGGAAGATGGCCTATTCTACAGTGAACCAACTGAGTCAACCCCTGGAGACTGCTAAAAACTTGTAGTACCTCTAGTGAACCGACTCCAGTTTCTGCAGTTAGCCCACGAGATACCTTTGGCTGGACACTTGAGTTTTAAGAAGACCAAGGAAAGGCTCTCTCTTTACTTCTACTGGCCTAAAATGGGCTCAGAAGTAGACAAATTCTGCTGGGGCTGCCACAATTGCCAAACCTCTGTCAAGAGTGGAGCCAAGAATGTGGCACCTTTGGTGCCTTGCCCAGTTGTGGGAGTTCCTTTTGAGAGGGTTGGGGTTGACATTGTTGGTCCTCTTGATCCTCCCACATCTTCAGGCAACAGGTTTATCCTGGTTGTAGTGGATCATACCACTAGTTTTCCTGAGGCCATACCTATGAGGACTGTTACGGCTCTGGCTGTGGCTAAGGCCCTACTTGGTATTTTTACCAGAGTAGGTTTTCCTAAGGAGGTGATATCTGACAGGGGATCACATTTTATGTCCATCTACATGCAAGCCATGTGGAAAACCTGTGGAGTCACCTACAAGTTCGCAACTGCCTACCATCCCCAAACCAATGGGTTGGTAGAGAGGTTTAACAGAACTATGAAGAGCATGATAAGTGCTTTAGAAGAACACCTTAAATGAAAGTGGGAGCTTCTACTGCCATGCCTTCTCTTTGCATATAGAGACGTCCCTCAGGAGGGAGTAGGATTCAGTCCCTTCGAACTTCTTTATGGCCATCCAGTCAGAGGTCCATTGGCCCTGATTAAGGAGGGGTTGGAGAGTGTTCCTTCCCCCAAGCCAGTCAGAGTGACTGACTATGTGATAGGTCTCAGGAGGAGAATGTCACACATGATGGCAGAGGCAAGTGATAACTTGAAGGCTGGTCAAGCTCTGGTCAAACAGTGGCATGACCAGAAGGCTAACATGGTTGAGTTTACTCAAGATCAGCTTGTTATTGTTATGGTCCCCACAAGGCAGAGGGCCTTGCAGGACAAATGGATAGGACCCTTCAAAGTTGGGGGTAAACTTGGAGAGGTGAACTATCTGGTGGATTTAGGCAATCCTAGGGAGGCTCCCAGAGTCTTTCACACCAACCGTTTGAAGGCTTATGTCTCTAGACCTGACATAGGAGATTTGCTTCTAGCTTCAGCTCAGGAGGAGGAGAGTGAACCTCTGCCTGATCTCCTCAGAGGCTAACCTTTAGATGAGCAAGTGGAAGGAGTTAATCTTTCTTCTAGTGTCACATATGACCAACAGGATGAGTGCAAGTTACTGTTAAATCAGTTTGCCTCACCGTTCTCACTTTCACCAGGCTTGACCCCTTGGGGCCAACATGATATACTCACTGGTGACTGTTTGCCTGTCAAAAGCAGGGGGTACAGAATGTCAGACAGTGTAAGAACCCACATAAGGAATGAGGTCAACAAGATGCTTGATCTCGGGGGTTTTAGAGCCCTATACTAGCCCATGGTCTAGCCCAGTTGTACTTGTACCAAAGGCAAGATCCGAGCTCTAAATGCAGTCACAAAGACTGATGCCCATACTTTGCCTAGGACAGATGAGCTGGTGGACAAACCTGTGCAGCCAAGTACCTCAGCACATTTGACCTAACGTCAGGCTATTGGCAAATAGCCCTGACAGACCATGCCAAGGAGAAAACTGCATTCTCCACCCCAGCTGGCCTCTACCAATTCAAGGTAATGCCTTTTGGACTAAAGAATGCACCTGCTACATTTCAGAGGATGGTCAATCAAGTTCTGAATGGGATGGAGGACTTCTACATGGCATACTTGGATGACATTGCAGTGTTAAGCCCTGCATGGAAAGAACATATTGAACACCTAGGCTATGTATTACAGACTCTGGAACAGGCCCATCTGACCATAAATGCAAGCAAATGTCAAATTGGTCAGAGTACAGTGGTCTATCTTGGACATGAGGTAGGAGGAGGTGAAATAAGGCCATTGCCTAGCAAAGTACAAGCTGTGCAAAACGGGGCCACCCCTACTACTCAAACCCAAGTGAGAGCCTTCTTAGGTCTCACTGGGTATTACAGGAACTTCATAGAGAACTATGGGACCATAGCTTCTCCCTTGAATATCATCTCCTCTCCCAAATTCCCTAAAAAGGTCAGGTGGAATGAGGAATGCAATCAAGCCTTTAAAGGTCTGAAGAAAGCCCTTTGTCAAGCACCAGTCCTAAGAGCTCCTGACTATCATCAACCCTTCATTGTACAAACCGATGCTTCTAATGTAGGTATAGGTGCAGTCCTTAGTCAACTGGATGAGAAAGGTAGGGAACACCCCATTTGTTTCATCAGCAGGAAGTTAAAGGATCCTGAGACAAGGTGGGTAACAATAGAACGTGAATGTTTTGCTATTGTGTGGTCACTGAAGAGGTTTAGACCATACTTGTATGGATCTACCTTCATCATTCAGACTGACCACCAACCCTTGGGATGGCCGATGCAAATGAAAGGGGAAAACCCAAAGTTACTCAGATGGTCAATCTGCCTGCAAGGGTTTGATTTTTCCATTGAGCACAGAGCAGGAAGTCACCACCAAAATGCGGATGGTCTCTCTAGGATGTTTGTAACCGACTAGAGGTGTGAGAACCATCCAGGAGTGGATTAAATCCTCCTGTCCCTTAGTCTGGGAGAGGCGAGTGTTAGGGAGAATTCTCATTCAATGGCTAATTTCCCTCACCTAGTGAGTCCCTCAGCAGTTTTGCTGGATTTCTGGAGTTTATTTTTTCTGCTTGGTAAGAGTGTGAGCTTTTCCCCCATTCTTACCCATGTTTTGCCATGTGTATTTCATCTGTTTTTGTGATTGTGGGCTCTGGAGTACACCACTTCAGTAGCCCCCTTCTTTTGTGTGTTGCACAGCACCTTCAGTGCAGTGACACAGGGTTGTCTTTCAGACTTCCCACTGACTCCATTTCTGAGGCTGACTACTGAGGCTGACCACTGTCCCCCAGAAAAAGGTAAAGTTGCTATTAACTTTACTTAGTCATTTAACCACAGATCCAGTACAACCCATCTTACATGGAGTATTGGAAAGGGTTACTTCCTAGACCTTTTTATCTGTACCTCCTAGAGCATTGTTCTGCTCTTTTAACATTTAGACTTGGCTGGTGGCAGTGGTATCTACCCTAACTTTTCTACCGCGATTATACTATATAAATGTGGTATTGTTGTAGGCTATTATATTAGCCTCGAACTTAAACCCGGTTGACCAAATACTTTTTCTTTTGGATCCGGTCGGGTTTAATCGCCATTTCTTTTTGTTAAAGTCCTTCTTGTGTTTTACTTTGCGCAGCAAACCAGGCTTGCCTTCTTTGTTCACTGTCTTTTGGTGGGCTTCTGGAATAAGGTACTGTGTTCTGCTTGAGGAATTCGGGTGAATCCCTTTTTCTCCTCCTACAAGGCTTGCTCTTATCTTCCCTCCTTCTTATAACTTTTGCTTCCTCCATTGACAATATCTAAGTATTCCTGGCTACGTTGAATCGTGAACTGTCCGACTGTGTGATCCTCGTCAACAGGTACCCGGTTCCATTTGACACTGGCTCCGGCCTATTGACTCTTGAATCTCTGTCCATGAGTGTTCTCTGATTCTGTCTGCCTTGACAAAAGTATTGCCTATGATTTTTGCCCCCAACTCTCTCTGGGTATATCAGGTGCTAAGTGTGTTTTGCCCCGGTAACATTTCTTGCTGTGGATACGCGTTTCTTTAGTAAGATCGAACTGTCATTACTGTCAAAAAGTGATCGCATATGTATTCCCGGTAACGTCTTTTGTTTCACAACACTGGTCCGTTAAAACATAGGGTGCTTACCTTGAGTTATACCGTACAAAGTGAATTGGTTAGTTGCAGTGTATTTCACGTGTGGTTTTGAATTAATAGAAGTGTTGTGTTTATAACAAACGGTTTAAAAAATAAATGTAATTATAATTTTTTACCTGAAACCATGAGTCAGTGTTTGCTTGAATCACAGTAATTGTGGTCCCTTTGTGTAATCTCTGGTACTGCTCATATACTCTTGAGATAAGCCTGGCTGCTCCGCTACTGCTACCACTTTAACATAGTACTGCAGGCTTGTACCAAAGGTAAAACTTGTATTACCACCTGTGGTCTTAATTGTGTGTAGTGGTCGCTAAGTGCACTGCACAGGATTCTGCCTAACACACCTAACATAAATCTAACCCAAGTAGCTAAAATAACAATTCACGAGGCATCAGGATGCATAGGGTCCGTGGCAACATAGTAAAACACTGTTGCGAGACATAGTGCCCCAACATCACAGGGCTTTTAAAAAGAATGAGGGGAAGGAAGCGAGCGAAGGCCGGATTGATAGGAAAGGGCCTAGCGCATTGTGACATTACACGTCATGCTACACATTCAACAAGGACGATCAATGGATTCTGTGGCATCTAGCATCTCCCAAGCGCCAGAGTAATTCGTATCATGTCCTGAAGCGACTGGGAGCACCCCACACCTGTTGGACCCAGCACGGCAATGTCAGCAGTAAATGAAATATCCGCCCAGTCCCACCTTGTAAGTGCTGCATCTGCCGCAGACGCTGCTGTGTCCTAACAAATACAGAATATGGCTAACTTACACAATGGCTAATTTACGCTATTAGGCTAAATGCAGAATATGGCTAATTTACACTATAAGGCTAAATGCAGAATATGGCTAACTTTCACTTTTAGGCTAAATGCAGAATATGGCTAACTTACACTGTAAGGCTAAATGCCAAATATAGCTAACCTACACTATTAGGCCAAATGCACAATATTGCTAAACTACACTGTTATGCTAAATGCAGAATATGGCCAATTTACACTGTTGGGTTAACTGCAGAATACGGCTAATTTACACTGTTAGACTAAATGCAGAATATGGCTCTGATATAAGGTAATAAGGGTGGTGGGGTTTTACTGGAGTACAGCAATGGCTGTTCTCTCTGCCGACACCACACTTAATGTATCCATTGCTGTAGGTTGTCTGCGTTAGGCTTCCACAGGTTAACAGGGGCAAACTGGGATGGGAGCTGCCCTTTGCTTCTGGCCCTTAGCCGGTGGCTGTCCGCTGGACACTTCTGCCCTGGGAGACTGTCTGAAGAGGATAGTTCTGGTCACGTGTACCCTATGCACAGACCAATCAGGGCCTTGGAGGGCGGCCCTATGAAAGAAAAGGAGTTGCTACAGAGAGGTCTGCAAAAGGCACAATGCGCAGGCGAAATAAATTCAAATAGTGCGTATGGAGGGGGAGAAAGCTCACTGGCTGAAGGTGCTGCTGGTAAATGGAGTGAGGAGCTCCAACAATATGTTTAAAAGCACTCTGGTGCTGGTGTGATACATCTGGTCTTGTGCGTGCCACGCACTGACCAATCAGGGCCTAGGAGGGCGGGCCTAGGATAAAAATGGGAGTTGCCACGGGAGGGGTCTGCAATAGGCACAAAGCATGGGCAAAATAAATCCAAATAGTGCGCCTGGTGGGGGCGAAAGCTTACCGGCTGCAGTAGCTGGTGGTAAATACCTGTTTCCCTTTGTGATTTAATGTCATAGAGAATTTCCTGTGATTTAGCACTGGGCCTTTCGCATGCCATTGAAATACTTTCAGTTCTGATAGAACCAGTCGGTATCGCGTCATTCGTCATTGACACAGGAGCAACCCTAAACATCATGTTTGTGACCGAATTTCGCAAGATGGCTCACCCACAACGACTTGTGGGTTCTATGTCGTTTTTTCAATAAGAATTCTGGAATTCTGCCAAAGTATTTTACTTACCCGGAATTCCATCGACAAAACTCATCAAAAAAACTTACCATAAGCGCGCCTGACGTCATGCAGTCCTGTTGATCAGGAATCCCATTTTCAATGTTGATGATGTCAAACTTCATCAACATAGAAAACTGACTTCCTGTCAAACTGGACAGCACGACATCAGGCTGTGCTTTTAAGGTTAGTTGATTTTCTATTTTAAATATGTACCATTAGCACCTGTGACAATAGGCCCCTCGGTGGCTGGTGCTAATGGCAATATGGCCCTTGGTGGCTGGGCCCACCCTGTGGGTAACGCCCCCCCACCTCGGGGCATATCGCCTCAATAGTTGTAGCAATAAGAAATAACAATGAGGGCTGCAGCGCCCCGGATTGGGTACCTGACATCACTGTAGCTCCTTCCCCAAGAAACCACTTAGGAAATTCGAATTCACACTGCAGTGCCACCTCGGTCCCTGATGAAACATAACTAAACCATTGGGGATGTGGGGGGGGGTGAGTGGGATTATACTCTCAGTAGAGAGGGGCAGTGTACAGATGCATTCAAAATATGGATCCCTGTAAACACTGTAAAGCTGGGGAGGAATTGGACCGGAACAAGACGAAGCTGTGACCCAGCAAAAACTGTCATGTAGGACATGCCGTTCCGTTTAGCCAGATACCCCAAGTTGAGGACAAAGAGTGAAGCTACTGCATCTGTTAGTGTCCTTTGCGCAACAGTCCAAACTTAATGTAACTGTCCAAAGCCGTACATATGCATACATGCCAACCCTCCCGATTTAGGGCCTACATTTATTCTTTGCCCAATGCATTCCTATGGGGACATTGTTGTCTCCCGATTTCTCTGAAGAATTCTCCCTCCCAGGGGCCTCGGAATGTTGGCATGTATGCATATGTCTCATGCTTGCCTCACACACATTTTACTGGGGGGAGGGGGTATTAGACCTTGCGGTCTTATCTAATTACAGAGACACACCAGCTAAGGAATTTGCATCTACTTTATTACATGTAACTACAGGATACTGAAAATCCCTTTCTTTCCACCTCCCCTTTCTCTACGTCACATCCGCTCGTGACACTCTCTCTCGAGGGCACTGTCTTAAAAAGACAGTCCCTGCAACAACACCCCCGGACAAATGTCCTTACAAGGGTTCTAACTTGAACTTCATTAACTGGGACTTAACATTCTTCTACCAGTCTCAGAGGTCTCTTGATGACCCTTTGGGGTCGCCCTCATGGCTCTTGACTTGAGCCACCATCAGTAATGTCACATGGATCCAACTGACGTAGAACTTGCGGTTTGAGGGGGACCCACTCCTCGTCGTGTACGTCATAGGTTCCGGGTCCGGGTCGACAGACGGAGGTCTCTCCTCTCATGACGTGCTTAAACAAAGAGCTATTTCTGGTTATCTCCTTTGAGTCTTTTGCTGCTGTTATCATTGTTCCTTTGATGGCAATTACTTGTAGGGGCTCGGGCGCAAACTGCAAGTCTGTTTTCTTGTTCATGTATTGTTGGACCCAGACCGGGTCTCCTACTTGGAATTCTTTTTTCGGAGCCTTCCTTCTTCCGTCGGACTCAGCCCTGGCTTTCTATTTTCATTCGGCGTCCCTCCGGATGACTTCTCGATCTGGTTCAGGCTGGGTTGGTAGGTTATTGACGATTCGGGTCCTGACTTGATATTTCATCATGAGTTCAGCTGGGGTTTTGTTAGTGGCTTCATGGGGTGTGTTGCGATAGTCCCTCAGCATCCGACACAGTGCCTGGTGGTGTGGGTCCAAGCCATCAATTCGTGCTTTTTGCATCACCTTCTTAATTGAGGCCATGAACCTTTCTGCCATCCCATTGGCTTGGGGCCAGCGTGGCGTGATCTTTTGATGGGTAAACCCCATGTGCCTTGCAAATACCCCAAATTCGTGACTGTTGTCTGACTTTATGGTGTTCGGGATCCCCCACTCACTGATGGCTTCGTCGAACGTGGCGGCTTTGTGGGCAAATGCAGTGGATTTCACCTTCTTTACAATGGGGAATCTGGAGTGTTCGTCAATGAAGAGCAACAGGTACTCGCCTGTTTCAAGTGGTCCATAGAAATCTACTGCAACTCTTTCCCAGGGGTGGTCCGGGATTTTAGTTGCTCTGAGCGGCACTGGGGGTTCTGCTTTTGCAGTGCACTGACAGGCTACACAGTTCTTTACCCACCGGTCGACCATATCATCCATGAAGGGGAACCAGACATGGCATCCGAGTTGTCTTTTGGTGTTGTCAGCGCCCCTGTGGCCCTCATGGGCTGTCTTGATGATTTCAGGCTGGAGTATTATTGGAATAACTAACCGGCATCCCGTAAGCAAGATTGCTTTGTCCTGGATGGCTAGTTCAGTGTGTATTTTGGCGAGTCTTTCAAGCTCATCTCTGCAGGCACCAGGGTGTCCATGAACTGCCCGGTGAAAGTCCTTCCACCTATTGTTCTCCATCAGACTTATTGCTAAGGCCATAGAAAGGCCTGTTGCAGAAGCAGAGGCGAGGCTTTGATGGAGATGGCTGGGGGCAGTGCATTGGCTGTTAAGTAGCTGATGTACTCAGTGTCACCGGGCCTCGGGGTCGGTTTGCCAGTCAGTCGCCTGGACAGATAGTCGGTGGGATTGTTTTCGCCCCTGGTCGATGGATGATCTTAAAGTCGTATTCATGTAGGCCAGTGCCCCATCGTTTGATTCTTGGGGACAGGTGACCAGTGGGATCACTGGAGCAACGGACGGGACACGCAGCAGGATTGCTGATGTGGGAAGCAGGAGGACACTGGTGTGTCGGAACGGCCTTGTCGCCAACTGTTAGACCTTGCGGTCTTATCTAATAACAGAGACACATCAGCTAAGGAGTTCACGTCTACTTTATTCACGTAATAACAGGATACTGAAAATCCCTTTCTTTCCACCTCCCCTTTCCCTATGTCACGTCCGCTCGTGACGCTCTCTCAAGCGCACTTGGGAACAGGGACAGGGAACAGGGAATGTCTGTCGTAGTGCCTGGTAGACTGTTGATGTGGAATGTTCAGAGAGAGGTGTCCCTGTGCGGTCCAGAGTGTCAGTTGGAGTTTGAAGCCTGGCAGACAGGGGGGGGGTAGATGTCTCTCTTCATATATGTTTATGTTTATTGAATTTATATAGCACTTTAAGCCAAAGCGCTTTACAATATAACAACAGATACAATAGTGAGAGAAGCATATTTACAAACATGAACAGGCCATTAGAACAATAAGTAGAACTATTTACAAGGGGGGGAGAAGGGGAGAGGGTAGAGGAGGGAGTAGGTGAAGGGAGTTACGGTGTAGAATGTGAGGTCGGGGAAGGGGTAGGGAGGAGGCGAGGGGGGTGATCAGGGGTCCTCATTGTCCTTGAGTAGTATTTGTTTCCAGTTTAAGGTTAGAGGGGAAGGGAAGGGGGAGTGATCTGGTGTCCTCATTGCCCTTAAGTAGTATTTGTTACCAATTTAAGGTCAGAGGGGGAGGAGAGAGGGTGGGGGGAAAGGAGGGTGGGCAAGAGTAGAAGGGGAGGTGTAGGGAAAGGTAGTCGGGGGGAGTGAAGAAGATGGGCTTTCAGGTAGTGGCGGAAGGATGAGTAGGTAGGGGTGGAGCGGATAGAGAGCGGGAGGGAGTTCCAGTGTAGGGGGCCAAGAGTTGAAAGGAGCAGAAGTGTGAGGAGGCACATGGGGCTGGGGGTACAGTGAGGAGGTAGAGGTTTTCTGAGCGGAGACAGCGGGAGGGGGAGTAAAATGAGAGGAGGGAGGAAAGGTAGGGGGGCGCCAGGTCATGGAGAGATTTGAAGACAAGACAGAGGAATTGAAATTTCAGTTGTGAGAGGAAGGGAAGCCAGTCAGGTTGATGGAGAGAGGAAGAAATAGAGTCTCGAGGGCCAAGGAGACATAGAGTACGGATTGAGGAGTGGTAGATGGATTTTAGGGGAGTTAGGTGAGAGACAGGGAGTCCAAAGAGGAGGGAGGAGTAGTAGAAGAGGCGGGAGAAAATAAGGGAGGAGATTAGGAGTTTGGCAGCATGGAATGTGAGAGAGGAGCGGATCTTGCGGATGTTATAGAGGTGGTGGCGACAAGCTCGAGAGGTTAGAGAGATGTGGTTGGAGAAGGAGAGAGAGGAGTCGAGTTGGAGGCCGAGATTGCAGGCATGGGAAGATATGGGGAGGTTGGAAGGACTGAAAGTGGATGAAGGGAGGGGGAGAAGGGGAGAGAGTGTTAGGAGGGAAGAAAAGTACCTCAGTCTTGTCAGTATTGAGGGAAAGAAAGTGGGATGACATCCAATCGTTTATGGCCGTGAGGCAGGAAGAAAGAGTGAGGTGGATGTCAGATGTGAAAGAAGAGAAGGAAAGAAAGAGTTGGGTGTCATCAGCGTAGAAGTGGTGGGATATGCCGAAAGAAGAAATGACTGGGGAGAGAAGGGAGGTATAGAGAGAGAAAAGAAAGTGTCCCAGCACGGAACCCTGACGGTCGCCATAGTTCAGGGGGAGGCTGGAGGAGGTGTGGCCACCACAGGAGACAGTGAACGATCGATTGGAGAGGTAAGAGGTGAGCCAGGAGAGAACCGAGTCTTTAAAGCCGAAGGAGGACAGAGTGCTAAGAAGTAAGGGGTGATCTACGGTATCAAAAGCTGCAGAAAGATCCAGGAGGATGAGAATTGAAGATTGCTTAGCGTAGCAAGCAGTGAGGAGAGAGTTGAGGACATTGGTGAGGGCAGTCTCAGTGGAGTGTTTAAGGTGGAACCCAGATTGAGAGGTGGGGAGGAGGGAGTGGGATGAGACGAAAGCAGAAAGTTGAGAGTAGGCAAGGCGCTTGAGGAGCTTAGAAATAAAGGGGAGAAGGGAGATTGGCCGGAAGTTGGAGGCAAGAAGAGGGTTAGCAGAAGGTTTCTTCAGGATAGTGATTATGGTACCATGTTTGAAAGGTGGCGGAGGAGAGACAGATGTTGAAGAAGGTGGTTAGGTAGAGATTAAGGAGGGGGTACATTTTGGGGATGAGGGAGGTGGGGATGGGGTCAGAGGGGGCAGCAGTAGGGTGAGTTTTGGACAGAAGTTTTGGACAGTGTCACAGAGTTCCCCCCTTCTCACCTGAGACCGATCCTTGCTGGACTCCGTGGGCGGTGTCTTCTTGCGGACAGACCTGGACTTGAATAAGGCTGAGCGAGTCTCTCCCGACTCCAGTGTGCGTTTAAGATACCGGGATGCAGCAATCCGGGGATTTGGGAAACGAAGAAGACGTGCTGATGGCGCACGAGTCCAGGAAGCAAGAGGAAAAGGGAAAGGGGCAAGTAATGGAAGTAGAAAAGCTAGAAACCAGGAATGCAATACTGCGAACTACGGAGCACACGTCTGATCGCTACTTGGCAATAGCATTGAGACGCGCGGAGCCGCGGGGGTGCGGTCTATTAGTAGAATACGTTACATCCAACGTATAGACTGCGGAAGGCGTGTCACGCTGGACGGCCATGTTGGGAGTGTCAGGGAATGCAAGGCCTGTTGCGATAAGGACCAGGAAGACCAAAAGGGGAGCGTCCTGTGGGTCATGACAGACAGGAGGTGTGAGACACATGCAGGGGTGATAGGAGAAAAGGTGGACAAGTTGGCAGAGCTGGAAGAGGGGGAGAAGGAAGAAGAGGAGAGGATGTTCTGGTGAAATATATACTTTTCCTATGCATTTACCTATTGTGTGGTCCTGAGCAGAGAACCCAGTGTTATAAGATGCATAGCTGTGTTTCCATAGTACACTCTTGATGTAGTATGGTTCTGGAATTCATGGATTCCAGAACCATACGAGGATGAGAAAGTACTGGCCGAGGTAGCAACAACCTGGGGACCTTATACTAGTATATCTTAATAAACACACAAGTAAGTTATCCGTTCGTTTCAGCACATTAATTTACAACAAATTGGCGATGAGGAACGTCTCCCCGGGTGAGAAACAATGGACTCGAGCGTGAAAGCTGATAAAACATCACATAATGCAGCAAGAAAACCGAATTGAACAGTGAGTCAGAGCAAAGGCGAACCCAGACAAAGAAAACACAGTGAGTTATGTGTTAGTGTTATGAAGGATGAATTAAAAGTAGTAAATTGCTTACTAGTGAATACAACCGGAGAAGCATTTTTCATATGGTCGCGAGCGCATATCCAATAGCGTACTAGAGAAAAGCACCTTAAAAACGTGAAAACGTGCGGTGGCCATCTTATAAACAAGGAAGGTTACAACGGAAACGTACATCATACATGCTTCAATCATCGCACGAGTGAAACGGCGACAAGCAGTATGACTGTAGTGCTCGTACTGGTTATAAATGAAAAACAATCTAATGCAAATCTAAAACACAAGTGCTCTGAACAAGCTACATAGAAAAGCTATATGAAAGATAATTTGATACAAATATAAAACGCAGGTGAAGAAGCCTATCAAGGAAATAACCCAAATAAGACAAGTATCATCACAAATAAGAACATTGGGGGTCATTCCGAGGTTGGAGGTAAGGAATTACCGGCACTGGTAAGGGTGCCGATGCCGGTAATCCCTTACCTCCGTATTCCGAGGTCCCTTTGCGGGTCCTTCCTTACCTCCTGCTTTTAGCAGGAGTAAAGTACAGGACCCGCAAAGGTACTTTGGAGGTAATTATGGTACCGTAATTTACGGTGCCGTAATTACCTCCTTCCCCATTCCCATTGCACCCTATGGGGCAGAAATGGGAATGGGCAAGGGCAAAAGGTGAATGGGGAATTACCGGTCCCTCCAACCCTGGAATGGACCGGTAATTACTCCATTCACCATGCCGGATTTGGGACGGTTTCAGAGGCAACCATGGAGCTAATTACTCCATGGTTAGCTCCAAACACAGACTGAGGCCCATTATCTAATTAAAATAAAAAATTTAAATGCAAAACATTGCTGCTCCAATCCAATTCCTTGCACAACCAGGAAATCCAGTATGCCTTGCGAACAATGGCTAGACAGTTTTCAGGTATATCTTAGAGCAGGAGCCAAATTCAATGATTATCTGAAAGAAGCCACATTATTGAACTGTGTGGGTGCTGAAGCTATAAGAATATTTAGAACTTTGCTAGATCCAGTTAATGTTGATGATGGTTCTGAAGAGGTAGCTACTGGCTCTGGAAACAACAGGAAATATGAGTTGGCTGTAATAAAATTAACCAAGCATTTTGGGAACAAAACTAACATAATACTAGAACGGTACCATTTTTTTCTCAAGACGACAAAACAAAGGAGAAACAGTTGACAGATATATGGCTGCTCTAAGGGGCTTAATATCAACTTGCAAATTCACAGGATTAGCAGACGAATATTTTAGAGATCAATTAGTATTGCAAGTTGCAGACTCTCGAATTCAACAACGCTTGTGGCAAGCGAGAGACCCGACCCTGGAACAAGCTATTGAGATAGCCAGATCAATGGAATTAGGAGATAAATGCATGAAGGAAATGAAAAACAAAATAGAAAGTGGAGAAGTAAGATGCATTCAAGATGTTCATGAGGGAACTTCTGATAGGGAAGAAGAGAATCGAATTGCAATGATTAGAAGAATGTCAAAAGACATTTATAACAATAACACAAGGAGAGAAAGGTAATCGACTAATAGAATGCAAGGCAGGTGCTACAAATGTGGCAGATGCAGACACAACAACATTGAGAAAGAATGTCCGGCATATTCTGCAGAATGTTATAAGTGTGGTTGTGTAGGTCACTTTGTGAAAGTATGTTGGAACACCAGAGGAAGAGGGAGAGCTGGAACACATCTCATGAATAGGATGCAAAGAGATGGGAATCAATTTACAAAAAACAGTATGTCCAACATAAAAGCGGTGGAAGGAATTACTGGGCCGAGCAGTTTGATGTCTATCACCAATGAGATGGAAGAACAAGTACAAATCCTAACACTATCACCAGCTGAAGGAGGTGTAGGGTCATGGGTATCTATGTCAGTGAATGGTGTGTCATTGGGAGTAATGGTTGACACTGGTTCGCCATACACCATGGTGGACATAGAAACATTTGAGAAGGAACTACAAGGAAGAAAAGAAGACTTAAGAGATACAAGAGTGAGAGCCACTGGTTATTGAAAGACACCCATCAACATACTTGGATATACATGGGTACATTTAAGTTTTAAAGAAAGGAACACATATTGCAAACTATATGTGGCTGAAAATGGGTTCTCAATTGTAGGATGGTGGGAACAAGCTTCCTTACAAATTAAAATATATCCAGGAGAGAATGTACCTATTTTAGGCATCACTGAGGAAAGTTGTGAAACTGGTGAAAATCTGGCAAAATGTTTTCCAAAAGCGTTCAATGAGACCATCGGTACATTAAAAGGATTTAAACATCGAATTGTGTTGAAAAGGGGCACCAAGCCCATAGTTCACAAAGTGAGAAACATTCCAATTGGCACAAGGGAAGCAGGAATTAGTAAGGCTGTGTGAACAAGACATTATAGAACCAATAGAAAGCTCAAAATGGCTTTCGCCAATTGTCATTGTACGTAAACCAGATGGATCAATCAGGATGTGTGTGGACCTAAGAGACTTGAATGCAAATATTTGGGTGGATAGACATCTGTTACCAAATATAGGTGAGATGCTAACAACAATGAGGCCAGCGAAGTTCTTTACAACACTGGATTTATCATCAGCCTATCATCAGATGGTACTAGATGAGGAGTCGAGGCACCTCACGTCTTTCCTCACTCCATTAGGAGCATTCAGATATAAGAGGATGCCTTTTGGACTGGCGTTGGAAGCAGACATTTTTCAGAGATGAATGCACCAATTGATTGATGGTCTCTAAAGAGCTCATTATTTTCAGGATGATATACTTATATCAGCAATGACTGAAGAAGACATTCAATAACAATGCAAAATTGTTAAGAGTTTTACAGGTTATCCAAGAAAGAGGTCTCACACTCAAAATAGAGATGTGCAAGATAAAGAAGAATGAAGTGACTTATTTGGGCCATTCAATAAATACAGAAGGAATAAAACCAATAAAAAGTTCTGGTGAATACAATCCTAGATGTTCCAGAACCTACAAAGATCAACTTCGAAGTTTTGTAGGGTTGATGGAATACTATTCAAAATTCATGCATCACTTTTCTGACAAAACAAGACATATGAGGGAGTTGATGAGTAAAGTTACAAGATTTACATGGTCTGCGGAATGTGAAGGAGAATTTGAACAATTAAAAGAATTTATTAATACAGCTCCAACACTCAAGATGTTCCACTATGGTGTCAAAAGCATAATTTCTGTAGATGCCAGTAGCATAGGGTGAGGCAGTGTCCTCGAACAGGTACAAGAAGGCACGAAAGTACCTATTGCTTTTGCCTCCAGAATGTTGAGAGGTGCAGAAAAAAATTATTCCACCATTGAGAGAGAAGTGTTGGGAGTGAGGTGGATTTTGGAACATTTTAAAGGTCTAATTTGGGGTGCACCAATTGAATTGAGAACCGATCACAAGCCATTAATTCATGTGCTGAGTTCTAAGAGCACACAATTAACATCACCACGGATCAAGTGGTGGATTTTGGACATTATGCAATATAATGTTATAGTGAAGTACACCACAGAGAAGTCCAATGTTGTGGCAGACTGTTTTTCGAGGTTATCTTACTGCGATGACGACAGTATACGAGATGATGAATCTTTGGGGGAACAAGCCACAGAGTGAGTAATAGCACACATCAACCCACGTTTTTTTCGAAAGAAGAATGGGCCAAAGCAATAGATGAAGATGTTGAACAAGAGCAATTGAAAAGAGCTAACAGGAGTGATTGGAAAGATGTTGACCAGAGTATCAAGATCTGGGACAAAATAAGGAATGACATTTCTTGTGATAATACATATATATATATACAGAGGAGATCGTATCATTCCACCGATATCACTGAGAGAGAAAATAATGGACATTGCTCATGAGGGTCATGTGGGGAGGAGCCTTACAAAAAGGAGAGTAAGAGAAGTGTATTGGTGGCCTAATATGTGGAACCAGATGGAACGAAAAGAGTGCACAGCGTGTGCCATCAGTGATAAAGGAAAGAAAATACAGCCAACACCCTTACAACCCGTAGAAGTTCCCAAAACTATATGGACCAAATTAGCTATCGATATAACAGGACCTTTTGAAATGTTGGGGCCTCAAAAAGTGTATATTATAGTTTTGATGGACTATACATCTAAATGGGTAGAGTGGGGAGTAGCAGAAGACACAGTTACTGCTGTCAAGTGGTGACATTTTTAGAAGAGATTTTCAATAGAGGGAGATCCTCAAGAAATAATATCAGATAATGGAGTCTAATTCATGTCGTTAGAAGTACAGAAATTCATGAGAGAAAGAGCCATCGAACATAGAACAATTGCTTTTTTTTTTTACTTTGTTTATTTTTGAACAAGGCAGGATGACAATTACACAACCCCTTGTAACATCATTAAAGCATTTTAAGCATGTTAACCCCCAGGCACTTTCCTGCGCCCCTCCCCCCTCCACCTACCCCAAGGTCCGGGCTCCTCCCTCCGGGGCTGTCTGTCCCGTGCCCCGGCCACTATGTGTCCCTTTCGGGGTTTTCTTGATCCTTCAGGGTCCAGCGAGCGTTAATGGGTTTATAGGTCAGGGCTGGGAATCGCCGGTCATATTCCAGAACTGGGGCCCAGATGTTCTGAAATCTGTGTAGGGCCCCCGTCTTTGCCGCCATTACCTTTTCCGTCACCAGTATGTCCCAGAGTTTCATCCACCACTGAGCCATAAGGGGGCCTTCTGGGGACTTCCAGGCACTAGCCAGGGTTGTTTTCCCAGCTAGTAGGCACTGGGTCAGCAATTTTGCTCTATTGCCAGCCCGTGGGTATATCGTTGGGATCGGTGCTCCCAGCAGGAAGGGCTCCGGCTCTAGCGCGATCGCTGACCCAGTGATTTGCGCAATGGTCTCTAGGCATGTCTTCCAGAATTGCTGAATCCGTGGACATGTCCACCACATGTGGAAAAAAGAGCTTGGGTGACCACACCCTCTCCAGCAGAGGTAGTCCACTTGGGGGTTCATGTGATGAAGTCTGAGGGGCGGGTAATACCACCGTAGCATGATTTTGTAGGCGCTTTCCCTGTTTGTGATGCAGGTGGACGAGGTGTACGTCCGGGTCCAGATGTCCACCCATGTCTGGTCTTCTATCGGGTGACCCAGGTCCGCTTCCCATTGGGCCATGCAGCGCGTTTTCGTGCTCAGGAAGTCCCCTAAGAATCGCCTGTATAGGATAGATATCTTCCCGCGGGCCGGGAGGTCCCTGAGTGTCAGTTCCAGGGCGGTAGGGGGGCGCGTTGCTGCCTGCAGAGTTTGGGGGTGTGTGCACCAGTGACGCAGTTGAATATAGGTGTATCTGTCTCTTTCCTGGAGTTGGAATTTTTCTTTACATTGCTCGAATGTCAGGGGTACCCCCTCCCCGTATAGCTGGTCTATGGTTTCAAGGCCGCTGTTTATCCAGTTTTGGAAATTGCGGGGGCTCGTGCCAGGCGAGAAGGCCGGGTTAAAGAAGATCGGGGATTGAGGGCTCAGGCCTCTCGGGACCCCCTTCTGTTTTAGCGCCCAATCCCAGGTCTTTAAGGTGTGATTAGCTGCCAGGAGAAGGTCTCCCCAGTGTGTTCGGAGAGGGGGTGGGATGTGTGGCAAGAATCGAAGTGGTAGCGGTATTCGTAACTGTTCCAGCTCCACCCATCTGGGGCGGTTTGTGATTGTCTGCCATGAGTGGATTTGCGCTAATTGGGCTGCCACCCTGTAAGCCTGTAGGTCCGGGACTCCCAGACCTCCCAATTTGGAACCCCCCCCAATAGCGTTTTTAGGGGGATTCTCACCTTCTTACCTCTCCAGATAAATTTCAACATCTTCCTCTGTAGGTTTCGGAGGGCCGGAGAGGGGATCGCCACTGGGAGGGAGGCGCAGGCGTAAAGGAATCTCGGGAGGAGGTTCATCTTGCACGCTGTTATGCGCCCTAGCAGCGAGATCTCCTGCGTCATCCATCGTTTCAGGTCACCTTCCAGTTCCCCAAACAGCCGGGGAAAGTTTGCCTTGTATGTGTCTTTCGGGTCCGCTGAGATATAGACCCCCAGATAAGGGATCGCCCTTTCTTCCCATGTGGTTGGGCACATTTTAGCCAGTGGTTCCCGTTCTCTCGGGGTGAGGCCGATGCTTAGGGCCATAGACCTAGCGAAGTTTACCGAAAAGCCGGAAACCTCGCCATAGCTGTCTATCTCTTCTAGCGCGTGTCGGAGGGATGAGCTGGCTTCTGAAAGCATGAGTAAGACATCATCGGCATACAGAGCGATTTTATGTTGCGAGGGGCCGACCCTCGGGCCTTTGATCTGATTGTTGAGTCTGATTCTTTGGGCAAAGGGCTCCATGGTCAGGGCAAACAGCAGTGGAGACAGCGGACAGCCCTGTCTAGTCCCGCAGGTCCGGGGGAATGGGGCCGAATGGTGTCCATTGATTATCAGGAGCGTCTTCGGGCCAGTATAGTTAGCTAGTACCATTGATTGGAATGTTGCCCCAAAGCCGAAGGCCCCCAAGGTGTTTTTCATAAACGTCCAATCCACCCTGTCGAAGGCCTTGGTCGCATCTGGGGCCATTAGGACCAACTTCTGGGAGTTCCGGGCAATAAGGTCCACCAGGTTAAGAGTTCTCCAGATGTTGTCTCCTGCCGCCCGATGTATGATGAAACCTGCCTGGTCTGGCTGAATGATCCCCGGTAGGATGGGTCCCAGGCGGCTCGGCAACATTTTGGAGTATAGGTTTGCATCAGTGTTCAATAGAGCAATCGGCCTGTACGAGGCTAAGTCTCGTGGGTCTTTCCTAGGTTTAGGCAGGAGGATGGTGGTCGACTCCTGCATCGAGGGCGTCACAGATCCTGTCTCCCTGAAGGAGTTAAAGAGTGTGACCAGGGGGGAACCAGTTGGGGCCTAAATAGTTTATAGAACCTTGCTGAGAATCCATCTGGGCCCGGGGCTCGTGATTTGAGTGACTTGATGACCTCCTCAATCTCCTCCTCTGTGATGGGCGCCTCCAGCTCCTCCCTTTCGGTGTCAGAAAGCCACGGTAGCGCCGCTTTACGTAGGTATTCCATTTGTTACGGTTGGTATCGTGGATTGGCCGTCATGATCTTGGCAAAGTAGTCCATCGCTAGCTGTTGCTTTTTGGATTCCGAGAATTGGGTAACTCCTTTGGGGTCACGTAGGCCCGTGATAAAGTTGGTCCGTCTTAGTTTGGCCAGTTTGGCCACCAAGATTTTATTTGCCTTGTTGTTCTTTGCGTAATACGATTGTTTAGCTCCGGCCATGAGTAGGGCGGTCTGTTCCGCATAATGGGCCTCTAATTTCTTCCTGGCTATGCGCAAGGCTTTCTGTGTTTTAGGAGACCAACCTTCCTTCGTGTGGGTCTCTTCTGCGGCCTTCAGTTCTTCTTCCAAGGCTATCCGGGTTTGTTGCCTATTTCTATGGTAGGCTGCTCCCTGGGCGATCAGGGTGCCGCTGATGACTGCTTTCATTGCATCCCAGGTGTTCCCCACAGAGGTGTCGGATGCTGGGTTTTCTTCAAAGAAGCTCTTGATGGATTTCGCGATCTTGTCCCTTGTAGCCATCTCATTGAGGATGGGGTCGCATAGAGTCCATCTGCGTGGGCTGTCAGATTCTGGGTTCTGTGCCCGGATTTCCAGGATCACTGGGGCATGGTCTGATAGGGTTCTCGTGCTGATGGCCACCTCCTTGACGAAAGCTAGAGTTTGGGAGGAGGTTAAGAGGAGGTCAATCCTCGAGAAGGTTCGATGGACGCCTGAATGAAAGGAGAAGTCTTTTTCGATGGGGTGAAGAACCCGCCAAGCGTCTACTACCTCCAGCGAATGGAACATCTTGAGGAGGCTCAGTGCCTGGGTGAAGTCACTCTGGGTCAGGGGGTGCGATTTGTCCTTTATGGGATCAGGAACGCCGTTGAAGTCTCCTCCGATTATTGTCTGGCCTTCTATAAATGATGAGAGGGAGGTACTTAGCGAGTCGTAAAAATATGATACCGAGATGAAGGTGTATAGGTCTCCGAGCAGGAGACATTTGACCGCTATAAAACGGCCTTCTGCACAGGCTTTTGTTTCCAATATCTGTGGGTTCAGGTCCTTCCGGAAGAGGATAGCAGTGCCCCCTTTTTTAGTTCCCCCTGAGGCGAAGAATTGGAAGGGGTACGATCGGGAGCGGAGCCGGCCAGTGTCCGACTGTAGTAAGTGCGTCTCCTGGAGCATGGCTATTGCCGCCTCTTCATCCTGAAGTTTGAGCAGAATTGTTTTCCGTTTGGCAGGTGAGGTCAGCCCATTGACGTGTAGGGAGAGGAGTCTCAAGATTTGGTGATCTGCCAACCGGTCATGTTCCGTGAGTTGAGCTGGCGGAGGCGGGGGAGCCGGGCGGAGGTGGGTCAACTGCCATTACTGTTGAGATTTAGACGTGTGTCATCCTGCACTTGAGTTTTTAACATGCGCCCCCAACGGGGGGGGGCGTAACCTTAATTAGCGGGTGGGCCGACATTGTGTGTGCGGACGCACCCTTGGTCAACTGGGCCAATAGAGGAGTCAAGGTGTAAAGTATCGTGGGTTTCCAAGGATATGAAGTTGGAACTATCCCTGGGGTGGGTATGTACCGTGGGTGTGGCCCGCCGCCACTGTCGAAGAGCTCTATTTATTCAGGGATGAGCTGGCGGTTCCGTAGTGAGTGAGGGCGATCCGGCTGAGGGCCGAGGTCAGTGTGGCCCAGATCTCCGAGGTGCGCATCGCCCCTAGTTATCTCCTCCTGTGGTTTCGCTGAATCTTTGACCATGAGGACTGCCTGGGCTTTGGGGAGGGGGGTGGTTCAGAGACCCCCGCCTTTTCCGGATTCGGCGAGGAGGTCTCTCTGGGTGAGGTTGGCTGCATGATTGAATTTGCGCCCTCCAAATGACTGATTCGTCGAACAGCGCCTCTGTATGAGAATTGTAGCGCCGTTGGGAACAACCACCTGTACCGCACCTGTTGGTCTTGGAGAAAGAGTGCTAAGTGGCGGAGCGCCCTCCGTTTTTGTAGAGTGAGCAGCGAAAGGTCCTGGTAAATCTAAGCCTTGGAACGAGAGGGTGTCTCCCGTACGGCTAATCGCTGAGATGGCCTCCTTAGTTGTAAAGAAATGAACCCTGGTGACCACATCTGGGGGAGGGTCTGAGTCCACTCCCCGGCGCGGGTGCAGTCGGTGGGTCCGATGTAGCAGTAGTTGGGATTTGTCTAGATCTGGTAGCAGGGCTTGAAAGACGTCCCCTATGTATTCTGTTAACTTGTTGTCGGGGACAGAGGATGGGACCCCTCGGATCCGGAGATTATTGCAATGCGCCCTATTTTCGAGGTCCTCCTGTTTAAACTCCAGAATCTCATATTTATCTTGCAGGGTGTTGATGGATTGCTGGATTTCTCCAAGGGAGGCAATGTGGGCTTGTGACCGATCCTCGATCTCCCCCAGCCGTTGTTCAACCTCTGTTAACCTCTGGTCCGTCTACTCTACTTTGGAGGAGAGTTCCGCTAGGCAGCAGCGAAATTCAGCCTTAATGTCCACCATAAAGGCCCCTCTAGTGGCAAGAGCGTCTTTTTCCTCTGGCTGTTTCTGTGGGGTCAGTTTGAGAGGGTCCTGTTTCTTGCCTTTTGTCCGCCCCTGCAAACATACTGGGGATATCCGCGGCTTTGCCGGCTTTCGTTTGCCTGGACATGGTAGTTGTATGGAGGGGTCGCGTTGGGGAGGTTCCGGCGGCCACCAGAGGGCCCCAAGAATGTAAAGGAGGCCTCATAGGTGAACTCTCCTGATGGGCACCCCCAAGGATCAGGACTTGCAACTTCTTGAGAGTTAACGGGCTGGTCAATTGAGTGTGTCCAATGGTAGCTGTCGTGAGGCGTTTTGCGTGGGGGGGCACCAGAGGTCCCTTGCTTTGATGAGCGCTGGATGAGCGTGCTGGGCGAGGATGTGGGCCGGGGCGCCCCAGGAAGAATGTGGGGGGTGAGAGTTTGTATCTAATTGGGGCTTAGCTGGAGGTGCTTCAGCTGGGCTAGTGTGAATTTGTGCTCTTAGCGCCCTTCACCGGGGAGGGTCTGCGCTGGGGAGAGGAGGCTGTGTTCCGGAGGTTCTGGACTGTGCCCCTGCGCTGCTTAAGGGGCCGAGGGCATTCGCCCTGTTGTTGCTAAGTTCGGTCCAGGCCTGTGGCCGACAGATAATGCTGGGGAAGGTCTTGTGAGGAAGCCGGAGGTTTGCGGTTGGGGGGCCGTGCCCTCAGCTGTAGTCGATTGGATCCAGGGAGGAGGGCCAGCAGGCGACCCAGGAGGTCCGCGGTGCAGGGGAGCAACCTCGAGCATATGACTCGGCTGTCCACTAGTGCAGCGAGGCTATGGGGTGTAGTCGTGGCCTTCACCCATGGGGCAGGTTGCCGGGTCTGGAGTGGCTTCCGTAGCCCTGAGGAGGTCCAGACCGGATGGGCGTGCGGTGGGGTTGCCACCCGAGGCCCCAGCCTCCCGGGCCCGTGCTTGGAGTGACTGCTGGAGTATGTGCTGGCTGGGGGGCAGGGGCGGCTCCCGAGTGACCCCTGGTAGCGGGATGTTATCGCTACTCCCCCGTAGTGTGGGCTCCTCTCCAGGGCCTCGACTGGGATCAGCTGGTGGTGCCCTGAGCCTCGCAGCGGGAGAAGGAGGGAGATCAGGAGGAGCTCCTCCCTCACCGCTCGACTCAGACAGGGTTTCCGGGGGTGAAAGGGCCCTTGGTGGTTGCGCAGGTATAGTTGCAGCCGCGGTTCTCACCAGGGTCGCGGCTGGCTCTGCCTCCTTCTGGACCCCAGCTGGGCTCCACAGGTGGGACCGCGGCTGTTCGCGCTGACGGCTGTCAGTGCGCCCCTCCTCTTCGTCCTCTGCCAGCTCCTCTCATCTCGGCCCGTTCCGCTCTTTAGGGTTAGCGGGAGTCCGCCATCTTGTTTTCCTAGGAGGGCGCTGGGTGCTGGGTTTGAGAGGCAAATTTAGGCAAAATGCGCACGCGTTAGCCGGTCGACTTCAGCGTGCTTCAGAGGTTCCGGTCACCAAAAATGGTACTGGCGATCACGGAGCTTCGCTGGAACCGCATGATAATCGCGGCGGGTCATCCACGGGAGGCTTCATTCAATGGCAAATGGGCTAGTTGAAAGAATGAATGGATTTATACAGAGTATAATTCAATTAGCGATTGCCAATAACTTGTCGTGGAAATAAAATTTAAAGGAGGCGCTGAACACTTATAGAGTTACCCCATTCTCAGTCACGGAAGAAGAGCCTTTTACGCTAATGAGGGGAAGAACAGCCTCAAATAGACTAAGACCTGCTGTCATGGTCATGAAGTCAGGGGCACAGGCATGCAGGGGTCGCATGTACAGGAGACCTCGGTGGACACTGTCCTGGCGCCTTTGGCACCAGGCTCATGAACAAAAGTAAACAATAACATCCATTTAACACCAAAAAGCTTTTATTATGGACATAGAACTTCAGATGCATTAAACTTGAACATTCCATTCATTAAGCAGGATGCATTAACCTTGAACATTCCATCCATTAAGCAGCCCCAAGTGTATTCTTGGGTGTGGCTGCTAATGGATTGCCTTTGCACGTACTCACTCTCTAGGAGTGTCAGGGTGTGGCTGGTAAGCCGGCCCTAATGGGTGTGCCCACGATCTCAGCTATATAAGATGCCCCGATCCTCAAGACAGATGCTTCGCGTTATTCTGCACTTGCAAGCAGCGTAACGCTCACCGTCGCCTGAGGTGAAACTTACCTTTGAAGATCCTGCTTCCTGGACATCCTGCTTCCTGCCAGCATACTTACCAACTGGGGGAAGCTGTTCTTACCTGTACATCTCTTCGGCGAACCAAGTATTCATCTTTACACTTTCCGGAACGCCGAAAACTTCATCTTGGCACCGCAGCACGACATGCTCCATCGTCGACAACAGCGCCTGCAAGGAAAAACAGAAGACAAGGTTAGACATCGAGAAAACAGTCAGTTTAAGGTTGTGCTTCGCCATACTTTTCCTTAAACCGTCACTTACCTGATGTCGAACATTGCGGTGGCATCCATCTTCCATCGGGCCGTGTCTCGCGTCTCACAGCTGCATTGAGGCCGCATTTCCATTTAAGGGAAGAAAACAGAAGAGAGACATGATTGCGGTTATAAATAGGAGCAACATATAAAGACATTAACCAGAACAAACAGCATCACAAGAGCTCAAGAAAGACTTACCAATCATAAGGAGAAGCATAGCCGCAGCTGGACTGGACTAATCCTTATCAGGGATCAGTGAAGGAACTAGATCCTATTCGACGCGCCCCTGCCAGAAGTAGCAGGACAGAGAGCTTATCTTCCATAATTCACAGGTGAGCTTTATGGCCCAGCGTATGCTCACAGAAACCGTACTTTGGGGTGAAGGGTTCGAGAGGTACAACAATCACAGATTGGCGCACTCACACACTCTTATCTCCACGCAGGAGCAGTATCACCACGTACCACCGCTCACAGCTTTTCTACTGAGGGAGAGGCCTGAAGGGGGTGTTTCAAGTTCAGGGAGGGCTGCAACCGTGCCCCAATGCCTCCGCAGAGACTAGATGAGTGTAACAGAACGCAAAGCCTCTAATACTCTCTGCCTGGGCGTTATGGAAACTTCAGAAATAGATCAGTTAGCCCTCTTACTAGGGGAATTACGGGCTGAACTACATGCTTCAAGACAGGAAACCAATGCATTACGGAGGGATCTTATTGTAACTCAAGAAAGAACTGACGAATTGGCAAGACAAATGCTACAAGCACAAGCAGGACGGGTTCCACTGCCTGGAGTGACCCATTCTTCTCATTCATCCACACCACAACAATCAACACCGGTTCAGGTGGTTCTTCCAGGAGCAGTGCCTCTAGCCCCTCCCGAACGCTTCATCAGCGACGCAAACAAGTTTGCAGTATTTATGAACTAATGTCACCTTCATTTCTTGTGCAGACCAGGAGCCTTCCCTAATGGCCAACCCACAGTGGCGTTTGTACTCTCGTATTTGGGAGTTAGTGCGGCGGACTGGTCTATACCTTTGGTAAATCAAGATGACCCTTTACTCCGGAACTTTGGAAATTTCCAACATGAGATGGAGAAATTGTTTGCCCGTCATACTCAAGGACAAGCTCTGGACAACGAGTTGTCACTCAGACAAGGGAGTCAAGATCTATTAACCTACATTGCAACCTTCAATCGTCTAATAGCCCAGACCAACTGGCCAGAAGAGAAGAGGACCACACTCTTTTACCAAGGGTTATGTGGAGAACTTAAGGATGCGTTGGCGCAAGTGGTGAATCCCCCTGAGAGGTGTGCAGACTACATAGACCTGACGATGCAACTCGATCATAGGTTGCAGAATCAGAAAATGGATCGAGCTAGATCAGAGGGACGGTCAGTTTACGTACGACCTCGTGAGAATCAGACTAAACCACATGAACAGTCTGAGCCAATGCAAATTGGTGGATTACGAAGTGCCCTTACCAAAGTGCTTATATTGTGGACAACCAGGTCACTTCCTCCGTGACTGCCCGGTAAAACCACCCAAGAAAACGGTTGGGGCAACAGACAAAACTGATGAAGAAGAAGAACAGAACTCAGGAAACGCCAATGCCCGGCAAGTGTAGGGGTCTGCTTGTCGGGCATGAAAAAGGAATCTGTACAGACCTCACATCTAGTCATTCTAGTGCTTTTGGTGAATCACAAGCAACCATCACATCAAAGATACATGCCTTGGAGGCATATATTGATTGTGGAGCTGTGGGTAACTACTAACCAAGATTTGGCTCTGCGAATAGGCCTTCTTCTCCGACAGAAGCAGAAATCGGAAAACGTCACACCTCGGGGCATATCGCCTCAATAGTTGTAGCAATAAGAAATAACAATGAGGGCTGCAGCGCCCCGGATTGGGTACCTGACATCACTGTAGCTCCTTCCCCAAGAAACCACTTAGGAAATTCGAATTCACACTGCAGTGCCACCTCGGTCCCTGATGAAACATAACTAAACCATTGGGGATGTGGGGGGGCGGGTGAGTGGGATTATACTCTCAGTAGAGAGGGGCAGTGTACAGATGCATTCAAAATATGGATCCCTGTAAACACTGTAAAGCTGGGGAGGAATTGGACCGGAACAAGACGGAGCTGTGACCCAGCAAAAACTGTCATGTAGGACATGCCGTTCCGTTTAGCCAGATACCCCAAGTTGAGGACAAAGAGTGAAGCTACTGCATCTGTAAGTGTCCTTTGCGCAACAGTCCAAACTTAATGTAACTGTCCAAAGCCGTACATATGCATACATGCCAACCCTCCCGATTTAGGGCCTACATTTATTCTTTGCCCAATGCATTCCTATGGGGACACTGTTGTCTCCCGATTTCTCTGAAGAATTCTCCCTCCCAGGGGCCTCGGAATGTTGGCATGTATGCATATGTCTCATGCTTGCTTCACACACATTTTACTGGGGGCAGGGGGTATTAGACCTTGCGGTCTTATCTAATAACAGAGACACCCAGCTAAGTTATTTGCGTCTACTTTATTACATGTAACTACAGGATACTGAAAATCCCTTTCTTTCCACCTCCCCTTTCTCTACGTCACATCCGCTCGTGACACTCTCTCTCGAGGGCACTGTCTTAAAAAGACAGTCCCTGCAACAACACCCCCGGACAAATGTCCTTACAAGGGTTCTAACTTGAACTTCATTAACTGGGACTTAACATTCTTCTACCAGTCTCAGAGGTCTCTTGATGACCCTTTGGGGTCGCCCTCATGGCTCTTGACTTGAGCCACCGTCAGTAATGTCACATGGATCCAACTGACGTAGAACTTGCGGTTTGAGGGGGACCCACTCCTCGTCGTATACGTCATAGGTTCCGGGTCCGGGTCGACAGACGGAGGTCTCTCCTCTCATGACGTGCTTAAACAAAGAGCTATTTCTGGTTATCTCCTTTGAGTCTTTTGCTGCTGTTATCATTGTTCCTTTGATGGCAATTACTTGTAGGGGCTCGGGCGCAAACTGCAAGTCTGTTTTCTTGTTCATGTATTGTTGGACCCAGACCGTGTCTCCTACTTGGAATTCTTTTTTCGGAGCCTTCCTTCTTCCATCGGACTCAGCCCTGGCTTTCTATTTTCATTCGGCGTCCCTCCGGATGACTTCTCGATCTGGTTCAGGCTGGGTTGGTAGGTTATTGACGATTCGGGTCCTGACTTGATATTTCATCATGAGTTCAGCTGGGGTTTTGTTAGTGGCTTCATGGGGTGTGTTGCGATAGTCCCTCAGCATCCGACACAGTGCCTGGTGGTGTGGGTCCAAGCCATCAATTCGTGCTCTTTGCATCGCCTTCTTAATTGAGGCCATGAACCTTTCTGCCATCCCATTGGCTTGGGGCCAGCGTTGCTTGATCTTTTGATGGGTAAACCCCATGTGCCTTGCAAATACCCCGAATTCGTGACTGTTGTCCGACTTTATGGTGTTCGGGATCCCCCACTCACTGATGGCTTCGTCGAACGTGGCGGCTTTGTGAGCAAATGCAGTGGATTTCACCTTCTTTACAATGGGGAATCTGGAGTGTTTGTCAATGAAGAGCAACAGGTACTCGCCTGTTTGAAGTTGTCCATAGAAATCTACTGCAACTCTTTCCCAGGGGTGGTCCGGGATTTTAGTTGCTCTGAGCGGCACTGGGGGTTCTGCTTTTGCAGTGCACTGACAGGCTACACAGTTCTTTACCCACCGGTCGACCATATCATCCATGAAGGGGTACCAGACATGGCATCCGAGTTGTCTTTTGGTGTTGTCAGCGCCCCTGTGGCCCTCAAGGGCTGTCTTGATGATTTCGGACTGGAGTGTTATTGGAATAACTAACCGGCATCCCGTAAGCAAGATTGCTTTGTCCTGGATGGCTAGTTCAGTGTGTATTTTGGCGAGTCTTTCAAGCTCATCTCTGCAGGCACCAGGGTGTCCATGAACTGCCCGGTGAAAGTCCTTCCACCTATTGTTCTCCATCAGACTTATTGCTAAGGCCATGGAAGGGCCTGTTGCAGAAGCAGAGGAGAGGCTTTGATGGAGATGGCTGGGGGCAGTGCATTGGCTGTTAAGTAGCTGATGTACTCAGTGTCACCGGGCCTCGGGGTCGGCTTGCCAGTCAGTCGCCTGGACAGATAGTCGGTGGGATTGTTTTCGCCCCTGGTCGATGGATGATCTTAAAGTCCTATTTATGTAGGCCACTGCCCCATCGTTCGATTCTTAGGGACAGGTGACCAGTGGGATCACTGGAGCAACGGACGGGACACGCAGCAGGATTGCTGATGTGGGAAGCAGGAGGACACTGGTGTGTCGGAACGGCCTTGTTGCCAACTGTTAGACCTTGCGGTCTTATCTAATAACAGAGACACATCAGCTAAGGAGTTCACGTCTACTTTATTCACGTAATAACAGGATACTGAAAATCCCTTTCTTTCCACCTCCCCTTTCCCTACGTCACGTCCGCTCGTGACGCTCTCTCAACCGCACTTGGGAACAGGGACAGGGAACAGGGAATGCCTGTCGTAGTGCCTGGTAGACTGTTGGTGTGGAATGTTCAGAGAGAGGTGTCCCTGTGCGGTCCAGAGTGTCAGTTGGAGTTTGAAGCCTGGCAGACAGGAGGGCGGTAGATGTCTCTCTTCATATATGTTTATGTTTATTGAATTTATATAGCACTTTAAGCCAAAGCGCTTTACAATATAACAACAGATACAATAGTGAGAGAAGCATATTTACAAACATGAACAGGCCATTAGAACAATAAGTAGAACTATTTACAAGGGGGGGAGAAGGGGAGAGGGTAGAGGAGGGAGTAGATGAAGGGAGTTACGGTGTAGAATGTGAGGTCGGGGGAGGGGTAGGGAGGAGGCGAGGGGGGTGATCAGGGGTCCTCATTGTCCTTGAGTAGTATTTGTTTCCAGTTTAAGGTTAGAGGGGAAGGGAAGGGGGAGTGATCTGGTGTCCTCATTGCCCTTAAGTAGTATTTGTTACGAATTTATGGTCAGAGGGGGAGGAGAGAGGGTGGGGGGAAAGGGTAGAAGGGGAGGTGTAGGGAAGGGTAGTCGGGGGGAGTGAAGAAGATGGGCTTTCAGGTAGTGGCGGAAGGATGAGTAGGTAGGGGTGGAGCGGATGGAGAGCGGGAGGGAGTTCCAGTGTAGGGGGCCAAGAGTTGGAAGGAGCGGAAGTGTGAGGAGGCACATGGGGCTGGGGGTACAGTGAGGAGGTAGAGGTTTTCTGAGCGGAGAGAGCGGGAGGGGGAGTAAAATGAGAGGAGGGAGGAAAGGTAGGGGGGCGCCAGGTCATGGAGAGATTTGAAGACAAGACAGAGGAATTGAAATTTCAGTTGTGAGAGGAAGGGAAGCCAGTCAAGTTGATGGAGAGAGGAAGAAATAGAGTCTCGAGGGCCAAGGAGACATAGAGTACGGATTGAGGAGTGGTAGATGGATTTTAGGGGAGTTAGGTGAGAGACAGGGAGTCCAAAGAGGAGGGAGGAGTAGTAGAAGAGGCGGGAGAAAATAAGGGAGGAGATTAGGAGTTTGGCAGCATGGAATGTGAGAGAGGAGCGGATCTTGCGGATGTTATAGAGGTGGTGGCGACAAGCTCGAGAGGTTAGAGAGATGTGGTTGGAGAATGAGAGAGAGGAGTCGAGGTGGAGGCCGAGATTGCGGGCATGGGAAGATATGGGGAGGTTGGAAGGTGGAAAGTGGATGAAGGGAGGGGGTGAAGGGGAGAGAGTGTTAGGAGGGAAGAAAAGTACCTCAGTCTTGTCAGTATTGAGGGAAAGAAAGTGGGATGACATCCAATCTTTTATGGCCGTGAGGCAGGAAGAAAGAGAGAAAGAGTGAGGTGGATGTCAGATGTGAAAGAAGAGAAGGAAAGAAAGAGTTGGGTGTCATCAGCGTAGAAGTGGTGGGATATGCCGAAAGAAGAAATGACTGGGGAGAGAAGGGAGGTATAGAGAGAGAAAAGAAAGTGTCCCAGCACGGAACCCTGAGGGTCGCCATAGTTCAGGGGGAGGCTGGAGGAGGTGTGGCCGCCACAGGAGACAGTGAAGGATCGATTGGAGAGGTAAGAGGTGAGCCAGGAGAGAACCGAGTCTTTAAAGCCGAAGGAGGACAGAGTGCTAAGAAGTAAGGGGTGATCTACGGTATCAAAAGCTGCAGAAAGATCCAGGAGGATGAGAATTGAAGATTGCTTAGCGTAGCAAACAGTGAGGAGAGAGTTGAGGACATTGGTGAGGGCAGTCTCAGTGGAGTGTTTAAGGTGGAACCGAGATTGAGAGGTGGGGAGGAGGGAGTGGGATGAGGCGAAAGCAGAAAGTTGAGAGTAGGCAAGGCGCTTGAGGAGCTTAGAAATAAAGGGGAGAAGGGAGATTGGCCGGAAGTTGGAGGCAAGAAGAGGGTTAGCAGAAGGTTTCTTCAGGATAGGGATTATGGTACCATGTTTAATAGGTGGCGGAGGAGAGACAGATGTTGAAGAAGGTGGTTAGGTAGAGATTAAGGAGGGGGTACATTTTGGGGATGAGGGAGGTGGGGATGGGGTCAGAGGGGGCAGCAGTAGGGTGAGTTTTGGACAGAAGTTTTGGACAGTGTCACAGAGTTCCCCCCTTCTCACCTGAGACCGATCCTTGCTGGACTCTGTGGGCGGTGTCTTCTTGCAGACAGACCTGGACTTGAATAAGGCTGAGCGAGTCTCTTCCGACTCCAGCGTGCGTTTAAGATTCCGGGATGCAGCAATCCGGGGATCCGGGAAACGAAGAAGACGTGCTGATGGCGCACAAGTCCAGGAAGCAAGAGGAAAAGGGAAAGGGGCAAGGAATGGAAGAAGAAAAGCTAGGAACCAGGAATGCAATACAGCGAACTACGGAGCACACGTCTGATCGCTACTTGGCAATAGCACTGAGACGCGCGGAGCCGAGGGGATGCGGTCTATTAGTAGAATACGTTACGTCCAACGTATAGACTGCGGAAGGCGTGTCACGCTGGACGGCCATGTTGGGAGTGTCAGGGAATGCAAGGCCCGTTGCGATAAGGACCAGGAAGACCAAAAGGGGCGCGTCCTGTGGGTCATGACAGACAGGAGGTGTGAGACACATGCAGGGGTGATAGGAGAAAAGGTGGACAAGTTGGCAGAGCTGGAAGAGGGGGAGGAGGAAGAAGAGGAGAGGATGTTCTGGTGAAATATATACTTTTCCTATGCATTTACCTATTGTGTGGTCCTGAGCAGAGAACCCAGTGTTATCATATGCATAGCTGTGTTTCCATAGTACACTCATGATGTAGTATGGTTCTGGAATTCATGGATTCCAGAACCATACGAGGATGAGAAAGTACTGGCTGAGGTAGCAACAACCTGGGGACCTTATACTTGTATATCTTAATAAAGACACAAGTAAGTTATCCGTTCGTGTCAGCACATTAATTTACAACAAATTGGCGATGAGGAACGTCTGTTGCTGTAAAGAGGTCCCCGGCTGAGAAACAATGGACTCGAGCGTACAAGCTGATAAAACGTCACGTAATGCAGCAAGAAAACCGAATTGAACAGTGAGTCAGAGCAAAGGCGAACCCAGACAAAGAAAACACAGTGGCCCTCATTACGACCCTGGCGGAAATCAACTGACATGACCGCCATAGCGTAAATAGCGTTTCCGCCACTGCACGATGGAGGAAAGTGCGGCTAATTCTGACCCATCGGGCACGAGCATTATGCCATGGCGGAAGTGCAAAGTCCGCGATGGCGGAAATGACCCCAAAACGCCCCTTACCGCCGTCGTACGTCGCCCTAGGTGCAATTCTGCCACCCATATTAGCGGTCACCGTAATGAGCGGTCAGCGCAAAATACGGTCACCGTAAATATACGGAAACGGAAGTAAAAACATGGGGCCGGAACGGGAAACAGCACGCCGTACACCTATAAAATCAGAATCCCAACACAACCATTAAAAATCCGACCCTGAGACACATCCCAACCCGTTAGCCACCCCAGTTAAAAAAATAAATATGGGAAAAGTTGCTAAAAAAGCGTGCGACCGCAAGCGGCAGGTCCACTTCTCCCACGAGGAACTCACCGTGCTCACAGAGACCCTCCAGGAGAACGCTGCCGTCGTCTTCTCGACGCAAATGACCAGGACGGCACTTGCGAACAAGAAGGCCATATGGGCGCTGGTGGCACAGCGGGTAAGTGCGGTGGGGACCGCACCCCGCAACCCACAGCAATGCAGAAAGCGATGGGACGACCTACGGATACGCGTCCGGAGCATACTCTCTGCCAACCGGAACATTGCCACAGCTACCGGGGGAGGATCGGAATCACCCATCAAGTTGACCCCCTGGGAAGAAATCTGTGCCTCCACCATTGGAATGGAGAGCATAGAGGGAGTCGGAGGGATGGAGAAAGGAGTGCAGACATCAGAAGAATCAGGTAGGTGGCCCAAATGAAACTATGCCAAATCCACAATTACCAACCATGTGAAGTACCATGTGTCCCCATAGTGCACTAGAAACACATGTCCAGGAGAACGACCACATACATTGCCATGACAGCGCCCCTTAAAAGTCAGATTAAATAAATAAATATTTAAAAATCCCAAAAACACACTACATGTGCAGCATGCACACCCTAACTGCAGACTGCAAAATAACTGCATCCCCAATGCACACAAAAATGAGACCACCTCCAAGGCCCTGACCCAAATCACCCCCAGGTACCACCCCAATGCATGTGATACAATTGCCATTACAATTACCACAGACCCATGAATAACGCTCGCCCTCCTTTACTCCACCACAGGGTCCGATTCCAACGACGAGCTTCAGGACACCCCTACCAGCACACCTGCAAAGAGGGCCAAGACCAACGGCCAAAGACCCTCCACCTCAGCTGCACGGATCAAGACACGGCAGCAGCACAAATCGAGTGGCAGCACACTGGAGGGGACATCAACAGGCACCCCAGCAGCCAGCATGTCCACAACAGCAGCACCACAGGTCCCCCCAATGGATGCCACAGAAGGCACTGCTTCTGGTGGCAGCAGCACCACAGGTGACACTGCATACATGCCAGCATGCTCCGACACAGAAAACGGTGCTGCCGAAGTAGGACACATCCATGACCTGTCTCAATCCCCCTGTTTGTATCATCCCGTACACCATGAGGAAACCACGCAGGGTCACCCACAAGACGACGACTGGCCAACCCCCACAAGGCCTGTTGCAAGGCAACATGAGGCGTCCAGCCCCTCTGTGACACCACCGCAAATGGGCATGGCCCAGCAGAGGCAACAGTCCCTCGAGCAGATGATAGTGCAACAGCAGCAAATGGCCACGCTCCTCAAGGAGCATGCTGATGAATGTGGGGGTTCTAAGGCAGCCATTGAAACATCTACTGAGACACTTAGGGCAGAAATGGAGCGTAGTACAGAGACACTAAGGGCACAAATGGAGAGAAGTACCGAGAGCCTGAGGGGACAAATGGAGAGAAGTACCGAGAGCCTGAGGGGACAAATGGAGAGAAGCACTGAGAGCCTGAGGGGGGAACTGCATACGACGTCCAAAGACGTATGTGGTGAACTTGCCACTGTGCGCCGTGTGCTCACTGAGCTCTCACAAACCCTTAGGGACATGCATGGACGTGAGCAGGCAGAGACATCATCCGTTGCAAGTTCCGTCCAGGGCAGCCCCCAACGTAGATCTGGGAGGAACCGGCGCTCCACAGGCAGGGGTGCCCCTGATACCCGGAGAGGGGGCTTGCAATAGCGTCTACCCACTGACAATGAGCGTCATTGGACACTGGTGTTCGGGGGGGGGGGTAGGAGGGTGGAGGGGGTGTGTTGTGCTTCTTTGGGTGGCGGTTCGATTGGGTGTGTAATGTCATTTCACATCTGCAATACAATTCTTCATATTCATCCAATGAGATGTGTGGACATTGATCTCTGTGTACGAGGCCTATCTTGGCGTACAGTCCACATTGTGCATGTTCCAGACACACACAGTGCCACAAGTCCCGTGTCCATGTAACAGCCACCAGGCGTGAGTGCTAGAAGCATGCATCTATGAGATTCTGACGTAATTCACGGGCCTCCTGTGCCTCGCGGACCCCTTGAGGTGCTGCCACATCCCCACCCTCATCATGACCATCTTCAGGTGCTAGCAGTTCTGCGTGGGGGGGCATGGCCACATTCCTACGTACGCACATGTTGTGTAGCATGACACATGCCATGACCATCTTTGCCACCTTCCCATGGCGGTACAGGAGTGCCCCGCCAGACCTGCTGAGGCAGCGGAAACGAGCCTTCAGTAGGCCGAATGCCTGTTCTATGACCACACGGGTACGTGAGTGGGCATGGTTGTAGTCCTCCTCATGCTGGTCCTGTGGGTTCCGGATTGGTGTAAGGAGCCATCTCTTCAGTGGATACCCGCCATCACCTGTATGTGGACAACAAAGGATGTTTGTGGAATGTCATTGCTACGTACGCATCCCCCCCCCTTCCTGCCAGGTCATTCACGCATCACCTACCCCACATACTCATGCATTAAATGAGACTCACCGAGTAGCCAGGATCGGCGCCCTGCGTGTCGCTCCATGTAGCGTGGTATTCTAGAGTTCCGCAAGACCATGGAGTCATGTGTTGATCCTGGAAATCGGGCAGAACAATGTGTAAAGATCCTGTTGGAGTCACACACCATTTGTACATTGATAGAATGATATTGTTTCCGATTGCGGTACTGGGCCTCCATGGCATGTGGGACAACCAATTCCACATGGGTGCAGTCGATGGCACCAATGCAACCCGGTATGCCGCCAAGTGCATGGAATCCCACTTTTGTGTTTGTAAGCTCCTGCTCCGAGCGTGGTAAAGTGATGTAGTCGTCTGAGTGCTTCAGGAGGGCATCAAGCACTTGGAATAGTGTCCGTGAGAATAGGGGCTGTGAAATGCCATGCAACTGTCCGACTGTGTGCTGGTAGGTGCCTGTGGCCAGGAAGTGGAGTACAGACACCACCTTCAGTAGGGGTGGGATGGCGGTTGGGCTATCTATCATGCTGACAAGGTCAGCGTGTGTCATGTCGACAATGGCGGTTATGGTGTCCCGGTCCAAACGGTAGAGGGTGTGGATCTGCTCAGCTGTGAGGTTGAACGGATTAGCTCGGAGGCGTGGGATTGCGGGCTGCCTGCGTGTTGGTAGTGGCTGTGCTGGTGGGGCTTGCTGGCCATGCCTTGCCCTCCTCCTCCTCCTCCTGCGTCTCCTCTGTGCGGCCGGTTGTTGTAGTAGTTGGAGTACTTGCAGTGCAATCAGGTCCCCCAGGCCCAACATCGCTAGTCCTGCCGGTAGCATTCTGGAGTGGGTGTGGTTGTGGGAGGGGTTTGGGTATGCAATTTATGTGTTTTCAGGCTGTATAGCCTTCACCTGTGGTGATTCATTCCACCTGTGTCAGCTGCAATGCCTTTCGTGCGAGCACGTCCCGCACACGACGCTGCAATTCGACGCATGGCATCTTGCATTTGCATTCATGTTCTTAATCCCGAAGGCTGTGGAATATTTGTTTATATGTTAATTCTGCTATGGTCCCATTGTTGCACATACGATATTTGCATTCGCAAGCAGACTTGTGAAGGGTCAGTGGAATGTAGTGCTCGATCAACGGTGGACCCTCATGCAGCACTGTACCGACGTTCACCGACGGCGGGGAGTCCCATCAGTGATTGAGGCCAGTTACCATTTTCACACACAGCCGCACTGCATAGATGTATTTGTGAATACAAGCGTTCACAGATGCCTTTTCAACGTGATGTTGCAAATTAGGAATTCGAAGGACAGCGCTTTCGGTTTTCAACTAGCGGCGTGGAGACGCCCACAGGTCTGACTGGAAATGTAACGTTCTATTGTTGAATGTCCTTGGGACAGGGCCCATGACGGGAATGCAATGATTGATATGATTTGAATGGGATGCGCTATAGCGTAGTGGACGATAAGGCAGGACGTTCCCAAATACATGTGACTTCACTACACAAGGAATCCGGGCAGGAGCACAGTGGATTTTGAAGGCTGCATTACGCACAGACTCAATGGAAATTTCGAATGTTATGTGAGTGAATATTCAGGCGTTTTCATTACGGGATGAGGGAATGATGAATGGATGCATGGAAAGATGATTTAATTGGGAGTCTGCCATGTACATGGCTATTTGGAATCTATCCCCTTCCCCTGCGCTATGTGATGCAAGGCTGCCATAGTGGGACCATCGTCTGTCTGCCCTTGTTGAACCCTCCCTGTCTCGACGCGCCTTCAATCACTTGTGTCTATGCACGTTGATGATCCCATCTGATGGATCCTGTTCTGACAGGCGCATGCACACAGACACTCGTTTGAAATAGTGTATTCACCTCGATTTGTGTCGTAATGATTCGCAAGTGATTTTTGGGTGCAATTGATCCTTATGAGTGGGCTAGCATGCATATGGTTGTAGGTTTGGTGTGTTGAATGAAGTGAGTAATACATATGAAGTTCGGATGCCCATACTATCTTTTTTTTCATTTGGGTGACAGGTATCTCCTCCCCTTCTGCCGCTGCCATCTGTACGCCACTCCTGCAGATGGCTTCTACAGTCGACACCTGCAGCTTCGAGTTAATCAGTGGAGCACCATTACGATCTTATGGGACGATCGCCAATGGCCCACATGCCCTTACGCAGTACTAGTGGCTAGGTGCAGCATACCTAGCTTCCAGCTGGACTAGTGCCTACTTCATGGGACGGGCCTGCGGTCCTAGGCGCTTCCATGTTGCCTTTTTGGACGTGGATGTAGCCCCTGTGTGCCATGAAGGTACAGGGCGTCACACATGGGGAAGCTGGTCATTTATTGCGGATGCAGCCCACAGTAATGCTGATCATTTGTGAGTTTATGCTCAAATGGCTGTATGGGCTTGGTGATTTTGATGTGCATTAAATTTATATTCAGATATTAACCGTGTAGCGTTATTCTTTGCTAGTAATGTGGCATATTCCGATTTGTGGCGCAATGTATTGTGAGGTGTTCTGCATTGGGTTCCGGCTTCTGGGTACAGTTGTGTGGTACGTGCTTATGCTGATGGTTGGTTTGACTACTGGCATGTGTACAGGGCTGGTGCAGTCTCCCTCAGGTTACTGCTTTGACTGTTGGTTTACACTGGTGGCAAGCGATGGGGGACTGTTGTTGTTTTGTGTCATGGAATTTTCAGTTCATTTTGGTGTACTTGCACCTTCAGATGCCTGTGCTGCATCAGTACGGCAATGGTGTGTTGCCAATTGTGGATGGCCACTCACAGGGCACTTGGGGCCCCTGCATGCATTTGTTCGTTGGCATGCATGGGTGACTTGTACATTTCACTGGTTGCATGGTGTGACTGCATTGCGCCTACGAGGAGTTGTGCAATGTGGCCAGGGAGTGGAGTACAGGCACTCAGTAGGGCCATTACGGTTGGTTCGCGATGCCGTAGTTCTCGCCATGGCGGAATGGTACTTTCCGCCATGCTTGATGGCGTTAGGTGAATGTCCGCTGGGGTCAGCATTCGTGTACCGTTGCGCCATGGCGGATATTGCGGTTTTGCACGGCGCGCGTACTTGGTGCAGTTAGCGTTGGCGTTCACTACGGTGTCGCTAATCGCATCGTACTTTATGGTGACGGGTCATGATCGCAACGGGCGGTATTCGATGGCGGTATTACATTTCCGCCATCGTTTTTCGTATTCCGCCAGGGTCGTAATGAGGGCCAGTGAGTTATGTGTTAGTGTTATGAAGGATGAATTAAAAGTAGTAAATTGCTTACTAGTGAATACAACCGGAGAAGCATTTTTCATATGGTACGCGAGCGCATATCCAATAGCGTACTAGAGAAAAGCACCTTAAAAACGTGAAAACGTGCGGTGGCCATCTTATAAACAAGGAAGGTTACAACAGCAACGTACATCATACATGCTTCAATCATCGCACGAGTGAAACGGCGACAAGCAGTATGACTGTAGTGCTCGTACTGGTTATAAATGAAAAACAATCTAATGCAAATCTAAAACACAAGTTCTCTGAACAAGCTACATAGAAAAGCTATATGAAAGATAATTTGATACAAATATAAAACGCAGGTGAAGAAGCCTATGAAGGAAATAACCCAAATAAGACAAGTATCATCACAAATAAGAATATTGAGGGTCATTCCGAGGTTGGAGGTAAGGAATTACCGGCACCGGTAAGGGTGCCGATGCCAGTAATCCCTTACCTCCGTATTCCGAGGTCCCTTTGCGGGTCCTTCCTTACCTCCTGCTTTTAGCAGGAGTAAAGTACGGGACCCGCAAAGGTACTTCGGAGGTAATTATGGTACCATAATTTACGGTGCCGTAATTACCTCCTTCCCCATTCCCACTGAACCCTATGGGGCAGAAATGGGAATGGGGAAGGGCAAAAGGTGAATGGGGAATTACCGGTCCCTCCGACCCTGGAATGGACCGGTAATTACTCCATTCACCATGCCGGATTTGGGACGGTTTCAGAGGCAACCATGGAGCTAATTACTCCATGGTTAGCTCCAAACACAGAATGAGGCCCATTATCTAATTAAAATAAAAAATTTAAATGCAAAACATTGCTGCTCCAATCCAATTCCTTGCACAACCAGGAAATCCAGTATGCCTTGGGAACAATGGCTAGACAGTTTTCAGGTATATCTTAGAGCAGGAACCAAATTCAATTGAACTGTGTGGGTGCTGAAGCTATAAGAATATTCAGAACTTTGCTAGATCCAGTTAATGTTGATGATGGTTCTGAAGAGGTAGCTACTGGCTCTGGAAACAACAGGAAATATGAGTTGGCTGTAATAAAATTAACCAAGCATTTTGGGAACAAAACTAACATAATACTAGAACGGTACCATTTTTTTCTCAAGACGACAAAACAAAGGAGAAACAGTTGACACATATATGGCTGCTCCAAGGGGCTTAATATCAACATGCAAATTCACAGGATTAGCAGACGAATATTTTAGAGATCAATTAGTATTGCAAGTTGCAGACTCTCGAATTCAACAACGCTTGTGGCAAGCGAGAGACCCGACCCTGGAACAAGCTATTGAGATAGCCAGATCAATGGAATTAGGAGATAAATGCATGAAGGAAATGAAAAACAAAATAGAAAGTGGAGAAGTAAGATGCATTCAAGATGTTCACGAGGGAACTTCTGATAGGGAAGAAGAGAATCTAATTGCAATGATTAGAAGAATGTCAAAAGACAATTATAACAATAACACAAGGAGAGAAAGGTAATCGACTAATAGAATGCAAGGCAGGTGCTACAAATGTGGCAGATGCAGACACAACAACATTGAGAAAGAATGCCCGGCATATTCTGCAGAATGTTATAAGTGTGGTTATGTAGGTCACTTTGTGAAAGTATGTTGGAACACCAGAGGAAGAGGGAGAGCTGGAACACATCTCATGAATAGGATGCAAAGAGATGGGAATCAATTTACAAAAAACAGTATGTCCAACATAAAAGCGGTGGAAGGAATTACTGGGCCGAGCAGTTTGATGTCTATCACCAATGAGATGGAAGAACAAGTACAAATCCTAACACTATCACGGGCTGAAGGAGGTGTAGGGTTATGGGTATCTATGTTAGTGAATGGTGTGCCATTGAGAGTAATGGTTGACACTGGTTCGCCATACACCATGGTGGACATAGAAACATTTGAGAAGGAACTACAAGGAAGAGAAGAAGACTTAAGAGATACAAGAGTGTGAGCCACTGGTTATTGAAAGACACCCATCAACATACTTGGATATACATGGGTACATTTAAGTTTTAAAGAAAGGAACACATATTGCAAACTATATGAAAATGGGTTCTCAATTGTAGGATGGTGGGAACAAGCTTCCTTACAAATTAAAATATATCCAGGAGGGAATGTACCCATTTTAGGCATCACTGAGGAAAGTTGTGAAACTGGTGAAAATCTGGCAAAATGTTTTCCAAAAGCGTTCAATGAGACCATCGGTATATTAAAAGGATTTAAACATCGAATTGTGTTGAAAAGGGGCACCAATCCCATAGTTCACAAAGTGAGAAACATTCCAAATGGCACAAGGGAAACAGGAATTAGTAAGGCTGTGTGAACATGACATTATAGAACCAATAGAAAGCTCAAAATGGCTTTCGCCAATTGTCATTGTACGTAAACCAGATGGATCAATCAGGATGTGTGTGGACCTAAGAGACTTGAACGCAAATATTTGGGTGGATAGACATCTGTTACCAAATATAGGTGAGATGCTAACAACAATGAGGCCAGCGAAGTTCAATACAACACTGGATTTATCATCAGCCTATCATCAGATGGTACTAGATGAGGAGTTGAGGCACCTCACGTCTTTCATCACTCCATTAGGAGCATTCAGATATAAGAGGATGCCTTTTGGACTGGCATCGGAAGCAGCCATTTTTCAGAGAGGAATGCACCAATTGTTTGATGGTCTCCAAAGAGCTCATTATTTTCAGGATGATATACTTTTATCGGCAATGACTGAAGAAGAGCACAATGCAAAATTGTTAAGAGTTTTACAGGTTATCCAAGAAAGAGGTCTCACACTCAAAATAGAGAAGTGCAAGATAAAGAAGAATGAAGTGGCTTATTTGGGCCATTCAATAAATGCAGAAGGAATAAAACCAATAAAAAGCTCTGGTGAATACAATCCTAGATGTTCCAGAACCTACAAAGATCAACTTCAAAGTTTTCTAGGGTTGACGGAATACTATTCAAAATTCATACATCACTTTTCTGACAAAACAAGATGTCACAATCTATGTACCTTTCTATTCCAAAGGTGTGGTGTTCACAGTCCCTACTGCAGATATCAGATAAACAACAAGACAACACTAACCTGGTCCAGTAGAAATTCGTAGAAAAGAATGGAAAGCTTACCTAACCTCCTCTCCCCGCGCCGGAGAAACCCAGGTCGAGGAGGGGAAGTCAGGGAAACCCTTGTGGGGGAAAAAACCCTGTTGTACCAGGTACTGAAAAGAAGCGATGGGCGAGTCTTGATTCCCAGGAGTGACTTCGGGAGTTGGACTTGCGATCGCGAACTATCCTGAAGAGAGAAACCAGATGGTGTTTTAGAAAAGGGAGAGGTTGCTGCAGTAGGACTCTGGTGAGCGATATACCTTTAAATCTGGATGTCTGTTGAGGGGGTGTAAGACGGCTTGCACGAAGGTTGTATGCTGTTCAGCGCGTGGTAGAAAGTAACTCCCTGTCCTTGCAGAAGAGACTGAAGAATGGAGAAAGATTAGTTTTGGAATGAATGAAAGTATGTTGTATGCTGTGGGGGGTACGGAACTATACGTACTGCAGAGTGTAGAACCAATGCCTTCGGTGTGAGTGTATGGAGAGTTGGTAGGGAAGAGGACCACGGGTAGAGGAGTCTAATAGTGAGAAAAGGGAGAGACGGTTGAAAGATTACAGACAAGCTGAGTATTCGAAGGATAAAGAGAGCTAGCCTTGAATTACGAACTCACGGAGCGTGGCCTCTGAAAACAGTAGCAACGCGCTGGACCGAAGACGCCGCCGAAGGAAATCCATTCTGCGAGGTTGGGGGCGGAGTCATCCGACACTCTCGGATTCGGAAGGCTGGAGCGCTGCTTTTCCTTGCTACCGCCATGTTGCAGGGGGTAGAGGCGATGCATGAAATTCGTCTCCACCTGTGCCAGAAAGTCCACGTGAGCCGCCCCCTAGAGGGAGCGGACGTGACAGTATGCCCCCTCCGAAGGGCGACGAAACCCGGTTTACCAGGATGTAGCCGGTAAAACCTGCTAACCAAACGGGGAGCATGAACCGCTGAGGCGGGTTCCCAAGAACGTTCCGCTTGAGAATATCCCTTCCAGTCTATAAGAAACTGTAGCACCCCTCTTCTATAGCGTGAATCACAGATCGAGGAGACTTCGTATTCTGGTCCTTCACTTGTCAGGACCGGAGGGGGAGTTCCCTTCTTGGACACATGGAATCGGGATTGTACGTCAGGCTTCAACTGAGAAACATGGAATGTAGGGTGTATGCGTTTCCAAGAAAAAGGGAGACGTAACTTGAAAGCAGCCAGGCCTTTATTTTCAAGAACCAAAAAGGGTCCAAAGTATCTCGGCGATAATTTTGAAGGTTTCAAACTCTTGGGGAGATATTTACTCGACAACCAGACCTTGTCACCAACTTGAATGGAAGGTGTGGGACTCCGATGTTTGTCGGCTTGTATCTTATAGCGTTCATGAGCATCTTTTAGAGCTACCTGTGCATTTCGATGTCCTTGTTGAATGGAGGTGATTAACCCGTCTAAATCTGGAAAGGAAGTATCCGTGGGAACAGTCGATGGGTACACCTCTGGATGAAATCCATATGTACTAAAGAAAGGACTAACACGTATGGTGGAATGAACCGCATTATTATAGGCAAATTCTGCTATAGGCAGTAAAACCTTCCAATTATCTTGTAAAGCTGATATATAACATCTTAGATATGCTTCCAGGGTTTGATTTAAACGTTCAGTCTGGCCGTTGGTCTGAGGGTGGTATCCTGAACTGAGCGCCCTTGAGATCCCTAGTAAACAACAAACATGTTTCCAGTACTGTGACGTGTATTGTGGTCCTCGATCCGAGATAATGACCTCCGGTAGTCCGTGGAGTGAAAAAATGCGTTCCACGAATACCCTGGCCATAACAGGTGCAGATGGAACAGATGGGAGAGGGACGAAATGCGCCAATTTGGTCAAAGAGTCTATCGTCACCATGATTGTATTACAACCCTCTGACCTTGGTAAACCCACGATAAAGTCCGTTGATATTATTTGCCAAGGTTTCGTAGGAATTTGGGTTAGGATAAGTTTGCCAATAGGAGAAATCCTTGGGGTCTTGGTTTGTAGACACACCGGACAAGACGCGACATAGTCCATTACATCCTTGCGAAGTGTCGGCCACCAGAAGTGCCGTTGAATTTGTTCTGTAGTATTGAGAGTACCTCTATGCCCGGCTGCCTTGGAGTCATGGCACATTTTAAGTACCTCTAATTGTAGTTCTTGATCGGGAAGGTACATCTTGTCTTCCCTGAAAAGAAGACCCCGATCAGCAGTAAGTCCTAGTTCTCGCAGGGTATCGTCCTGATCCAAGTCTAGATTTCTCGTCCTTTGTGCTACCTTTTGAAGAAAAGAATGGACAACAGGCACTGTGACCAGGTTGGGAAACATAGGTTCAGGCTGAAAGGGAGCTCCTTTTAGTGGATTACTGCGGGATAAAGCATCCGCTTTGAGATTAGTCTTGCCCGGTATGAAAGTGAATGTAACCCGAAAGGGTGAGAAAAAATGCGCCCATCTAGCTTGTCTACTATTGTTAGTTTGGGCATATTGCAGTGCTCGGAGGTTGTGATGGTCGGTTCTTATTTCAATAGGAAATAATGCTCCTAAAAGCAAATGACGCCATTCTTCAAAAGCCCTCTTGATCGCGAGCAACTCTTTCTCGAGAACCGTGTAATTTACTTCTGCCGGGGACAGAGTCTTCGATAGGTAAGCAATGGGTCTTTCGAACCCCCTGGCGTCCGGTTGTAACAGAACCGCTCCAATACACTGGTCTGAGGCATCTGATTCCACTATGAATCTGTGAAGCTGATCCGGCATTGCCAAGATAGGAGCTCTAGTAAATAAGGCTTTTAGCCCCTGAAAGGATTCCTGAGTTTCATTTGTCCACCGAAACACAACCCCTTTCTTTAGCAGATGAGTGATGGGATGGATGAGGGTAGAAAAATGAGGAATGAAGCGCCTGTAGAAATTTGCGAAGCCAAGAAATCGCTGTATTTCTTTAACTGACTTGGGGGCTGGCCAATCAAGGATAGCTGACACCTTTGAGGGGTCCATGGAGACTCCTTGATCGGACAGGATATACCCTAGATATGCCACTTTGTCTTTATGGAATTCACATTTCTCTAATTTACAAAAGAGATGGTTCTTCTGTAGTCTGTGTAAGACTTCTTTAACATGAATGACATTGTCTGCAAGGGTGGATGAAAATACCAAAATGTCATCTAAATAGACAATGACAAAATGTAGGGCTATATCTGCAAAAATGTGGTCCATAAACCTTTGGAATATTGCCGGGGCATTGGCTAATCCAAATGGCATTACACTATATTGGAAATGACCAAATGGTGTCCGAAAGGCGGTCTTCCATTCGTCCCCTTTTCTTATGCGGATGAGGTGATAAGCACCGCATAGATCCAGTTTAGTGTAGAGTCTAGCTCCTCTAAGCGCTTCCAAGATATCCGGGATAAGCGGCATAGGATACTTGTCCGGCACTGTGATCTTATTTAATCCTCTGAAGTCAATGCAGGGACGTAACTCAGTCGTGTTTTTCTTTGGAATAAAGAAGAGTGACGCCGCTGGAGGAGAGGTGGATTCCGTGATTAAGCCATTTTCTAGATTTGTCTTCAGATATTCTTTCAGTGCCTCTTTTTCCTTGGCGGACAATATGTACATGCGGCCAAAGGGAAGAGGACTATTCGGAATCAGATCTATACAACAGTCATCTCTGCGGTGAGGTGGTAATTCGGTGAATTCTGTTTTTGCAAAGACCTGGTGGAATTCCTGATATTCATGAGGAAGAGTGTTTACTTCGTTAAGAATCTTATTTGTGACACAAAAAGACTCTTGAGAGTGCTTGTTCTTGGAGGTGGAGGCGACTAAGTTATGGCAGTTGTGAACACAATGTTCTGACCCCAAAAAAAGAGTTCCAGCTCTCCAGTTAATAAAGGGGTTGTGAAATCTCAGCCATGGCAATCCTAAGATTACAGGATAATGTGCAGTCTTAATTAAATCTAATTTCAGGATCTCTTGATGAGCCGCTATAGTCATCGTGAGAGGAGAAGTGTGGTCTTTTATGGGACCGGAAGTAAGAGGGCTACCGTCCACACTCTCAACTGGGATCATTAATGCCTTGGGTACTTTTGGAATCCCCTGTTTAGTAGCAAAGGTGTCATCTAAAAAATTTCCTGCGGCTCCGCTATCGATAAGTGCGGGCACGTTTTCCAATCTTGTGCTACCCCAGGCTAGCGTAACTTCAAGTACTATCATCTGATTTTCTGTGGATAAATCTTGTTGAACCCTGGGAATGCTTTGAAGGGAACTAGTAACTCTGGAACCCTGCACCGTCGTTCCCCTTACGGCCGGGCGCTGGCGTTTCCCGCCTTCCTAGGGGGAGTATGGGGACATTCCTTAACCAAGTGAGAGCTCTCTCCACAATACATACAAAGACCCTGAGTACGCCTTCTGGTACGTTCAGCCACAGATAAAGGACCTCTAGTATTGCCTATTTGCATCGGGTCCTCGGAAGGAACTGGTCTAATAGGAGACAGGGTACCTTCGGTGGTTTGTCTGCTCTTTCCTTTTCTTCTTTCCTTCTGTCTTTCTTGCAGTCTATAGTCTAACTGCATAACCAGTGAGATGTATTCCGCCATGTTATGTGGACGTGGGGCTCGGGACACCTCGTCCTTTAAATCCTCAGAAAGTCCTCTTCGGAATATGGTCATCAAAGCTTCATCGGCCCATGCCGTGTCAGAAGCTAGTTGCTTAAAGCGTGTGATATAGGAAAGGAGATCCTGACTACCCTGTTTACAATCCAATAACTTTTCCTGTGAGGCAATGGTTATCTCCTGTCTCCCAAACATACTCTTTATGCTGTTACAAAAAGCAGGGTAGGAATCAAGTATGGGATTGTTACTGGTAACCAAAGGAGTGGCCCAAGCTAACGCAGCCCCTGACATTTGGGCAATCATATGGCCCACCTTGTCTCTATCTGTCGGGAAAAAGGCTGCCTTAAAGGCGAACTGTACAGAACAGGACTCAAGAAATTCCTTGACTGCATGGGGATTACCATCGAAACGTCCTGTGGGTAATGGGCCAGGAGGTACTTCCGAGCTATGGGCTGCTCGACCCACCTGTTGCCTCAAGCTGGTATTCTCTAGCTTCAATAGCTGTACCTCGGATGACAGGGACTGAACCGCTGCCATTAATTGTTGTATTTGTTGTTCCATAATGGATCCTCTGATTCTGTCAATAAAGACTGTGAGGCCGGTATATAATTGAAAAATTTCGGGCGTTGCTAACTGTCACAATCTATGTACCTTTCTATTCCAAAGGTGTGGTGTTTACAGTCCCTACTGCAGATATCAGATAAACAACAAGACAACACTAACCTGGTCCAGTAGAAATTCGTAGAGAAGAATGGAAAGCTCACCTAACCTCCTCTCCCCGCGCCGGAGAAACCCAGGTCGAGGAGGGGAAGTCAGGGAAACCCTCGTGGGGGAAAAAACCCTGTTGTACCAGGAACTGAAAAGAAGCGATGGGCGAGTCTTGATTCCCAGGAGTGACTTCGGGAGTTGGACTTGCGATCGCGAACTATCCTGAAGAGAGAAACCAGATGGTGTTTTAGAAAAGGGAGAGGTTGCTGCAGTAGGACTCTGGTGAGCGATATACCTTTAAATCTGGATGTCTGTTGAGGGGGTGTAAGACGGCTTGCACGAAGGTTGTATGCTGTTCAGTGCGTGGTAGAAAGTAACTCCCTGTCCTTGCAGAAGAGACTGAAGAATGGAGAAAGATTAGTTTTGGAATGAATGAAAGTATGTTGTATGCTGGGGGGGTACGGAGCTATACGTACTGCAGAGTGTAGAACCAATGCCTTCGGTGTGAGTGTATGGAGAGTTGGTAGGGAAGAGGACCACGGGTAGAGGAGTCTAATAGTGAGAAAAGGGAGAGACGGTTGAAAGATTACAGACAAGCTGAGTATTCGAAGGATAAAGAGAGCTAGCCTTGAATTACGAACTCACGGAGCGTGGCCTCTGAAAACAGTAGCAACGCGCTGGACCGAAGACGCCGCCGAAGGAAATCCATTCTGCGAGGTTGGGGGCGGAGTCATCCGACACTCTCGGATTCGGAAGGCTGGAGCGCTGCTTTTCCTTGCTACCGCCATGTTGGAGGGGGTAGAGGCGATGCATGAAATTCGTCTCCACCTGTGCCAGAAAGTCCATGTGAGCCGCCCCCTAGAGGGAGCGGACGTGACACAAGACATATGAGGGAGTTGATGAGTAAAGTTACGAGATTTACATGGTCTGCGGAATGTAAAGGAGAATTTGAACAATTATAAGAATGTATTAATACATCTCCAACACTCAAGATGTTCGACTATGGTGCCAAAAGCATAATTTCTGTAGATGCCAGTAGCATAGGGTTAGACAGTGTCCTCGAACAGGTACAAGAAGGCACGATAGTACCTATTGCTTTTGCCTCCAGAATGTTGAGAGGTGCAGAAAAAAATTATTCCACCATTGAGAGAGAAGCGTTGGGAGTGAGGTGGATTTTGGAACATTTTAAAGGTCTAATTTGGGGTGCACCAATTGAATTGAGAACCGATCACAAGCCATTAATTCATGTGCTGAGTTCTAAGAGCACACAATTAACATCACCACGGATCAAGTGGTGGATTTCGGACATTATGCAATATAATGTTATAGTGAAGTACAGCCCAGAGAAGTCCAATGTTGTGGCAGACTGTTTTTCGAGGTTATCTTACTGCGATGACGACAGTATACGAGATGATGAATCTTTGGGGGAACAAGCCACAGAGTGAGTAATAGCACACATCAACCCACGTTTTTTTCGAAAGAAGAATGGGCTAAAGCAATAGATGAAGATGTTCAACAAGAGCAACTGAAAAGAGCTATCAGGAGTGATTGGAAAGATGTTGACCAGAGTATCAAGATCTGGGACAAAATAAGGAATTACATTTCTTGTGATAGTACATATATATATACAGAGGAGATCGTATCATTCCACCGATATCACTGAGAGAGAAAATAATGGACATTGCTCATGAGGGTCCTGTGGGGAGGAGCCTTACAAATAGGAGAGTAAGAGAAGTGTATTGGTGGCCTAATATGTGGAACCAGATGGAACGAAAAGAGTGCACAGCGTGTGCCATCAGTGATAAAGGAAAGAAAATACAGCCAACACCCTTACAACCTGTAGAAGTTCCCAAAACTATATGGACCAAATTAGCTATCGATATAACAGGACCTTTTGAAATGTTGGGGCCTCAAAAAGTGTATATTATAGTTTTGATGGACTATACATCTAAATGGGTAGAGTGGGGTGTAGCAGAAGACACAGTTACTGCTGTCAAGTGGTGACATTTTTAGAAGAGATTTTCAATAGAGGGAGATCCTCAAGAAATAATATCAGATAATGGAGTCTAATTCATGTCGTTAGAAGTACAGAAATTAATGAGAGAAAGCGCCATCGAACATAGAACTGCTTTTTTTTTTTACTTTGTTTATTTTTTAACAAGACAGGATGACAATTACACAACCCCTTGTAACATCATTAAAGCATTTCAAGCATGTTAACCCCCAGGCACTTTCCCGCGCCCCTCCCCCCTCAACCTCCCCCAAGGTCCGGGCTCCTCCCTCCGGGGCCGTCTGTCCCACGCCCCGGCCACTATATGTCCCTTTCGGGGTTTTCTTGATCCTTCAGGGTCCAGCGAGCATTAATGGGTTTATAGGTCAGGGCTGGGAATCGCCGGTCATATTCCAGAACTGGGGCCCAGATGTTCTGAAATCTGTGTAGGGCCCCCGTCTTTGCTGCCGTTACCTTTTCCGTCACCAGTATGTCCCAGAGTTTCGTCCACCACTGGGCCATAAGGGGGCCTTCTGGGGACTTCCAGGCGCGGGCCAGGGTTGTTTTCCCAGCTAGTAGGCACTGGGTAAGCAATTTTGCTCTATTGCCAGCACGTGGGTAGATCGTTGGGATCGGTGCTCCCAGCAGGACGGGCTCCGGCTCTAGCGGGATCGCTGATCCAGTGATTTGCACAATGGTCTCTAGGCATGTCTTCCAGAATTGCTAAATCCGTGGATATGTCCACCACATGTGGAAAAAAGAGCCTGGGTGACCGCACCCTCTCCAGCAGAGGTAGTCCACTTGGGAGTTCATGTGATGAAGTCTGAGGGGCGGGTAATACCACCGTAGCATGATTTTGTAGGCGCTTTCCCTGTTTGTGATGCAGGTGGATGAGGTGTACGTCCGGGTCCAGATGTCCACCCATGTCTGGTCTTCTATCGGGTGACCCAGGTCCGCTTCCCATTGGGCCATGCAGCGCGTTCTCGTGCTCAGGAAGTGCCCTAAGAATCGCCTGTATAGGATAGATATCTTCCCGCGGGCCGGGAGGTCCCTGAGTGTCAGTTCCAGGGCGGTAGGGGGGCGCGTTGCTGCCTGCAGAGTTTGGGGATGTGTGCACCAGTGACGCAGTTGAATATAGGTGTATCTGTCTCTTTCCTGGAGTTGGAATTTTTCTTTACAGTGCACGAATGTCAGGGGTACCCCCTCCCCGTATAGCTAGTCTATGGTTTCAAGGCCGCCGTTTATCCAGTTTTGGAAATTGCGGGGGCTCGTGCCAGGCGAGAAGGCCGGGTTAAAGAAGATCGGGGATTGAGGGCTCAGGCCTCTCGGGACCCCCTTCCGTTTTAGCGCCCAGGACTTTAAGGTGTGATTAGTTGCCAGGAGAAGGTCTCCCCAGTGTGTTCGGAGAGGGGGTGGGATGTGTGGCGAGAATCGAAGTGGTAGCGGTATTCGTGACTGTTCCAGCTTCACCCATCTGGGGCGGTTTGTGATTGTCTGCCATGCGTGGATTTGCGCTAATTGGGCTGCCACCCTGTAAGCCTGTAGGTCCGGCACTCCCAGACCTCCCAATTTGGAACCCCCCAATAGCGTTTTTAGGGGGATTCTCGCCTTCTTACCTCTCCAGATAAATTTCAACATCTTCCTCTGTAGGTTTCGGAGGGCCAGAGAGGGGATCGCCACTGGGAGGGAGGCGCAGGCGTAAAGGAATCTCGGGAGGAGGTTCATCTTGCACGCTGTTATGCGCCCTAGCAGCGAGATCTCCTGCGTCATCCATCGTTTCAGGTCACCTTCCAGATCCCCGAACAGCCGGGGAAAGTTTGCCTTGTATGTGTCTTTCGGGTCTGCTGAGATATAGACCTCCAGATAAGGGATCGCCCTTTCTTCCCACGTGGTTGGGCACATTTTAGCCAGTGGTTCCCATTCTCCCAGGGTGAGGCCGATGCTTAGGGCCGTAAACCTAGCGAAGTTTACCAAAAAGCTGGAAACCTTGCCATAGCTGTCTATCCCTTCTAGCGCGTGTCAGAGGGATGAGCTGGCTTCTGAAAGCATGAGTATGACATCATCGGCATACAGAGCGATTTTATGTTGCGAGGGGCAGACCCTCGGGCCTTTGATCTGATTGTTGAGTCTGATTCTTTGGGCAAAGGGCTCCATGGTCAGGGCAAACAGCAGTGGGGACAGCGGACAGCCCTGTCTAGTCCAGCAGGTCTGGGGGATTGGGGCCGAATGGTGTCCATTGATTCTCAGGAGCGTCTTCGGGCCAGTATAGTTACCTGGTACCATTGATTGGAATGTTGCCCCAAAGCCGAAGGCCCCCAAGGTGTTTTTCATAAACGTCCAATCCACCCTGTCGAAGGCCTTGGTCGCATCTAGGGCCATTAGGACCAACTTCAAAAAGTTCCGGACAGTAAGGTCCACCAGGTTAAGAGTTTTCCGGATGTTGTCTCCTGCCGCTCGATGTATGATGAAACCTGCCTGGTCTGGCTGAATGATCCCCGGTAGGATGGGTCCCAGGCGGCTCGGCAGTATTTTGGAGTATAGGTTCGCATCAGTGTTCAATAGAGCAATCGGCCTGTACGAGGCTAAGTCTTGTGGGTCTTTCCCAGGTTTAGGCAGGAGCATGGTGGTCGACTCCTGCATCAAGGGCGTCACAGATCCTGTCTCCCTGAAGGAGTTAAAGAGTATGACGGGGGCGTGGCTTGGCGCCGATGGCGAGCGGTAGCTGATCTGCCGAGCTCCGGCCGAGACGCCGTTTCCTGATCCTTTTACTCTGGCCTATGCGAGGCCCCAGCCCTCGCAGAAGAACGTGCTGTCGGGGGAAGCGGTTCTGCATCTGAACCACCATCGGGCCCACCGAATTGGACCTCCTAGACGCCACCGTGGCCCTAAAACGGCTCTCTCCCCCCCCGCTCCGATCGAATCCAAGATGGCGTCTCGCATCGCATAGCGGAGCCTCTGAGGGGAACCCCTCCCCCAACGGACTCCCAGGCCTGGTGGGGTGAAGCGGAAGCCCGACAAGGAGAACGGCCCAGCCGGGTGCCGCCCGTCTGACACCAACAGAAGACTAGCCTGGCTCGGGTCACTCCACTGATCCAGCCCCACAAGACAAGGTGCGTGAGATCTCGCATCACCTGAGTGAGGGGCCTCCCGCCTACCCCTACTCTTCTGATATCCGCACACCGGGACATGGGGGCTGGCAAAATACAGCCCACGGCCCGAAGTCCAGCTTAAGAAGAACTTTTGAGGCCCAGAACATCCACAACATCACCTCAAGATGGCCGCCAAGAACAAGACCAGAGTCGCCACCACAGACTCCTTTGTTTCCACCAAGGTGAAGACCCCCGCTCAAGCCAGGGCCGGCCCCTCTGAAGTCACCCAGGCGGGCGAAGGGGTGGTCGCCGATAACCACTCTCAGATACTTGATGCCATAGCTGCACTAAAAACGCATATAGACTCTAAGATCGACGAATTCAAAATAGACATTCAACTAATTCGCCAGGACGCTCGCAATTTAGCTGAGAGGGTCACAACCGTCGAACAGTCAACAGAGGATACATCTACGGCCACCACAGCTATGAAGTCAGAAGTCGCCCTCCTGAGGAGGAAAGTCGCCTTCCTGGAGGAAAGGGCGGAAGAGGCCGAAGGCCGGGCCAGACGGGGCAACATTAGGATCCTGGGTGTCCCGGAGGGGAACGAGGGGGCAAACACCACATCCTTCGTCGAAACCCTTCTGCTGCAAGAAATTGGGGCCGGCAAACTGACCCAGGGATTCTCGGTCGAAAGGGCCCACAGATCCCTCCAGAGGCGCCCTCCCCCTGGATCGCACCCCAGACCTATAATTGCTAAGATACTGAACTTTCAGGACAGAGAAACTATCTTAAGGTGATCCAGGGAGGGTGGCCCCATCAAAAGAGGGGACTCCAAAATCTCCATCTACCCGGACTATACGCAGAAGGTGCAAAGAGAGAGGAATTCATTTGTCCCGATAAAAGCTAGGCTCTGCCAACTGAACCTAAAATACAGACGACTATACCTGTCACGCCTCAGGGTCATCTATAAGGAGAGAGTGGTATTCCTCGATAACCCAGAAGCAGCCAACATGTGGCTAGAGGATAATAACCTGGCCGATGGCAAGGACAACTCACGGACTGAGGCCTAACCTCCTCGGATCCCACAAGCGACCCCCAAGCAACAGTAAGAACCACCACATACGATGCCGGAACACAGAAGGTAATCCAACTTCAGTTTATCATTTGGAAACGGCCTCGCTCGGCTCTGCCGCCAGGCCCTTGCCCCACCCCCAGCGTAGAAGTCACTCGGTCCAGGCACCCGCCTGACCCAGCTCGCGCCCGACTCCCGGATGGGCTCCGACGGCTCGAGAGCGCCTGAGCACCGGGACGATGTTGTAGTCGCTGGGCGCACCAGTTTGCGTTTTGTTATTAGTTTCACTAGTTGTACAGTCTTCATGCTTCTTTCGCCAACCGAGAGGGGTCCAGGACTTGACCCGGTAGATCGGAAACCAGTGGTATCCCCCTCGCAGCCTACTTACTGCGGATTACAGCAGAGCCGGACTCCAGGGACGGAGTCCCGCATCAGATCCAAAACTCAGACCCGATGGCGGCACAGCTAACCTTGATGACATGGAACGTGAGGGGTATGGGCTCATACCTCAGACGTAATTGTATACAGTCCTACCTTAAAAGGAAGAAAGTCTCGATTGCACTCCTTCAAGAAACCCACCTCACGACGGAGGCCATGTCCAAGATTGCAGAGCGATGGGCCGGGACTGTGAGAGGGTCCCCCTACTCCAAATACGCGAGAGGGGTGCTAATATGGATAAGCCCAGATGTGCCCTTCCAGATGGAGGGGTGTGAACAAGACAAAGAAGGGAGATACGTAGTGATTTGGGGCACAATGGAACAGACCCCGGTCTGCCTGGTCAACTCATACTTCCCACATCACGGGATACCGGCGTACCTCACCACAATGATCACAAAGCTGACTCAGCACCGGGACCGCACCTTTATATGGGGAGGCGACTTCAACTGCGTTGTTGACGCAAGCATGGACAGATCGCTGCCTCCCCCCCATCCGAGCAACCCCGCACCCCTGGCCCTGAAGGAAACTCTGGAGCAGCTCAATCTGGTGGATATCTGGAGGGAACACCACCCGGCCGATAGGACTTACTCCCACTACTCAGCTCCACACGGAGTCCATACAAGAATTGACTACCTGTTTATCAACAAGGAGCTCGCCCCACGTGCCGCAGCCACAGAGTACCTGGGGCGAACGATCTCCGACCATTCCCCACTGACCATGCTATGGCAGCTGAGGGGCCCCAGACCCTCGATCCCTATGTGGAGGATGCCGACTGCGGCACTTGAAGACCCCGAGTTCAGGGAAAACCTGGCCGAAAAATTGGAAGATTACCTGCAAATCAACATGGGGTCGGTATCCTCCTGGAGCACATTATGGGAAGCTATGAAGGTGGTGACCAGAGGAGAAATTATATCGAGAGCCGGCGGAATTCGCAGGCAATTGAAGATAACGCTTGAAACACAAGAAGCAGAGATCTCCCGACTAGAGTCTACCCATGACAACTCCACAGAGGCCGAGAACAAATTGAAGGAAGCCCGGACAGAATGTCAACAAGCTTGGGAAAGACTGGAGAAATTCGATTTCACCACACACACCATCAGATCCCACAAGGAATCGGACAAACCAGGGAGGTTACTGGCCTGGCTCTGCAAGCGGGAACACCCCAAACACCTCCCAATGGAGATACGGGACGCCGATGGGACATCCCACACGACTCAGCTGGGGATTAATGACGCCTTTGCCAGATTCTACACCAAACTGTATGCCCACGAGGCACAAATTCCTAACTGAAGACATTATAGACACACTTGAGGAGATAGAAGATGAACTGGAGATGGAGATCACTCTTGAGGACGTGCAAGGGGCAATCAGGTCCCTCTCTAACAGCAAAGCCCCTGGCAGCGACGGCCTCCCACCTGAGTTTTACAAAACGTACGAGCCCATCCTCACCCCAGTTCTGCACGAGGTCTACCAGGAGGCATACATGAACGGGGTTCTCCCCAACACCATGAAAGAGACCATAATCGTTCCCATGCTCACGCCACACAAATCACCACCGACTGTGAGTCCTACCGCCCTCTGGCCATGCTAAACTATGATGCCAAGATTCTCACATCCATATTAGCCCGCAAACTGGCCAGAGTGGTGGGATCCATCGTCCATGAGGACCAGAACGGATTTGTGCCTGGGCGCAACACCACAGCTAACCATAGGAGGCTACAACACGTAATGGCCGAAACATACGAGAGAGATGAAGACCTGGCGGTGTTGTCGCTCGACGCTATCAAGGCCTTCGACTCCATATATTGGGAATGGATCAGGGAGGTCTTGAGAAGATTCGGCTTCGGAGGGGGCTTCATCAGGTGGATAGAGGTCCTCTATAATTCCCCAATGGCAAGAGTGAAAACGGGAAGAATGGTATCAGCAGCCTGGGAAATACAAAGGGGAACGAGAGAGGGGTGCCCGCTATCGCCCATGCTGTACATATTGGGCCTGGAGCCGATCGCACTATACTTCAGGCAGCAGCTCTTCGACGCTGGCATCATGGTGGGCAATGTACACCACATAATATCTCTATACGCAGACGACGTTCTCCTATACCTAAGAAACCCCGAAGTTAACGCACCAACAGCACTGGAGGTGCTAGACAATTACGCGAAGTACTCGGGGATCCAATTCAGCTGAAGCAAGTCCTCCGCATTCCCCCTGGCAGGCCTACGCAACACATCAGAAAGCGATCTCCCAGTGATAGGAATAGGTTGGCAACTGGTCAAGTTCCGGTACCTGGGGATCAACGTGAGCCACACCCCGCTACTCACGCACGAACATAACACTGAGGTCGCCATCACGAGTCTTCGACGCTCTAGAAAATTCTGGTCCAAGCTCCCATTGGCCATGGTGGGCAGAGCAGCGATAGTCAAGATGATCGTACTCCCCCGTTTCCTATACTTCTTCGTGAATATTTGCCATTATGTCTGACCGCCCTTCTTCAAGAAACGGGAGGCTATCATCAAGGACTTCCTATGGGGCCCTCACAGGCATAAACTGTCGCTATCCGTTCTCTCCCTGCCACATAAAGAGGGTGGAATAAAGCTACCGGATCTCCAGCTATACTACCTGGCCGCCCAGTTAAGTCACATAACGAAATGGCTCTCGGACGAACCTTCGGCTGAGACGGAACTACTGAGGCAATCCTCGAACATCGTGATCCCCAAGGAAACCCTATGGCACCCCCCACAGCAATCCCCGACCACCTTACAAGTAATTGACCTGGGTAGCGGGATATGGGCCAGGTCCTGCTACATCAGGCGAGTGCAACACCCATACTGGATAACCCCATTTTAGCAGATACCTGCCGAACGGATGCAGACCTCTCCACAGCAAGGAGGTGGGAAGAAGCCGGCATATACACATGGGGTGACATGTTCGAGGAAGGGGAATTCAGGGACTTTGAATCTCTTAAGGCCACCGAGGGAATACCCCCGGGCCAGTTCCTCTGGTACCACCGCCTCAAGCAGACTGCCAAGAAACAATGGAACGGCTGGCCGGAGGAACCCTCCCCTGACCTTCTACTTCAAGAAATGCATGACCTCTCGGATGGCTGGAGACCAGTCTCCAGGCTCTATAGCAGACTATGCGACAAACCCAACCCTAAAGGCGAAGCTCTGAGGGCGAAATGGGAAGCGGACCTCGAGACCCCGATTACGGACAAAGAATGGGAAAGAGTGTTAATATTTCCCAAAAAAGTGTCTAGGAATTCTAGATTCGGCCAGATTCAGTTGAACGTCCTGTATAGGACATACATGACCCCACATAGGGTCGCCTCCTTCAACAAGACATCCTCCCCTGCATGCCCATGGTGTGGGAACGATAAAGTGGATATGATCCACATGTTTTGGACTTGCACTAGGGCGATGACACTATGGTCCAAAGCCAAACAGACTTGCATGGACGCTGGAATGACGAGGTACGAATGGACTCCCGGCGAGTGCCTTCTGGGAAAGTACCCCAGACCTAGCAAGTTCAAGCATGCTGTCAGGTTAATGGATATCTCATGCATCCTGGCTAAGAGAACAATTGCGATGGCTTGGAAGACGCCGTCGGGCCCCAGGCACGAATGTTGGCTCAAAGAACTCGAGAGATGGACGGTAGCCGAAGCCAGGGCCTGGCAAGAAGGAATCACGTCAAGCGGCGAAACTGAGAGCTGCACCTTAGAATCATGGAAGGCCCTCCTCAGAGACATACGCTTCAGCGCCGACCACAAGTCCCCCTGAAATCTCATAGCATCACACTGGCACTAATCCCCTGCTCCCGGCCCGAAAGGAAAGCCCCTGTATGCGACCCCTCCTGCTTCCTGAAACTCTGGGTCGCTGGCCTTGACCCATCAATCCACTGAAAAGTTTGCTACAACATGAAGACTGTTGTTGTTTTGTTTGTTCCTTTCCTCTTCCCTGTTCCCCCCTTCACCATTCCCTCCCTTGTTTGAATCACTGCTTAATTTCTCGTTGTATTGCATGTTTTTTTTTTCTTTTCACCAAAAATCAATAAAATACGTTTTAAAAAAAAAAAAAGAGTGTGACCAGGGGGGAACCAGTTGGGGCCTAAATAGTTTATAGAACCTTGCTGAGAATCCATCTGGGCCCGGGGCTCGTGATTTGAGTGACTTGATGGCCTCCTCAATCTCCTCCTCTGTGATGGGGGCCTCCAGCTCCTCCCTTTCAGTGTCAGAAAGCCACGGTAGCGCCGCTTTACGTAGGTATTCCATTTGTTGCGGTTGGTATCGTGGATTGGCCGTCATGATCTTGGCGAAGTAGTCCATCGCTAGCTGTTGCTTTTTGGATTCCGAGAATTGGGTAACTTCTTTGGGGTCACGTAGGCCCGTGATAAAGTTGGTCCGTCTTAGTTTGGCCAGTTTGGCCACCAAGATTTTATTTGCCTTGTTCTTCGCGTAATACGATTGTTTAGCTCCGGCCATGAGTAGGGCGGTCTGTTCCGCATAATGGGCCTCTAATTTCTTCCTGGCTATGCGCAAGGCTTTCTGTGTCTTAGGGGACCAACCTTTCTTCTTGTGGGTCTCTTCTGCGGCCTTCAGTTCTTCTTCCAAGGCTATCCGGGTTTGTCGCCTATTTCTATGGTTTGGTAGGCTGCTCCCTGGGCGATCAGGGTGCCTCTGATGACTGCTTTCATTGCATCCCAGGTGTTCCCCACAGAGGTGTCGGATGCTGGGTTTTCTTCAAAGAAGCTCTTGATGGATTTCGCGATCTTCTCCCTTGTGGCCATCTCATGAGGATGGGGTCGTATAGAGTCCATCTGCATGGGCTGTCAGATTTTGGGTTCTGTGCCCGGATTTCCAGGATCACTGGGGCATGGTCTGATAGGGCTCTCGTGCTGATGGCCACCTCCTTGACGAAAGCTAGAGTTTGGGGGGAGGTTAAGAGGAGATCAATCCTCGAGAAGGTTCGATGGACGCCTGAATGAAAGGAGAAGTCTTTTTTGGTCGGGTGAAGAACCCGCCAAGCGTCTACTACCTCCAGCGAATGGAAAATCTTGAGGAGGCTCAGTGCCTGGGTGAAGTCGCTCTGGGTCGGGGGGTGCGATTTGTCCTTTATGGGATCAGAAACGCCGTTGAAGTCTCCTCCAATTATTGTCTGGCCTTCTATAAATGATGAGAGGGAAGTACTTAGCGAGTCGTAAAAATATGATCGCC